>NC_064614.1:217594279-218194279 GCF_023898315.1 Schistocerca nitens
AATGATAAGAAGCATATACGCAGCCCCAACCTCACACCAGTTGACGCTAAGATTTTAAACTAATTGGTAGGGGTGAACGGCCACCAGGGTGCGCCAGCGGTGTTGGGGCAGGTAGAGCAACTGCCGCTAGCAAGCAACTCCAGTGGCGCCCGTGTCAACACCACGAGCCAGGTCAACAGCCCGAGGGGCTCTTCCGCGAATCGCTAGCAAGCAGGTGGCAGCAGGTACACGCAGCCCTGCCGTGCCCTACTACGCAGAGGTGTTACGTGCCGTGAGTACTGAGAAACAGTTAATTTACGTTTGAAGGGAAATTAATGATTAACGTCCCGTCGACGACGAGGTCGTTAGAGGCGAAGCTCTAGCTCTGATTGAGGAAGGATATGGAAGTAAATCGGTCATGTCCTTCCCAAAGGAACCATTCCACTACATCCTTTTAGTGATTTAGGGAAGTCATAGACAACTATTATCTGGATGTTCAGACTGAGAGTCGAAAAAAAACTATAATTCGGATTTTCGGACTGAGATGCGAATCACACTACCCCTGAATGCGAATCCGGTATTAAAATCAAGACGTCACTCGGTAGACAAAGCAGAGTATTGGGGAAGGACGAAGATCTAACGAAGACATTTAGTTTATCAATTTTTTATCCAGTTACGTTGGAAGCGAAAACATAGGTACAAAGATAGTAACTACGAAGAAACCATGGGTAACAGAAGAAATAATTCAGCTGTTCGATGAAAGAAGGAAGTACAAAAACGTTCAGGGAGTTTCAGGATTACAGAAATACAAGTCGTTGAGGACTGAAATAAATAGAATGTGCAGGAAAACTAAGACGAATAGCTGAATGAAAAATGTGAAGAAACCGAAAAAGAAGTGATTGTCGGAAGGACTCACTCAGCACATAAGAAAATCAAAACAACCTTCAGTGCAATTAAATTCAAGGCTGGTAACATTAAGAGTGCAATCGGAATTCCACTGTTAAATGCAGAGGAGAAAGCGGATAGGGGTAAAGAGTAAATTGAAGATCTCTATGAGGGGCAAGATTTACCAGATGTTATAGAAGAAGGAGTCGATGTGGAAGAGATATGGGATCCAGTATTAGAATCAGAATTTGAGAGAGCGTTGGTGGTCTTACGATCAAATAAGGCAGAAGGTATAGATAACATTCCATCGTAATTTCTAAAATCATTGAAGGAAGTGGCAACAAAACGACTATTCACGTTGGTGTATAGAATGCATGAGTATGGAGACATATCATCTGACTTTCGGAAAAATATCATCCATATAATTCTGAAGATTGCAAGAGCTGACAAGTGCGAGAATTATCGCACAAACAGCTTAACAGCTCATGCATCCAAGTTGCTGCCAAGAATAATATACAGAAGAATGGAAAACAAAACTGAGGATATGTTAGATGGCGATCAGTTTGGCTTCAGGAAAGTTAAAGGCATCAGATAGCCAATTCTGACGTTGCGGTGGATAATGGAAGCAAGACTGAAGAAAATCGAGACACGTTCATATGTTTTCTGGACATAGAAAAAAGTTCTACAATGTAAAATGGTGCAGGATGTTCGAAATTCGGAGAAAAATAGGGGTAAGCTATAGGGAGAGTCGGGTAACGTACAATATGTACAAGAGCCAAGAGTAATAAGAGTGACGACCAAGAACGAAGTGCTGGGATTCGGAAGGCTGTAAAACACGGATGTAGTCTTTCGACCCTACTGTTCAATTTGTACATCGAAGAAGCAATTATGGAAATAAAAGGTAGGTTCAGGAGTGGAATTAAAATTCAAGGTGCAAGGTGATACGATTCTATGATGACATTGCTATCCTGAGTGAAAGTGAAGAAGAATTACATGATCTGCTGAACGGAGTGAACAGTCTAGTGAGTACAGAGTATGGGCTGAGAGTAAATCGAGGAAAGATGAATGTAATGAGAAGCATTAGAAATGAGAATAACGAGAAACTTAACATCAGGATTGATGGTCACGAAGTAGATAAAGTTAAGGAATGTACTAACTAGGAAGCAAAATAACCAATGACGGGAGGAGCAAGGAGGTCTTCCAAAGCAGACTAGCACTGGCAAAAAGGGCATTCCTGGCCAAGAGAAGTCTACTAGCATCAAACATAGGTCTTAATTTGAGGAAGAAATTGCTGAGAATGTAGGTTTGGAGCACAGAATTGTATGGTAATGAAACATGGACTGTGAGAAAACCGAAACAGAAGAGAATCAAAGCATTTGAGATGTGGTGCTACAGATGAATGTTGAAAACTAGGTGGACTGATAAGGTAAGGAATAAGGAGGTTCTGCGCAGAATCGGAGAGGAAAGGAATACGAAAAACACTGACAAGGAGATAGGAGAGGATGACAGGATAAGAGATCAGGGAATGACTGCCTTGGTACTAGAGGGAGCTGTAGATGGTAAAAACTGGAATACATCCAGCAAATAATAGAGAACGGTTGCAAGTGCTACTCTGAGATGAAGTGGTTGGCACAGGAGAGAAGTTCATGGTGGGACGCATCAAACCAGTCAGAAGACTGATGGCTCAAGAAAAAGTGAAACTATGTGAGGCAAAGCAATTGAGTCGTGGGAAGAATCACTACATAACTCATAGTTCACTGACAAAAATTTTAAAACCATGGAAAGCAATGAAATACAAATAAACGAGGAAACAAAAGAATTACAGTCGAGTGTACCACTAAACACCTCATTGAGAGCGTGAAGCTCGAAATGAGAGAAAGCTAGTCGCTTGGATATGAAAATCTGATATTTGTCAGTCCAACACTTTCATATGTGGATAAAATAATTTTGGATATTAGGTCGCCTCATTGTAAGCTACTAAACAATTGAGTTGCTGGCGTTCCGACAGACTTGCTGCGGTGTTCTTCAGGGCGGTTTACCGCGTATTTTGCAATGACGCAGCCCAATTCTTTCTTTCTTTCCTTCGCTTACACGATAGTCCCGCAGCGATCGCAGGGTCGGTGCGGTTAGAACAGATTTGGCAAGGTTAGTTTTAGGGGTGGCCGGATGCCCTTCCTGCCGCCACCCTGTACCCCCCAGGGGTGGAGTCAGTGTACCGCAGCTGTCTGCATCTAGTGGAAATCGTGAAATATTGCGAGTTTATTTCAAATGTCTGCAACGCGTGTAACTGAGGCGGAACGTGGGGACCAGCCAGGGATTCACCTAGCGGGATGTGGGAAACCGCCTAAAAACCACATCCAGGCTGGCCAGCACACCGGCGGGCGGATTCGACCCGGGGCCGGCGCGCGTACCCGAGTCCAGGAAGCAGCGCGTTAGCGCTCTCGGCGCAGCCCAATACCCAAAATTATTTTATCCAAAATAACACCGGCCCTGGAAACCTACGAACTTTTCATATCTGCTTGAAAATCATTGAAATTTCATACCTGAAACAGTGCATACCTTTCTCTATGATAATTAAGAAGGTGTTAACCAAGCATGAATCGTTTTTCTTTCTACACACATCAAAAAAAAGTTTTGCATCATGCCGGATCCCAGAAGTCCTGAAGATAGACGTTGACTGTCGATATTGTATCACAGACACAGTCCCTTTGACTGTTCAGAGATGTCACTAAACCCGCCCAAAGATGTAAACAACCACGCAGGAGCAGCGCCTTTTGGACGGAGCGGGTCCAACAGCAGATCAGTTCCCGTCATTCCACCAGGAAGGAGGTAACCGGCTCGTGTTGTCTGTAGTTAAACCATGCCTAGACGGCCAATACCGCGGTTCGATTGCGTCCACAGTGTTACATTGTGCCAAGAAGGGCTCTCAACGAGGGAAGTGTCCAGACCTCTCGTAGTGAACCAAAGCGATGTTGTTCGGACATGGAGGAGATACAGAGGGACAGGAACTGTAGATGACATGCACCGCTCGGGCCGCCCAAGGGCTACCACTGCAGTGATGACCGCTACCTACGGATTATGACTCGGAGGAACCCTGACAGCAAAGCCACCATGTTGAATAATGCTTTTCGCGCAGCCACAGAACGTCGTGTTACGACTCAAACTGTGCGCAATAGGCTGCATGAAGCGCAACTTCACTCCAGACGTCCATGGCGAGGTCAATCTTTGCAACCACGAGACCATGCAGCGCGGTACAGAAGGTCCCAACAACATGCCGTATGGACCGCTCAGGACTGGCACCTCGTTCCCTCTACCGATGAGTGTCGCATATGCCTTCAACCGGACAAGCGTTGGAGAGTGTTTGGATCCAACCCGGTTAGCATGAACACCTTATACATACGGTCCAGCGAGTGCAGCAAGGTTGAGGTTCCCTGCTGTTTTGGGTGGCATTATGTGGAGTCGACGTACGCTGCTGGTGGTCACGGAAGGCGCCGTAACGGCTGTACGATACGTCAGTGCCATCCCCTGACCGATAATGCAACCATATCGACACCATATTAGCGAGACATTCGTCTTCATGGACGACAATTCGCGCCCCCATCGCGCGCTTCTTGTGAATGATTTCGTTCAGGATAATGACATCGCTCGCATAGAGTGGCCAGCATGTTCTCTGGAAATGATGTTTATGTTGAGCTCTATCCCAATTTTCTATACAGGTTCCGGAACTCTCGGAACAGAGGTGATGAAAAACTTTTTTGATGTGTGTTGTAGTCAGTGACTTAATTCTGCAGATCTTTTTGATAAGTTTGCTTTATATCCATCAACCACAAACGCTGTAAAAGAATGTATACACATCAACTGCTATACTTCAGAGGTGCTTGAGAAACAGCCTGTATGATGTTCGCGAACTGACGTCACTCTGACCACAGTTTAGTGGCTAAGTATATTCTAGTCACCCTTCAGTGACGTTGACGGTGGTGGCTATTTTCATAATGAAGGTAGCAACACTCAGTTTCTCCACAAGACCCCAAATCTGTTACACCAAGCGAGGTGGAGTATTGGAGAGGTCTGAGGTTCAGATCGCCGTCTGGTAATATAGATCTAGGTTATCTGTAATTATTCTAACTCGTTTAAGGTTAATTCTGGGGTGGTTTCTTTGAAATGGCACGGCCCGTTCATTCCTCATCCTTTTCCAGTCCGAGAGGTGAATGGTGGGATGGATTCTATGAAAAGGACGGTCGAATTCCTTCCTCATCCCTCTCGAATCCGGGCTTGTTCTCCACCACTAAACATCTCTATGCGGTTCCAACGTTTTGCTGGGGAGAGATCAGCAACTATTTAATTTCTGTACACAGTTGCGTGTAATCAATACTGATGACTAGTTTCGAACGTAGCCGTTCATTTTGAAACCTGACCTGCATTGATTATACAATATCGCATTTATCCGCTGATACCAGAAAGCGAGTTCCAATTAAAATGTCCTCTCTGTATGGGAACTCGATAATGTGTGTAAGAGTACAGCTTGTGACCCAGCATCGAGGATATATCGAAATTTAGTCTGGCCGTGAGCCGCGTACGTACAACCCAAGTGGTTAAGGTGACCCCTCTCGTAAATCGGGAAATCCGGGTTCGATTCCCAGTCCGGAACAAATTTTCGCTGTCGTCATTTACTTATATAACTGATGGGTGTTTGTATTCGTAATTGCGAGAACATTTCATGTACGTCATAAACTACTCACCAGTATAAATTGCACGCAATTGTGACACAAATTGAATTAAAGAATTACCGAACATCTTTGTCGACGGATCATTATACCACTACCTTACTTCCTTCCTTCCTTTGAATGTGATACCTTCAAGCAAACATTTCATCTGATTTCGGGTCTAAGAATTTAAAATGTTCAGTTTCACTAATCATTTGATCATACTGTAATAACAGTATTTCGGCTTTACTGGAATTCAGTGTCAAGCTGAATGCACCCTTGTTCTGGCAAAACTCAGGTACTCCAATTTTAGAACGTCGTAATATTACGCAAGGGATAAGATACTGGTATTTCATCCATAATCACAAAACATGGGTGGTTATGGAAAAATACAATTTTGTTTGCTATTGCTCTTTACCAGGCTGTATGAAATTTTCAATTGTAGACGATATGCATATCCTTCAGTGCTATGAAGACACTTTGATACGTGCTGTCGTAAGGTAATTCACTCAACTTGCGACTGTGATTGACGATTCAATGGGCTCGCAGCGTTGGAGATACCTCTTAGGGACACTGTGTAATAAAATACGAATTGCTGCTATAGTAGATTTGGATTCATTTCAGCTAGATTGCCAACATCAGACCATCTGCAAAAGTTACGTAATATTTTTACTTTATTTTATTATAATTTTGGTTATCGTATTTTGTATTCATGTCCGTATATCATCATCAGTGGTCGCTCTCACTCTGTATTGTATTATAACGTGATGTAGATTTAGGATTCTTATGCTATAAGCTATTTTGTGGTTTACTGCTGCTGTTAATAATCCTTTCTCGTAATTTTTATAATTCGCCTTTTTATCCTCAGATTTGACAAACTGATAGTTATGACAGTTGGCCAAAGATGCGGTATGGTTACAGTTGCTAAGGTGTGTCGATGTTATCATTTTCAGATGTATGCATGATCTTTGTAATCGATATGTCTGTTGGTAGTTGTTTGTGTCTATCGATTATAGTTGGCTAGGAACTGAATAAAATTTTGTATGAAATGTTCATCTTTTAAACCGGCTTGTCCATTTAAAATGTCATCATGGTGTCGTATTATGTGTATGTAGATCTATAACTTTTCAAGTATGTTCATTGTTAAACCTTTAGGTTCTGCGTTGTGGTTATCATTCTTTAAGTGGCTGAAGAGTGTAGACGGATTATTTTCCCTGATTCTTGTGCGCTCTCCATATCGTATACTGAAGTTGCACCCTGTCTGTTACATGCAAAATTTGCAACCCTGACATTCGATTTTGTATATGAATGGGTTTGCGTGCGTTGGTAATTTTGTTTTTCCTGAGTAAAGTCTATGGCGGATATTGTGCCTAAGTATGTTAGAGGTAAATGTGTTGCTTTAGTATTTCTTGGCGTTTCTAGGGATAATTTTATGTCCTTATGCATTTTTGGTTTCGTTGGTGTAGTTTTTCTTTTGTCTGTCTGCATTACTATGATAACATTAACACATCATAGCAACTGCAACCGTATACCAACTTTGGCCAACTGCCACAACTGTCCATCTGTCAAATCTGACGATAAAACGTCAAATTATAAAAATTAGGAGAAAGGACGATTAAGAACAACATCAAACCACAAAACAGCTTATAGCATTGTTGTTGTTGTGGCCTTCAGTCCAGAGACTGGTTTGATGCAACCCTCCATGCTATTCTATCCTGCGCAAACTTCTTCATCTCCAAGTAACTACTGCAACCTAAATCCTTCTTAATTTGCTTACTATATTCATGTCTTGGTCTCCCTCTACTGTTTTTACACTCCTATACTAAATTGGTGATCTCTTGATGCCTCAGAACATGTCCCACCAACCGAACCCTTTTTCTAGTCAAGTTGTGCCACAAATTCCTCTTATCCCCAGTTCTGTTCAGTACCTCCTCATTAGTTATGTGAACTACCCATCTAATCTTCAGCATTCTTCTGTAGCACCATATTTCGAAAGCTTCTATTCTCTTCTTGACTAAACGAATTACTGTCCATGTTTTACTTGCATACTTGACTACACTCCATACAAATACTTTCAGAACAGACTTCCTGACACTTAAATCTATACTCGATGTTAACAAATTTCTATTCTTCAGAAACGCTCTCCTTGCCATAGCCAGTCTACATTTTATAACCACCCTACCTCGACAGTCTTCAGTTATTTTGCTTCCCAAATAGCAAAACTCATTTACTACTTTAAGTGTCTCACTTCCTAATGTGATTCCCTCAGTATCATTTGATTTAATTCGACTACATTCCATTATCTACGTTTTGCTTTTGTTGATGTTCATCTTATACCCTCCTTTGAAGACACTGCCCATTCCGTTCAACTGCCCTTTCAAGTCCTTTGCTGTCTCCGACAGAATTACAATGTCATCGGCAAGCTTCAAAGTTTTAATTTCTTCTCCATGACTTTTAATTCCTACTCGAAATTTTTCTTTTGTTTCCTTTACTACTTGTTCAAAATACATATTAAATAACATCGGAGCTAGGCTAAAACCCTGTCTCACTCCCTTCCCAACCACTGCTTCCCTTTCATGTTCCTCGACTCTTATAACTGCCATTTGGTTTCCGCACAAATTGTAAATATCTTTTCGCTACCTGTATTTGACTCCTGACATCAGAATTTGAAAGAGAGTATTCCAGTCAGCATTGTAAAAAGCCTTCTCTGAGTCTACAAATGCTAGAAACGTAGGTTTGCCTTTCCTTAATCCATCTTCTAAGATAAGTCGTAGGGTCAGTATCGCCTCACGTGTTCCAACATTTCTACGGAAACCAAACTGATTCTCCGCGAGGTCGGCTTCTACCAGTTTTTCCATTCGTCTGTAAACAATTGGTGTTAGTATTTTACAGCCGTGACTTATTAAACTGATAGTGGGGATATTTTCGCACCTGTCAACACCTGCTTTCTTCGAGATTGGAATTATTATATTCTTTTTGAAGTATGAGGGTATTTCACCTGTCTCATACATCTTGCTCCCCAGATGGTAGAGTTTTGTCATGGCTGGCTCTTCCAAGGCGATCAGTAGTTCTAATGGGATGTTGTCTACTTCCGGGGGCCTTGTTTCGACTTCGGTCTCTAAGTGCCCTGCCAAACTCTTCACGCAGTATCATATCAAATCAAATGGTTCAAGTAGCTCTGAGCACTATGGGACTTAACATCTATGGTCATCAGTCCTCTAGAACTTAGGACTACTTAAACCTAACTAACCTAAGGACAGCACACAACACCCAGTCATCACGAGGCAGAGAAAATCCCTGACCGCGCCGGGAATCGAACCCGGGAACCCGGGCGTGGGAAGCGAGAACGCTACCGCACGACCACGAGCTGCGGACAGTATCATATCCCCCATTTCATTTTCATCTACATTCGGTCTCTAAGTGCCCTGTCAAACTCTTCACGCAGTATCATATCAAATGCCCGCATCTCGTGGTCGTGCGGTAGCGTTCTCGCTTCCCACGCCCGGGTTCCCGGGTTCGATTCCCGGCGGGGTCAGGAATTTTCTCTGCCTCGTGATGGCTGGGTGTTGTGTGCTGTCCTTAGCTTAGTTAGGTTTAAGTAGTTCTAAGTTCTAGGGGACTTATGACCACAGCAGTTGAGTCCCATAGTGCTCAGAGCCATTTGAACCATTTTTTTCATATCAAATCAAATGGTTCAAATGGCTCTGAGCACTATGGGACTTAACATCTATGGTCATCAGTCCCCTAGAACTTAGGACTACTTAAACCTAACTAACCTAAGGACTGCACACAACACCCAGTCATCACGAGGCAGAGAAAGTCCCTGACCCCGCCGGGAATCTAACCTGGGAACCCGGGCGTGGGAAGCGAGAACGCTACCGCACGACCACGAGCTGCAGACAGTATCATATCCCCCATTTCATTTTCATCTACATTCTCTTCGATTTCCATAATATCGCCCTCAAGTACATCGCTCTTGTATAGACCCTCTATATACTCCTTCCACCTTACTGCTTTCCCTTCTTTGCTTAGAATCTGTTTTCCATCTGAGCTTTTGATATTCATACAAGTGGTTCCCTTATGCTTATAGCATAAGAGCCCACATTCTACACCACGTTGTAATACAATACAGAGTGACAGCGACAACTCATGTTATATGGACGTAAGTATGTTGTTGTTGTTGTGGTCTTCAGTCCTGAGACTGGTTTGATGCAGCTCTCCGTGCTACTCTATCCTGTGCAAGCTTCTTCATCTCCCGGTACCTACTGCAACCTACATCCTTCTGAATCTGCTTAGTGTATTGATCTCTTGGTCTCCCTCTACGATTTTTACCCTCCACGCTGCCCTCCAATGCTAAATTTGTGATCCCTTGATGCCTCAAAACATGTCCTACCAACCGATCCCTTCTTCTAGTCAAGTTGAGCCACAAACTTCTCTTCTCCCCAATCCTATTCAATACCTCCTCATTAGTTACGTGATCTACCCACCTTATCTTCAGCATTCTTCTGTAGCACCACATTTCGAAAGCTTCTATTCTCTTCTTGTCCAAACTGTTTATCGTCCATGTTTCACTTCCATACATGGCTACACTCCATACAAATACTTTCAGAAACGACTTCCTGACACTTAAATCTGTACTCGATGTTAACAAATTTCTCTTCTTCAGAAACGATTTCCTTGCCATTGCCAGTCTACATTTTATATCCTCTCTACTTCGACCATCATCAGTTATTTTGCTCCCTAAATAGCAAAACTCCTTTACTACTTTAAGTGTCTCATTTCCTAATCTAATCCCCTCAGCATCACCCGATTTAATTTGACTACATTCCATTATCCTCGTTTTGTTTTTGTTGATGTTCATCTTATATCCTCCTTTCAAGACACTGTCCATTCCGTTCAACTGCTCTTCCAAGTCCTTTGCTGTCTCTGACAGAATTACAATGTCATCGGTGAACCTCAAAGTTTTTACTTCTTTTCCATGAATTTTAATACCTACTCCGAATTTTTCTACAAATGCGAGAAACGTAGGTTTGCCTTTCCTTAATCTTTCTTCTAAGATAAGTCGTAGGGTCAGTATTGTCTCACGTGTTCCAACATTTCTACGGAATCCAAACTGATCTTCCCCGAGGTCCGCTTCTACCAGTTTTTCCATTCGTCTGTAAAGAATTCGCGTTAGTATTTTGCAGCTGTGACTTATTAAACTGATAGTTCGGTAATTTTCACATCTGTCAACACCTGCTTTCTTTGGTATTGGAATTATCATATTCTTCTTGAAGTCTGTGGGTATTTCGCCTGTCTCATACATCTTGCTCACCAGATGGTAGAGTTTTGTCATGACTGGCTCTCCCAAGGCCATCAGTAGTTCTAATGGAATGTTGTCTACTCCCGGGGCCTTGTTTCGACTCAGGTCTTTCAGTGCTCTGTCAAACTCTTCACGCAGTATCTTATCTCCCATTTCATCTTCATCTACATCCTCTTCCATTTCCATAATACTGTCCTCAAGTACATCGCCCTTGTATAAACCCTCTATATACTCTTTCCACCTTTCTGCCTTCCCATCTTTGCTTAGTACTGGGTTGCCATCTGAGCTCTTGATTCATACAAGTGGTTCTCTTCTCTCCAAAGGTCTCTTTAATTTTCCTGTAGGCAGTATCTATCTTACCCCTAGTGAGACAAGCCTCTACATCCTTACATTTGTCCTCTAGCCATCCCTGCTTAGCCATTCTGCACTTTCTGTCGATCTCATTTTTGAGGCGTTTGTATTCCCTTTTGCCTGCTTCATTTACTGCATTTTTATATTTTCTCCTTTCATCAATTAAATTCAATATTTCTTCTGTTACCCAAGGATTTCTATTAGCCCTCGTCTTTTTACCTACTTGATCCTCTGCTGCCTTCACTACTCCATCCCTCAGAGCTACCCATTCTTCTTCTACTGTATTTCTTTCCCCCATTCCTGTCAATTGTTCCCTTATGCTCTCCCTGAAACTCTCTACAACCTCTGGTTCTTTCAGTTTATCCAGGTCCCATCTCCTTAAGTTCCCACCTTTTTGCAGTTTCTTCAGTTTCAATCTGCAGTTCATAACCAATAGATTGTGGTCAGAATCCACATCTGCCCCTGGAAATGTCTTACAATTTAAAACCTGGTTCCTAAATCTCTGTCTTACCATTATATAATATATCTGATACCTATTAGTATCTCCAGGATTCTTCCAGGTATACAACCTTCTTTTATGATTCTTGATCCAAGTGTTAGCTATGATTAAGTTATGCTCTGTGTAAAATTCTACAAGGCGGCTTCCTCTTTCATTTCTTCCCCCCAATCCATATTCACCTACTATGTTTCCTTCTCTCCCTTTTCCTACTGACGAATTCCAGTCACCCATGACTATTAAATTTTCGTCTCCCTTCACTACCTGAATAATTTCTTTTATCTCGTCATACATTTCATCAATTTCTTCATCATCTGCAGAGCTAGTTGGCATATAAACTTGTACTACTGTAGTAGGCATGGGCTTTGTGTCTATCTTGGCCACAATAATGCGTTCACTATGCTGTTTGTAGTAGCTAACCCGCACTCCTATTTTTTTATTCATTATTAAAGCTACTCCTGCATTACCCCTATTTGATTTTGTATTTATAACCCTGTAGTCACCTGAGCAGAAGTCTTGTTCCTCCTGCCACCGAACTTCACTAATTCCCACTAAATCTAACTTTAACCTATCCATTTCCCTTTTTAAATTTTCTAACCTACCTGCCCGATTAAGGGATCTGACATTCCACGCTCCGATCCGCAGAATGCCAGTTTTCTTTCTCCTGATAACGACGTCCTCTTGAGTAGTCCCCGCCCGGAGATCCGAATGGGGGACTATTTTACCTCCGGAATATTTTACCCAAGAGGACGCCATCATCATTTAATCATACAGTAAAGCTGCATGTCCTCGGGAAAAATTACGGCTGTAGTTTCCCCTTGCTTTCAGCCGTTCGCAGTACCAGCACAGCAAGGCCGTTTTGGTTAATGTTACAAGGCCAGATCAGTCAATCATCCAGACTGTTGCCCCTGCAACTACTGAAAAGGCTGCTGCCCCTCATCAGGAACCACATGTTTGTCTGGCCTCTCAACAGATACCCCTCCGTTGTGGTCGCACCTACGGTACGGCCATCTGTATCGCTGAGGCACGCAAGCCTCCCCACCAACGGCAAGGTCCATGGTTCATGGGGGAAGGACGTAAGTATAAGATTTTTTATATCTGAAAATACAATAACCAACATTACAATAAAATGTTACGTAACTTCCGCAGATTGTCTGAAGACAGAAATCCAGCCGAAATGGATCCATCGCAATAAAAATACTAAAACACAACGGCAGCAATTTGGATATTCTTACATAAAAACACTAAAGTACTACAGCAGCAATTTGGATTTTATTACATAGTTTCTCTTTACTACAGTAAATGGGGGGCCGCAACGGTTCTGTCTTATTCCACTGGAATTCTGAATCTCTAAGTTTCACCCTTTCTGAAAAAACACTGGTCTAGTATTTTCACACAGTAATGCCCCTCCAAACAGAGTCTGTTTCTGCGTGCATAATGGCGCAGTCCTTCCGTACCACCGAGCGTCTTTCTCATCAGTCAGCTCTCCATTTTGTTCTAAAGTTACAATGCTCAAGGCAATGCTTTTGGTGGTGGACCTGTCACGTAGGGATGTTATCCCGCTACTCTTTTGATATTGTTTGAAAGATAGCGCCAAGTTTCAAAACCTCCCTTCTAACGCCCCCGGCAGGAGAAACGCAAACAACAAACTGGGGTAAGCGTGCTCTTAGCAGCCATCTGAACAGTAACACTTAAGACACATCTCTCGCTGCTCGAGAGGCAAGCATGTCAACAGCACGAGTGTTTCAGCCCATTTCCTACGTCTTAAGAGCTACAAGTATCTGATTCCACTCACCGCCGAAAAGAACAACAGGTGTAATCAATTGGGAAGGCCGAACCAGTGGTTGTATGCAGGAGGAATGGGTTTGTACAACTTCCTAACAGGCCTAAGCGTTGTGTGCGCAGTGAAAACTTCATTTGATTGAAGTTTTAAACATTGTCCTACAATCTTGCAGCATTTTATCTGCTTCGGTTTCTCTCCTTTCCCATTATTCATTTCAGATGCTTAAAAACCTTACTGAGTGTGGTTTTATGAAGCTATAGATATTCAACAAGGTATCAGTACTTATGAACTCCCATGTTTAATTCTGAATCACGTTTCACAACCGACCTTTCGCCTTTCGCCTCGTTACAGCATTGGTTCAAGAAAAGAAAGTATTTCGACGTTTGATCGACCACGCCTTACAAATGGTTTGAAAGGAAATATATTTTTATATCTATTAATTTAATGCCTCACAGATAATTTTATAATGCCTAGTACCTAGAGCGCACAAATAAATATTTTAGGTAAGGTCAAAATAATGGAATTATTACCAAAAAATAGATAATAATAAGAAACTTATGTTTTGATGGCAGGCACATTAGCGAAATTTGCGTTTTACCATCTGTGACAGAAATTTTTCTAAGCAGACATGTGATGTACTGCCTGCCTTTTTTTGATATCGCTTGTTTTATTATAATCCGCAGGCAGTCGTTATTTGTGCGTAAAGGGAACTTTTTGATCGCTTGCCACAGGGCGTCATGCAGTTAAACCTGTGTTAATAAACGCCACGCTAATGACAAGGTACCATAACAAACATTCAATTACAGTCCTGGTGCTTTGTGGAAGCATTTGATATGAAATATCCGTGTAACTCATCAGACAGATTTAATGTACTCTGAGCAGTCCGCATGTGAATAATTTTCGACCTTTAGAAGCGACATTTTACGATGCAAACAAATACGTCCACGGTAAATAATCCGCTTTCTGTCGGTTTTTAATAAGTAGTAACCTGTTGCTAATCTAAAACGTTTCTTCTGTGTTGTACACGTCCACAGGGAAACAAAAGTGCTTTATAAATTCAACACTTTGTCATTTTCGTTGGCTTTGTACCTGCAGTGGTAGACGCAACCACATTTCAAGGTGTTACCGCAGTAAGGAGTATGGAAGTTCGTTACAAATGCGCGCAGATCGAATCTTCGGAAAGGCATTCTGAATTTACGTGATTTCCATGGATTGGTTCATCGGGTTCTCATGCGTTACTCAGCATGTTGAGTAATATTTTCCATTTGAGTCAGTGTTCGTCTCTAATGATGGTGACAGTGCAAATTTAGAATAAAATTCTGGTTCCTCTCCTTCTCACTCAAAGGGAGTAAACAACTTGTTGCGTTACCCAGGAGACAGAAAAAAAGTGAAATTACAAATGCAATGCTGCAGTGCCTATGTCGTTCAGAACTGCGGCGGAATCTTCCTTCGGACATGCATGCATGTCCTACGAAACAGACACTGCAGCGACGACAGCCGTTATGAAATTCCAGAAATGTCTTCGCACTTGCGAATATGGACAACCATCATTTGTATAATGGAATATCGACAACCCAAATTTGTGCCGGACCGGGAGTCGAACCCAAGCACTACTTATAGTGAGCGGTCGCCTTACCATTTTTACGCTAACCCAACTCTCTCCGCGGCCAGATCCAAAATTGCATGTGTCGTTAACCATGTATCTACAGGCTGCAGTTGTACACCCACTATATATACAGGGTGGTCCATTGATCGCGACCGGGCCAAATATCTCACGAAATAAGAGTCAAAAGAAAAAACTACAAAGAAAGAAACTTGTCTAGCTTGAAGGGGGAAACCAGATGGCGCTATGGTTGGCCCGCTACATGGCGCTGCCATAGGTCAAACGGATATCAACTGCGTTTTTTTAAATAGGAACCCCCAATTTTTATTACATATTCTTGTAGTACGTAAAGAAATATGAATGTTTAAGTTGGACCACTTTTTTCGCAGTGTGATAGATGGCGCTGTAATAGTCACAAACATATGACTCACAATTTTAGACGAACAGTTGGTAACAAGTAGGTTTTTTAAATTGAAATACTGTCGTGTCCCACTGACGTGTCCTGAGAGGGAGTGGAAGGACTGCGTTGGTGCGCGTCAGAGAACTTACTTGGCATGGGGTCTCGGTGGTGTGGGCCGCCAACTCCTCACTGCTCCGTTGTAGAGAAGGCTGCAAGGTGAGCTAGAGTACGGAACTCGGATAGGATCTTTGGGAAGCTTTCATGTATGAACACTCGATGTATAGAACGATTATACTGGAAGTACCCCTGGCACTTGTGATTTAAATAAGATTCTATATACAGTCTCCAATGATTGTCTATCTGCCTATGCAGTTGCCATTCCTAACTTCCCAAACCTAAGTCCTAATACAGCAGAGGCGAGCGCACCAGACTGTCAGCTGTGTCGATTCAGCCTAAGTCCCTACTTGTTGCTGTGCTCAATACTCTCCTGCAACTCTTGCAGCATCCCGACGCAGACTAACGTGGACCGGCGTCCTAAGTACCTCACTCCATCACTGTCCTTCGATCTAGCGGCTATCCGCTTTTATAGGGGGTAGTGCACCCGGCACCACTTGTTCTAGAAGGTTCTAGCACCCCCGAACTTTGAGCCCTGAGTAGGCTAGTCACGCGGCAGCATGTGATGCCTACCTGATGAACTAGCCATTCTCCATTGTTTTCTGTGTCCAAGGGTTGCCACTAACTGTGCTTGAGCCTCGTGATACTGCATACTCCGCTCTTGTTAGTCGAGTACAAATTACACATTACACATGAGATAGACTGGTCACGTCCGCCTCGCTTGATCTGTAGCAATAATTTTCCAGCCTACAGCCTACATGATTTTAATTCTGCCTTCTACTATTCGCGACAATACGGAACGTAGGTACGTTTGAACATTTTATTTCGGTTCTTCCAATGTGATACATGTACCTTTGTGAACTTATCATTTCTGAGAACGCATGCTGTTACTGCGTGATTACCTGTAAATACCGCATTAATGCAATAAATGCTCAAAATGATGTCCGTCAACCTCAGTGCATTTGGCAATACGTGTAATGACATTCCTCCCAACAGCGAATAGTTCGCCTTCCGCAATGTTCGCACATGCATTGACAATGCGCTGACGCATGTTATCAGGCGTTGTCGGTGGATTACGATAGCAAATATCCTTCAAGTTTCCCCACGGAAAGAAATCCGGGGACGTCAGATCCGGTGAACGTGCGGTTCATGGTATGGTGCTTCGACGACCTATCCACCTGTCATGAAATATGCTATTCAATACCGCTTCAACCGCACGCGAGCTATGTGCCGAACATCTACCATATTGGAAGTACATCGCCATTCTGTCATGCAGTGAAACATCTTTTACTAACATCGGTAGAACATTACGTAGGAAATCAGCATACATTGCACCATTTAGATTGCCATCGATAAAATGGGGGCCAATTATCCTTCCTACCATAATGCCGCACCATACATTAACCCGCCAAGGTCGCTGATGCTCCACTTCTCGCAGCCATCGTGGATTTTCCGTTGCCCAATAGTGCATATTATGCCGGTTTACGTTACCGCTGTTGGTGAATGACGCTTCGTCGCTAAATAGAACGCGTGCAAAAAATCTGTCATCGTCCTCTAATTTCTCTTGTGCCCAGTGGCAGAACTGTACACGACGTTCTAAGTCGTCGCCATGCAATGCCTGGTGCATAGAAATATGGTACGGGTGCAATCGATGTTGATGTAGCATTCTCAACACCGACGTTTTTGAGATTCTCGGTTCTCGCGCAGTTTGTCTACTACTGATGTGCGGATTAGCCGCGACAGAAGCTTAAACACCTGCTTGGGCATCATCATTTGTTGCAGGTCGTGGTTGACGTTTCACATGTGGCAGAACACTTCCTCTTTCCTTAAATAACGTAACTATTCGGCGAACGGTCCGAACACTTGGATTATGTCGTCCAGGATACCGAGAAGCATGCATACCACACGCCCGTTGAGGATTTTGATCACAATAGCCATACATCAACACGATATCGACCTTTTCCGCAATTGGTAAACGGTCAGTTTTAACACGGGTAATGAATCACGAAGCACATACCGTCCGCACTGGCGGAATGTTACGTGATACCACGTACTTAAACGTTTCTGACTATTACAGCGCCATCTATCACAAAGCGGAAAAAGTGGTCCAACTAAATGATTCATATTTCTTCACGACTACACGAATATGTAATAAAAAGAATGGGTTCCAATTTAAAAAAAAAAACGCAGTTTACCTATGGCAGCGCCACGTAGCGGGCCAATCATAGCACCATCTGGTTTCCCCCTTCAAGCAAGACAAGTTTCGTTCTTGCTAGTTTTTTCGCTTGACGCTTACTTCGTGAGATATTTGGCCCGGTCACTATCAATGGACCACCCTGCATATTCCCGCACGGAGGAGACATTTTAATTGAAAATGGTTTGGGTCTGCCCTAGCAGCATACCCGGATAGCCTAATGATAAGGCGTTCTCTCGCGATAAGTGAGAAATCGGTGCTCGAGTCCCGATCTGACACAAATTTTCACTGTCGTATTTCCATTATACAGTTAATGGTTGTCCATATTGGTAACTGCGAATAAATTTCATGCATTTCATAACGGCTGCAGTCGGTGCAGTGCTTGTTCCTTAGGAACTTTGCATCGTATTTCTGTGTAACACAGGCCCTGCAATATCGCATTTATCCTTGGACACCGGACAATCGACATTCACTTAAAATGTCTCCCCTGTACGGGAATATACAGGGTCACAATTACTGACCTATAAGAAGTAAAATCCGCATAACGTCCTGGACGGTTTTAGTTAGGACGTTCAAACTGCACGGTTGGCCGCGGGGCATGATGGGAATTAGTATGAGCAAGTACGGTTTGATTTAGCGACGAAGCCCAGTTACAAAAAAACCCTTTAAGCACTATGTGATTTAAAATTTGAGGTCATCAGTCCACTAGACTTAGAACGACTTAAACGTAACTAACCTAAGGACACCACACACATCCATGCCCGAGGCAGGATTCGAACCTTCGACCGTAGCAGCAGCGCGCTTCCGGACTGAAGCGCCCAGTTCCATTTGGATGGGTTCGTCAATAAGCAAAATTGGCTCATTTGGGGGACTGAGAGTGTAAGCGGGCTGCTTCTGTGTTGGCAGCGCAGTGTAGCGCTTTGCATTGGATCTCTGACAGCGGTTTCTTTGTAAGAGACTCTGTGGCTGCTCGGACTCGTTGTTGAAAGTTAATCGCCAGTAGTGTTGGGCAGTTGGAAGTTAGTCGCCAGCAGTGATGGAAGTACTGTTGGGCAGTAGGAGGTGAACAGCCAGCAGTGATGGACGTGGGGAGAGAAAAGCCAGGGGTGACAGAGGTTAGAGGTTTGAAGTGTTAGCTCGTGCGGACGATCTGGACGTGTGTCCGTCACGGAAATGTAATTTGTCGATGATTATATAATCTTTTGTAACTGGATGTCACGAACGTTTATATATTATATGATTTTTGAACTGGTTGCCACATTATTAAGGTAAATACATTGCTTGCTCCGCAACAAAATCTTTCCTTTGCTGACCATATCCCCATTAGAAGTTAGTGCCTTCAGTATATTTAGCTGGCAATCTTGGCGCTCGCTGTATTGCAGTAGTTCGTGTAATGAAGATTTTTGTGAGGTAAGTGCTTAATGAAATGTAGAGGTTATTGTTAAGATTTCTTTTTAGTCAGGGCCATTTTTTAATTAATTATTTGAAGTCAGGTTGTAATTTTTTTGAGCAGTCAGATTGCGTTCCGTTAGAATATTGTGGGTCAGTGTTGACATGATAAGAATAAGTAAAGACAAAGTGGGCTCAGTACGTTCAGTTTTACTCAGCTGTTTCAGAATTAAATAACGTAGAAGCTTCAACTTCCCATTTCATTCAGCAATAGAAGCAGAAAAGAACTTTAATACAGAAGATTCAAGAGTCTGTATTTCGCGATCGAGAAGTCTCTTCACCCTGACTGTGTGGTGTGCAATGTACAGTCGCGGAATAACCGGTACGATATTAGTTGATGGCACGGTGACTACCAAACGGTACCTGAAGGTTTTGGAAGATAATTTCATCCCCATTATCCAAAGTGACGCTGATTTCGACAAGATGTGGTTAATGCAAGACGGAGCTCGACCGCATCGATGCAGGAGAGTGTTTGGTGTCCTGGAGCAGGACTCTGGGGACCGCATTCTGGCTCTGGGGTACCCAGAGGCCACTGTCACGGGCCTCGTTTGGCCGCCATATTCTCCGGATCTCAACACGAGCGACTCCTCTCTGTGGGGCTATGCGAAAGACAATCAAAGCCATTTCTGAGCTGAAAACATCCTTTCTGGAGGTCATCGACAGCATCAATGTTCCGACACTACGGCGGGTCATGCAGAATTTCGCTATTTGTCTGCGCCACACATCGCCAACGATGGCAGGCATATCGAATATCTGTAGTGACGTTTACATGTTGAATAGAGTGTGTAAGCCGTAGTTTGTTACTAATTTACCTTTTTTCATATACACTCTTGGAAATGGAAAAAAGAACACATTGACACCGGTGTGTCAGACCCACCATACTTGCTCCGGACACTGCGAGAGGGCTGTACAAGCAATGATCACACGCACGGCACAGCGGACACACCAGGAACCGCGGTGTTGGCCGTCGAATGGCGCTAGCTGCGCAGCATTTGTGCACCGCCGCCGTCAGTGTCAGCCAGTTTGCCGTGGCATACGGAGCTCCATCGCAGTCTTTAACACTGGTAGCATGCCGCGACAGCGTGGACGTGAACCGTATGTGCAGTTGACGGACTTTGAGCGAGGGCGTATAGTGGGCATGCGGGAGGCCGGGTGGACGTACAGCCGAATTGCTCAACACGTGGGGCGTGAGGTCTCCACAGTACATCGATGTTGTCGCCAGTGGTCGGCGGAAGGTGCACGTGCCCGTCGACCTGGGACCGGACCGCAGCGACGCACGGATGCACGCCAAGACCGTAGGATCCTACGCAGTGCCGTAGGGGACCGCACCGCCACTTCCCAGCAAATTAGGGACACTGTTGCTCCTGGGGTATCGGCGAGGACCATTCGCAACCGTCTCCATGAAGCTGGGCTACGGTCCCGCACACCGTTAGGCCGTCTTCCGCTCACGCCCCAACATCGTGCAGCCCGCCTCCAGTGGTGTCGCGACAGGCGTGAATGGAGGGACGAATGGAGACGTGTCGTCTTCAGCGATGAGAGTCGCTTCTGCCTTTGTGCCAATGATGGTCGTATGCGTGTTTGGCGCCGTGCAGGTGAGCGCCACAATCAGGACTGCATACGACCGAGGCACACAGGGCCAACACCCGGCATCATGGTGTGGGGAGCGATCTCCTACACTGGCCGTACACCACTGGTGATCGTCGAGGGGACACTGAATAGTGCACGGTACATCCAAACCGTCATCGAACCCATCGTTCTACCATTCCTAGACCGACAAGGGAACTTGCTGTTCCAACAGGTTAATGCACGTCCGCATGTATCCCGTGCCACCCAACGTGCTCTAGAAGGTGTAAGTCAACTACCCTGGCCAGCAAGATCTCCGGATCTGTCCCCCATTGAGCATGTTTGGGACTGGATGAAGCGTCGTCTCACGCGGTCTGCACGTCCAGCACGAACGCTGGTCCAACTGAGGCGCCAGGTGGAAATGGCATGGCAAGCCGTTCCACAGGACTACATCCAGCATCTCTACGATCGTCTCCATGGGAGAATAGCAGCCTGCATTGCTACGAAAGGTGGATATACACTGTACTAGTGCCGACATTGTGCATGCTCTGTTGCCTGTGTCTATGTGCCTGTGGTTCTGTCAGTGTGATCATGTGATGTATCTGACCCCAGGAATGTGTCAATAAAGTTTCCCCTTCCTGGGACAATGAATTCACGGTGTTCTTATTTCAATTTCCAGGAGTGTAGTTCAATAATTGCCACCCTGTACCTAACAAATATACGATTGCAGATTGTAGACACGTGGTTGACGTCATATGAAAGTTAGGGCCTGGCCGCGGAGTGTGCTTGGATAGTCTAACGGTAAGGAGACCCCTCGCGATAAGCGGGACATCTGGGTTCGAGTCCCGATTGACATATTTTTCGTTGTCCTCTTTCCATTATACACCTGATGTTTGTCCGTATTCGCAACTGCAAATATGTTTCGTGCATAAAAATGAAATTGGACCGCTTTTTCTCGTAACGATGTGACGGTTAACCACCAGCCAGTAAGACGATCAGGCAAATACCACACGATAAGGCAAATACCACACATCGCTTGAAGATAACCTTTCATTTGCGATTGCAGGCCTTCTCGGCGTATTTCAGCTATGAAATCTTCACGGGTTATCAGCCGAGTAGCGTCGTCCCCTAGTCGCAACGTTTCAATGGATTACGTATCCATCATCTTCAGGCGAAGATGATGGATACGCAATCCATTTGAACGTTGCGACTAGAAGACGACGCTACTCGGCTAATAACCCGTGAAGATTTCATAACCTTTCAATTAATTCTGATAAGGAGACTCCTTCAGACATCGTGAAGATACTGTTATGTACTGATCCAGATTCTCAGTAGTTCTTCTCTGCACGAATCAATATATAAGCGAGCCGAGACGAACTGCGCAGTACACTGGTTCCTATCGATAAACGTTCATTGTTAATTTTAAAGGTTGTAAAAATAAAATTTTTTGAAGTACACATGGATGATTGTTTCTTAAATGGTGCCACATTTACCTTGTTAATACGTTTGGGAATACAATAAAATTTGTGATGGAATATTATATTTTGTGGCTTGTCATATTGCTGCCCGCTCCATGCATTGCTAACATTTCACGAAGCAACCGTAATTTTTCCAACTTAAGAGTTTGTTTGCTCTCGTGCAAATGGTCAGCAGCAGTTCTCATTTGAGTGGCACGAATCCAATGAAGTTATTGTTGAGCATTGAAAATATTATGGCACCCTTAGAACATTGCGGGAATAATCGTAGGAGGGGCAGTTTTTGCGCATCGCCCACGAAAATACGTAACTTTTGGAACAGGACACAAGACCGGTTAGCAAAGTGGGCTCGCAGTCAGTGTGAAACACGGACCTTAAGGGACAGCAGCTCTGTATTCTAAATTTCTTGTAAACGTGAAGTAATATTTAATAACTGGAAGAAATCGTTCGTTATTAGTGTGAACACTACTAACGCGCTTATGCACAATAATAGTAAAAATTTTAACATTGTGGTGCAAAGAGGGAAACGGCGTGGAAAAGTTGAGCAGTCACAGTAAATAACTATCAAGATTTCGCCTCAAGCAAAAACTGTGATTTTTGTATAGGGACGATACACACTGAGCTTAAAGTGGCCCCATTATTCATTTTTTCCTCAGTCGTATTTAGTCTTGTGGAGCAGAGTCTATTCCCTAGCTGAAGCTTGCAATGTTGTCACGAAGACCCTATTCGCAAAGCAGAAACACGGACGATTTGGAATAGACAGTAGATACAATAGTGAAAATCAGTATAAAGGCAGAGTTCCTACGAAAGTAATATAGTGTACAGTGTCTGAAGCATACATGTATCGCATTTATTATGAAAGTAGTAGGTACATGATATAAGCAGTCATGACGGAACTAAACAGTTTCTTTCATAAAACGAGTATCAAAGTAAGGAGTTTGCTATTTCTGGCTGGAAATTTGTATAAATGCACTCACTGTCCCGTCATGTTATTGCATTGTTAGTACTATGTTAAACCTCTGTTCATTCTAATTACTTCAAAAATTCCCTTCAGTGTTGATTTCGTTAGGATTTGTAGTTCTTGCAGTGAAATTGTGGCCCACTCTTCTTGTATCGCGCTTTTGGTGTTACATACGGCCTCAGATTCTCTTCAGTTGCGGGAAACATGCCTGGTAAGTATTCTCCAAAGGTTTTCCACGAGGTTCAAATCCAGGCTACTTGCAGGTCAGGGCAATCCATGGATATCTTTATCTTAAAATCATCATTTTGATTTGCTGAAACCTGGAGAGATGCACTATGTTTAGAAACATTAGACTTTCGTCCCCTAGGTCCTCATACATTCTAATCGATTCTGTCTCTAGCATCTCTGTGTACATATTACAGTTCATTCTAGTGTTCACCCAAGCAATGCGTGATTTGTCTTTAGTGCAGAATGCTGCCCAAATCGTAAGACTTCCATCACCAAAATTTCTGCTCATTCTTACCTGCTGCTCTGTTCTCAGATCACGCCAGTCATACTGAGATCCATCCGGACCATCTAAATTAAAATTCCACTCAACACTGAAGATCACTTTATCCCATTCTAAACTTCATGACGTACATTTTTCAACTAAAACCAATCTAGCCTGCTTATGTTTGGGTGTTAGAACAGGTTTCTGCATCGTTTCGTGAATGTAAGACGGTTTCATTTGACAAGATTTGTCGTACACGTGTGACAGTAATTGGCAAATTTAAATCAGCAGCAATTTGAGAAGAACAGCGGTAAGTGGCCCTTGCTTTACGCAAAACCAACCGTTTCGATGCCTCAGATAATTTTCCGTCCTGTCCATATTGTGCCCTGAATCTAATGAAATTATAAATCACTGTTCATGAACGGTTAACGTCATGGCCGTTTGACGATAAGAGAGTCCCATTTCCTTCAACGCCTCGATTTTTGGTTTTTCATCAAATTCTCGTGGCTGTGTCGCAATCGTGGTCTATGTACACGATACGCACTATTACTAATGATGTCGGTTTCCTATCAATAAGAAAGGCAGGTACATAGACACTAACATCGCACATAGCCGACTGCCTTAACAGCGAGTTCCACTCACTACGACATGAATCGTTGATGTCTTGTTATACACAATAGTACTAACATCAAATACAAAATCATTTGACTATTTGTCGGCTTACTGGATCTTATACTATTGCGTATACACTGTGCACAATTGTTCCTCAAATGGCTCAGGGCACTACGAGACTTAACATCTGAGGTCATCAGTCCCCTAGGACTTAGAACTGCTTAGATCTAACTAACCTAAGGACATCTCACACATCCATGCCCGAGGCAGGATTCGAACCTGCGACCGCAGCAGTCGCGTTGTTCCAGACTGAAGCGCCTAGAACCGCTCGGTCACAACGGCCAGCGCAATTGTTCCAACCGAGAAAGTTAATTTTCGCACAAATATCTACGCCTGTATACCACTATTATATATCAGTATCAGGCTAGGGTGGCAGCACCGGCCTGTTTACTATCGATAAACTGGAAGGGGAGGCAGGAACTGTCCACAGTTCGCGCGCGTGAGGCGCTGCAACACGGCGCGCATCAGTATGCGAATGCCTCACACAGAAAGACAAATATTGATGGCCATTTTTGTTTGATTATCCTCTGCGCACTCTTTGAGAATATTTATTCACAGTGTACTCTTAATGTGTATAACTCATATTCATGTGAATAAAACGCTAGCCACTTTCATTCAGATGGTTTATTTTTTCGGAAGTGCGACGTCCCCTCCGTATATGTGACGGCGCTTTTGTTCGGGTAACTTCTAAAACCTAATCCCATTGACAGAATAATTTTCTCAAAGTTTCAGGCAAGTCGAAAAGTCCAGTTCTGAACAAAAGAAAACAGTGAGAAAATATGGAGAAGTTGGTATTTCATTGTACTGTTCACAAATGAAATGGCAGGGAGCATGGATCTGGGAGTTGTATCATGCTGATTATACAGAATACCAACATTTAACCTATTTATTTTGCCTCAGCGGTATTAAACGGTATAAAAAATAATAAACGGTTAAGTTGCAGTAATTGAACTGATACATGGCTAATCAATCAGAATTCAGTTTTTGGTCAATTCTTATAAACATCTGTCACTTTGTCCCAGAGGTACTCAAAAACTATTAACAATTATTTTGTCTATCGCAAAATAGGTAGTAGAGTAAACACCATGAGAAACCACCATGAGTAACCACCACTTGAACGAGACTTTAAACATTTAAAGAAAATTTTAAGATTATGGAAACTTCTGATTCAGGGCATCATTTAAGTTTAAGAAGAAAATTAATGTTAGCAAAGTTCACAAGTTTTAAAACATTAAATCACCAAGGGCATAAACCAAATGCATTTCATTGACAGATTTAAAACAGAATTAAGGGAGCTGAAAGCGAATGTGTTAGCCAACGAAAGATTACCGGCTTGAGCTCAGTCCACACATCACACAGCTGCTTGATTCTGCTCAGACTCTAAAGCACACAAAGCATAGACACTAAAATTATATAACAGTTACAGATTGGAAACGGATATTTGACCTTGGCACAATAAATTTAAAGCAAGAAAAACTAAGCCGTTGTAATACATGAGTGCTCTAAAGTCAAAAGACAACAGAAGCTACAAATGTTTTATAATAATCTCAGCAACTAAGCATTCGAAATAAGATACCACGCAGTGGTAAGGAATCAATATATACGTCTAACCAGACAATTTTAGAGCTAGAACTGGGCAAAATATAAACCCTCTTACAATTGACTTACGAATAAATGGCTCTGAGCACTATGCAACTTAACTTCTGAGGTCATCAGTTGCCTAGAACTTAGAACTAATTAAACCTAACTAACCTAAGGACATCACACACATCCATGCCCGAGGCAGGATTCGAACCTGCGACCGTAGCGGTCGCTCCGTTCCAGACTGTAGCGCCTAGAACCGCACGGCCACTCCGGCCGGCGGACTTACGAATACCTCAGGAATTTTTCAGCTACCCGGGATGCTGATCCACATTAACACCACATTGCAGAATATCGGCCACTAGTGAAAGCTACACAAAGATATAGGCGAGAACTCAGAGCAAATTTCAGTGACAAAGGCCCAATAAAAGAAGAGGGACTTCCGCGATTCGCATCCAAAACTTATTCACACACAAGTCAAGGTGCTCAACATTGATTTCTTAGTCAGGAACTGACGATTTAAGGAATGCTGGAAGGACCACATCAACCTATCAAGGCAGAAGAAAAGCGAACAGTGCCGACTCAGAAGATGCAACACGCGCCCACGAGGGAAGTAGTGCTTCTTCAGGACGGCATAAGCACCGCTCTTACGGTAAACGGTAGCCAACCACAACACGGCGACCAGACACTGGCGAACGAGTCCTGTTAGCGTGGGGAACAGCCAGCAATACAAGATCTCTGAGAGACGCGCGTGCGATTAAATCCTCTCAAAGAGCTGCTAGGCTGCCTCGTTGAGAGACGTCAGGAAAGCAGTTACTTACGTCCAAATCTTCAGATGTCAGACAGTCAGATGGATGCCAAACGTTGTGTGACGATAGAGCATCGACCAAAATCCCCATTTAGTTCGTACTATGGGCTGTCGTCCAACAGAACTGGCCTAAACGTTAATTAAAGATATCAGAACTACTAGAGGACGCCGGCCATTGTGACCGAGTGGTTCTAGGCGCTTCAGTCTGGAACCGCTTCGGTCGCATCCTGCCTCGGGCACGGATGTGTGTGACGTCCTTAGGTTAGTTAGGTTCAAGTAATTATAAGTTCCAGGGGACTGATGACCTCAGATGTTAAGGCCCATAGTGCTCAGAGCCATTTGAACCATTTACTAGAGGACAGGAAAAGCGTATCTGTGAACTGTTGGGTGGCATTGCTTCCGTGGGTATCATTCCCCTTTCTATTACTGCTGTAATTTATGACTGCAATTGGCTGTCATCTTATTTGTGTCAGTTGAATGCAAGCTAGTCATTTTTCTTACTGTTTTTGTGGGAAAAAAGTGGTTGAAATAGCTGGCTCTCGCCCAGGAGGCCCGGGCTCGATTCCCGGTACCGGAAACTTTTTTTAACTTCTTTCTTCCACTTCGTAGTGTTTTCGTGCTGCTGAAACTGATGCTTGAAACATTAAATTAAAGGTGTGTATAATTTTTATACGTTTCTTGCTGAGAGGAACATTGCCCAAGTGTAAACGACCGCATTACACAGAAATGTGCAGATATAAAGTAAAAATAATATTTTGCAATTAAAAAAAAGTGGTTGAGTTGGTAGAGCGCCAGGCCATCGTACGAAGAGTTTCGGGTTCAAACCTCACTAATGGCAATTTTTTAGTTCAAATGGCTCTGAGGACTATGGGACTTAACATCTGAGGTCATCAGTCCCCTAGAACTTACAACTATTTAAACCTAACTAACCTAAGGACATCACACACATCCAAGCCCGAGGCAGGATTCGAACCTGCGACCGTAGCGGTCACGCGGTTCCAGACTGAAGCGCCTAGAACCGCTTGGCCACACCGGCCGGCTGACAATTTTTTAAAACTTTTCACGCGTGAAACTGCTATATGGCAGAACATTCTCCTAACACGTAAAAAGACTTTTCGGAGTTTGTACATATGTTCTTTTGGCAGACTGCTTTCGCTACGTTAGATGAAAGTAGCAAACCTGTAGAGTGCATCTGTATAGATAGGTGTGGTGTTCTCGCGGACATGCGCGATAGAACAGACACCACTCGTGATGTTGTATGGCGAAGATGAGAGAAAATGTGCAGTATTCCTAGTGGACATAACTGATCAATGGAATGCGTCAAACGCTACAGAAGAGGAAACATTAGATATAGACGAGCTCACACCAGATAGAGCGTAAACGTTCGTTTGTGGCCAAGTGAATTGACTAGAGTCAACGTTATGTACTTGTTATTAATCTTATTATTTTGTTTTGTTAGTACTACTGTTAGTTTTTTATTGTTATTACTATTACTTCTGCACATGTGATGCAACTGTTTCTTAATTTTTTTTTTTCGTTCTGAGTGTATAGTCAGTCAAACTACAAGTGTATTCTATAGATTTACTATTTTCAAAGTAACAAAGCGAAAGCAGACTGTACGAGGACGTTGTTGTAAACTCCAAACAGCCCTTTAACATGCCATTAAAAAAATGAAATAAAATAAAAAAGAGAGAGAGAAAATCTGTCACCAAAGGAATTCGAACTCGGGATCTTTGGTATGACATCCTAACGCTCTACCAACTCACACACGGCTGCCACGACGCGTGTTAGTTACTCCCAGAGACATTTTCCTTACGGTCTGGTAGTTCTGGTGTTACTTTTAACCAACGCTACGCCCGTTCTGCTGGACGACAGCACATTATGCGAACTAAATCGGAGTTTTGGTTGATGCTCTATCGACATACAACGTTTGGTATAGATCTGAGTGTCTGACATGTGGAGGTTTGGGTGTAAGAAACGGAGATCAGAGAAGTTCAACATATGGCCAGAATCGATGTCAACAGTGCACGCACAGCTCAATAATACAGCAGAAATTGTCACTTAATAATTATATTTTTTTTATACTGTCAATGGGATATGTATTTCATACTCTTTGTAGATAACGTAATACTATCCCATTCAGCCTCATTCCCTTTTTTGTCAGCACTATCATTTCCTCGTCCTTTCAATTATCAACAAATCTAATGATGCCAACACAGCGATCACTTCTCTGTGTGCACTGCAGTGTAATAACTCACCACCCACTGAAGTCAAACGTATCTAAATAAGGCCAAATTAGTCCCCACTACAGATGGGTCTACGGTTCGCTTTGTCGAGTGATAGATTTTCTTCTACCTATCGCCTGATCTTTGATGGCAGCTGTATTGACAGTTGTAGCCTGTTCCGATAATGAAAGACATATTTATAGAGTTCGCTACCCCACAAGCTGCTGTCAAAAACTTTGTTAAGTTGCTACTAGTTTGATTTTCAAATGGACCATCTTCTGCACTGGTCCAAAAGTTTGTTACAGCATTTTGCTTACTGATGCGTTAAATACAGCTGCCTTGTCATTGAGTGAAATATAAATGTGTGATAGTTACCATTACATTTTACTAATACATTTTTGCTACATCAAAATGTAAGTATATCCTACCCTTGTCGGCTCACAGGCGGAATTAATTGCAAGACTTCTTGCAGCGGCCAGACGCGTAAGGTACATAGAACATATTTTCCATCGACCACGGAACGACATGCTACATCCATACCAGCACTGCGATGAAGTGAGTGGTGCGTATTTTGAACGTTTACTGCAACACTGATCGTAACAAAAAGGGTCCGAAACACATTTCACATTCTGAGAATGGAAATATGGTCTTACTTGGACCATGTTTTCATTCTCAAAAGCAATTGAGACTGTGGACCCACACAAAATTTTAGAACATTTAACATTGTTTTACTCTCAGTCACACCTAGTGACCTCCTGCATATTCTGTACTCATTCAATATATATTTGCGACAACTCGTTGCTTAATGATTTATATTTCTTGTCTCCATCACCTTACCTCTTACTTTGTGCGCTGAACACACGGTATATTTTATATCACACTAAATTTTTTCGTGCAGCATCGCCTGAGAATGCTTACGTCACATATACACCAAATGCGTATGTTTTGGTCGACTTTCTGGTGCTTTTAGCTTTCCCAAAACAAACCCGATCGTCATCTAACAGATCCTCAACTTTCTTTTCGATTCTTCTGTATTTTATTCTTGTCAGCAACTTGGATACATTAGCTGTTAAGGTAATTGTGCAATAATTTTAGCGCTTGTCGGTTCTTGCTATCTTCAGAATTGTGTGGATGATTTTTTTTTTCCAGAAGTTAGATTATATTCTCCGATTTCATACATTCTACGCATCAACGTGAATAGTTGTTTTCTTGGCACTCCCGCGAATTATTTCAGAAATTCCAATGGAATGTTATTTATCCTTTCTGCCTTATTTGATCTTAGATCATCCAAAGCACTTTCAAATTCTGATTTTAATATGGATCCTCTGTGTCTTGCCTGTCGACTCTTATTTCTTCTTTTGTGATGAGGTAAGTCGTCCCCCTCATAGACGCCTTCAATGTACTGTCTTCTAAATTTAACAGTGAAGCTTCCACTGCGTTCTTAACGTTGCCGCCCTTGCTTCTAATATAACCTTAATGTATTGAAAGACATCATGTCTACGCCAGTGACTGTTAAACTTTTTATCTCCACTATCGTAATTTCGGCCGTAGGCCATGATCAAGTGCAGATGTTTTGGATTTAAGCCATGTCTACTTTATACAAGCTGACACATTTATGTGTCGTTGTCATTTACTGTTATATACATTCGTAACGCTGTGTATAACAGCTTGTATAAAGTAGATGTGGCTTAAAGTCAAAACATCTGCACTTGATAATGGCCTAAGGCCGAAATTGCAATAGTGGAAATAAAAAGTTTAACACTCACTGGCGTAAACATGATGCCTTTCAAGAAATTTCACATGGCTGTGAATCCCAGTTATGAAAACTTAACCTTAGTACTTCCGTATCTCCCTCCTTTACGCACGGATTCTTCCTGGCTAATAAATTTCAGCCTACTCTACATTATTGCTAAATTGTGATCTGATTCTATATTTATTACATAGCTCAATTATCTTTGTCCTCTCTCACTTCTACTACCAAGCGCGAATTCTCCCGTAACCCTTTCTTGTACTCCTTCCCTCGCATCCGCATTCCAGTCCACCACTACAGTTAAATTTTCAACTCCCTTTACGTACTAAGTTGGTACTAAGTTGGTACCTTCCCCATACTTTATCTCTTCCTCTTCTGCTTGCGACCGCGTGTATATCTAAAATATTGTCGGTTTTAGTCTGTTGCCGAATCTGGTGGGAAGAACTATATCACTGAACTGTTCACAGTAACTCACCCTCTGCCCTACTATACCATTTCCTGCTGCTGCTGATATTACCCTATACTCTTCTGATCATATATTTGACTGTCAATCCTTATCTTCTGCCCATTTCACTTCTCTGACCCTCACTGTATCTAGACTAAGCCTTAGTATTTTCCTCCTCAGAGTTTCTACCTCCCAGTCACGCTCAAACTTCTGAAATTCCCCGCCCCGACTCGTAGAACGTTGCCCTATTGTTGGTTGTTCAGTCTTTTCCTCATGGTCACCTCCCCATTGGCTGACCCCTTTCGGAGATTCGAATAGCAGACTAGTCCGTAATCTTTTGCCAATGGGGAGATCATCTTGAAAATTTTTGAGTTACAGGCAACGTGTCCTGTTTCTTTAATGCAGTCGGTGATTATATACCCGCATCGGAGTAGTGGAACCTTGCATATAAACTGCAGCAACGCTATGAAACAGAGACTTTTTGATTGCCCCCTTATCACATTTTGTGGATGAGACCGTCGAGACTGCATAATATACAGGGTGATTCAAAAAGAATACCACAACTTTAAAAATGTGTATTTAATGAAAGAAACATAATATAACCTTCTGTTATACATCATTACAAAGAGTATTTAAAAAGGTTTTTTTTTCACTCAAAAACAAGTTCAGAGATGTTCAATATGGCCCCCTCCAGACACTCGAGCAGTATCAACCCGATACTCCAACTCGTTCCACACTCTCTGTAGCATATCATGCGTAACAGTTTGGATAGCTTCTGTTATTTCTCGTTTCAAATCATCAATGGTGGCTGGGAGAGGTGGCCGAAACACCATATCCTTAACGTACCCCCATAAGAAAAAATCGCAGGGGGTAAGATCAGGGCTTCTTGGAAGCCAGTGATGAAGTGCTCTGTCACGGGCTGCCTGGCGGCCGATCCATCGCCTCGTGTAGTTGACGTTCAGGTAGTTACGGACAGATAAGTGCCAATGTGGTGGCGCTCCATCCTGCTGAAATATGAATTTGCAGCTCTCTGCTAGCTCTGCGAGTCGATTTTCCTCGGCTGCGAACAAATGCTTGCTGGATGTGTGCTACATTTTCATCACTCGTTCTCGGCCGTCCAGAACTTTTCCCTTTGCACAAACACCCGTTCTCTGTAAACTGTTTATACCAACGTTTAATACACCACCTATCAGGAGGTTTAACACCAAACTTCGTTCGAAATGCACGCTGAACAACTGTCGTCGATTCACTTCTGCCGTACTCAATAACACAAAAAGCTTTCTGTTGAGCGGTCGCCATCTTAGCATCAACTGACGCTGACACCTAGACAACAGCGCCTCAAGCGAACAAATGTACAACTAAATGAAACTTTATAGCTCCCTTAATTCCCCGACAGATAGTGCTTAGCTCTGCCTTTTGTCGTTGCAGAGTTTTAAATTCCTAAAGTTGAGGTATTCTTTTTGAATCACCCTGTATTTCTTTATTTATCACACCGTCGTCAGATCACAACTTAGAAATTTTAAATTGTGATTCGACCAAGACAGTAGCCGAACCGGCGTGATAAATATATGAATACGTTAATCGATCTAGGACAGTTTTATTCGCAAAATATTCACGATGCTCGCTGACTCATACAGAAAATTTATTAATTATTAGTACTAGTTTTATTCTTGCAGTGTCTGTGAAATAAGTGACGGCAGGCTCTGGTTCCCGGCGTATGGGCCCCTCAATCTATTGACGGCTTTCAAACGTCCACTTGGCCAGAGGGTGTCTCATGCGGTAACCTTTCAGCTTCTCTAATGCACTCCTGCCATCTGCAGTTTACTTCGGGATCGGTGCATCCCGCCAATGACAGTCGCAAAGTTGCTATTTGCTCGAACCTGACAGTTCAAATACGCCAGCTCTACCGGAAATACGCTCGCCTGTCAGCGGACTTCTCCGTCAGATAAAACTTAGGCGCGCCAGCCTCCACTGTCAGCTCTCAGCCCAAGTACTGCTTGTCGAACTTCTGATCGCTTATACTCCACCACGCTGAGTGCCGCAGTGAGAGGAGTTGTGCGAATGGAACAAGCTCCGCCCATCTAATGCATTGGCAGTATGACACGTGTGTGGTGTGTCTCGTCTTAGGCATCAGTGCAAAAGTAGAAGTGACAGATGAAAGTCTTTAATGTTGCATGAAAGTACCTTCCCACATGTTTATTATCAGTAGTGATACTGACAAGGGAACCTCCCCATCACACCCCCCTCAGATTTAGTTGTAAGTTGGCACAGTGGATAGGCCTTGAAAAACTCAACACAGATCAATCGAGAAAACAGGAAGAAGTTGTGTGGAACTACGAAAAAAATAAGCAAAATGTGCAAACTGAGTAGTCCTTGCGCAACATAGGCAACAACATGGACGACAGAAGTTCAGGAGCGCCGTGGTCCCGTGGTTAGCGTGAGCAGCTGCGGCTGCAGAGGTCCTTGGTTCAAGTCCTCCCTCCAGTGAAAAATATACTTGCTTTATTTTCGCAAAGATATGATGTGTCCGTTCGTTCATTGACGTCTCTGTTCACTGTAATAAGTTTAGTGTCTGTGTTTTGCGACCGCACCGCAAAACCGTGCGATTAGTAGACGAAAGGACGTGCCTCTCCAATGGGAACCGAAAACATTTGATCGCAAGTTCATAGGTCAACCGATTCCTCCACAGGAAAACACGTCTGATATATTGTATACGATACTGGTGACGGCATGTGCGTCATATGACAGTAATATGTTGTCGACCCACCTAACTTGTACACTTGGCGAATGGGTAAAAAGATTCTTCTACCTTGCCCGATTTAGGTTTTCTTGTAGATGTGATTATCACTCCCAAAAAAGTGATCGGATCGGACGGACAGATATAATTGTCTGAAAACAAAAAATTAAAATTTTCACTCGAGGGAAGACTTGAACCAAGGACCTTCCGTGTCACAGCTGCTCAGGCTAACCGCGGGACTACGGCGCTCCTGCGTTAATTTTCTCCTAGATATTGCTTATCTCACATGGACTACTCAGTTTGTGTATTTTGCTTATTTTTTTTTAGTTACACATAACTTCTTCCTCTTTTCTCGATTGATCTGTGTTCAGTTTTTCAAGGCCTATCCACTCTGACAACTTATAACTAAATCTGAGGGGGGTGCGATGGGGAGGTTCCCTTGTGAGGTTAAAAATTGTTTATCAGCTTTCGAAGTTAGCATTTGGCGTTGTTGTTAGATTTTCAGTTTCCCTCCTTTACTCTAACCAACCTTCTCTGATGAGTCATCAGTACCTCCTACGATGGACCCGCAATTGCTTTAGTATACATTTTCAAAGAAACAAGTTATTCATCACAACACGACGATCACTATCAACCATGGCTACTACACAGCTACACGCAGTACTCTGATATGTATGTGCGAAATCGCGGCTGTAAAACATTACTGGATCTACTAAGGGACTAGTCCAACAGCTTGAAGGTAAATGCATGATTTAATCTTCTCTTGATATTCAGTGGCTGAATTGTACTGAGTCTAAAATTTAAGTGACCAAATGAATGTCATTTCAAGTAACATCAGGGTCGCTGACGTTATTGCTCGTCGAACGTTCGGGTGGCCGATATTCCATGAGACAGTGTACGGCACGGAGGTCTATTTGCTGTACAGGGTGGTCCAAAAGTCCGGAAACACCCTCACAAAATTCAAATGGAGTAGCAAACAAGGGAACAGAGTCCCTACACACGAGGAGCGGGAAGGGGGAAATGTTATAGGCTATGCCACCAACATGGCGGTCATCTTGAAAGCCGCCATCTTGGATTCAACTCCAAAGTTTCAAATGGGAATGTAGTCATGTGACATATCAGACAGAAAGAGACTTTCACCAGAAAAACAATGCAGTTGTGATTTTAAACATAACTTTATTCATTCTCAGGTTATAGCCAGTTACATGTGGCAGCGGTGGGACGCTCGGCAGCATGTGTGTTATGTGCCGAAGAGACATTACGCCGATGTTACACAGTCCCGAGAGACCACCAACAGCCGTAGTAATAGCTCGATATGTTGTTCATATGTTGGATTGTTAATGCTATCCTCCGAGCCCAGTCCTGATGAACTTTGACCAACACATCTGGCTAAATTTGACCACACGCATCAACAATGCGTTGCTTTAGATGATGCAAACCCCGTATTTTCACAGAATAAACCAGTGCTTTGACATGACACCAAAGATAAAAATCCAAAGGAGTCAAATCTGGTGAACGTGGTGGCCACTCCACAGCACTCCTACGACCGATCCACTTTTGAGGGAACTGCACATCCGGGTATGCTCGCACATTGTGCCCATAATGCGGTGGGGCCCCATCATGTTGGAAGAATTGCGGAAATGTCCCGTCCTCCGTTAACAACGAGGGAAACACTTCTTCATCCAATAACCTCAGAAAACCGTTGGCTGTTAACGTACCATCAATAAAAAATGCCCAACGACTTTGCTACTCCACACACCACACCAGGCCATCACTTTTTGTGAGTCGACCGTTTTGGAAGCATCAATGCAGTGCGGATTTGTGTCGAACCAGTATCTGTGATTCTGCTTGTTCACTTCACCATTGATAAACAAATTGGCTTCATCACTGAACATCACCTGATAGGGGAAACGTGGGTTTATCTGCAGCTGCTATGTCACCCATTCTGCGAACTGTACGCGGCGGTCTGGGTCATCCTCGTTCAGATGTTGGAGCAGCTGAATTTTGTACAGGTGCCATCTGTGCTCCGATAAAATTCGCAGTATAGAGGTACGGTTAACCCCACATTCTTGTGACAGGCGACGAGTACTCCATTGCGGACTCTTGCTAAATGAAGCCAACACGCTCACTGTTGTTGCTTCATGGGTGGCGGATTTTGGTCTTCCACCCTTAGGTTTATCTGTGACAGAACCTGTGGCTCGGGATTTGGCCAAAAGCTTGGCAACTGCGCTGTGAGTGATGGGCTGTCTGGTTGGGTGACGACTGCTGAAATCCTCAGCAATGACCCGTGTGCTTCTTTCTCCTGATATCAAGATGATTTCAATGCGTTCTTCATGTGTTAAGGACATTTTGTAGCCTTTACATAAGGAAACAATGATTAAAACGTTAACATGAGTAAATGATACCTAACACTTAAACACATGTAACATATCAGGCGTGGGATAGTCACTTTTCACCGTTTCTGACTCCATTTTATGACTTCTCAGTACGTAATACTCACGCTGCCGAGCGTCCCACTGCTACCGCAAGTAATTGGCTATAACCCGAGAATGAATAAAGCTATGTTTAAAATAACAACGGCATTGTTTTCCTGGTGAAATTCTCTATCTGATATGTCACATGTCCACATTCCCCTTTGAAATTTTGGAGTTGAATCAAAGATGGCGGCTTTCAAGATGGCCGCCATGTTGGTCGCATAGCCTATAAAGTTTCCCCCTTCCCGTTCCTCGTGTGTAGAGACTATGTTTCCTTGTTTGCTACTCCATTTGGATTTTATCAGAGTGTTTCCGAACTTTTGGACTACCCTGTACTTGTGATGACGTCAGGCGCTGCTCGACTGCTCTCAGTGCCGAACAAAGAAAAACAGCAGTACCTCAGAAGTCAAGCAGAATAACAGAAGAAAGTACGCTGAGGTGGCACTGATTTCAAATAGATATAACTCATTTTCGAGAAGTTGTTGTTATCTAATTTTCCACTAATGCGAAATTCGTCATGCTCGTTCATTTATAGACTACTACGGTACGGGAGTTTCCGATAAATCAACTAACTTTAACCAGAATTATTACTGATAAAATCACGGAAAATCTCGTACCCTCTCAAATGTTGGCCATAACTGAGTGCAGAACACTAGCAACCACAGTCTTTCCACAGCGACCAATATCTACCGATTCATAAGGAACTATGCAGTCAGGGAAATACCGTCAGTTATTGCTACAATTTTCACACATATTGTTGAAGCTTGCTTGTGACGGATGGGACATAAAGATAATGTTGAAGACTAGTGCTGTTATCCAAAGTCGAACTGTGGAAGTGACAAACTACTCGTTGATATGGGAAGTTATCACAAAGTAAATCGTAACGTGAATGACAGAACACCAAGTACTATAGTCTAGACTTTGATTCATCTTGCAATTGTAATGTCTCACGTGCTGTATCGTGACTGTGAGTGAAGATTACGGCGACCCGCGGAAATCAGTGGACTGAGATCTGTTTTATACTGAACAAACACAACCAAATTCTGTGCACTGTCGCACACGTGCGCACGAACCACACCGCACAAAGTCTGTAAAACGTCAGTAGCAGATACCAGTAAAGTGCGAAAGGCTGCCAGAGAATTCATAACCCGGAAATACAATGTTGAGTCAAAGAAGCATTGACTTTGTCACATGTGAATAAAGACGTTGTTCCACCGGGCTGTATTTTAAAACACTTTATTCCGCATTACTAACTTCAGGTACGGTCCATTCTCAAGTGCATCTATAGCAACAGATGTGAATACGTCGTCTCGTCTCGTCAAAAAGATGTGAGTCAACGTGTACTTGTGCACAAGATTTTCTAACGAGGCGAGAATGGCGAATCCACATCTATTCCTACAGATGCACTTGCAAATGGTCCATGCCCGAAGATAGACGTGCGGAATACAGTATTTTAAAATACAGCCCGGTGTAATGATAATTCCTTCAGTTTTATCGAGTCGGTGGTGCCGACATTAGTTACATCTATCTCTGTTAACCGAAAGTACAATGGTGTAACTAATTTTATCTAAGCGCCATACCTTACTAGTTATGAAGAGCAACGCAGCAGTACAGACGTAAACTAAATGTGAAGTATCAGAGATACATCTATGCTGCTTCCGCTGGCCTCGAGTCCTTGTGAAAAAGTGCCTTCTCAGAGCAGAGTTTTGTCCGAGGATCCCGCACAACGAATATTACGCGTCGTTGGGTAGTTACTTGTTTTGAACTAGTAGATCTTCAAAGTTCTGAAGGAAAAGTTTTGTTTCTTAGTTCAGTTTGATCATTGAGTAGGTAGTCAGCTGCTGTATTTGTGTAGATAAATATTTCAATTTTTTCAAGAAGGTCAAAAAAAAAAAAAACCTGCCTGTCATATACAAGTAGAAATAAGAAATCAGATCACCTGAAATTTGTTCTTGTAGTAATTTATTTATTTTATCTCGTGCTCTCATGTTATCGCCATTAAAATACTTGCCCTTACATCGACTTTAACACATGTAAAGAACAACAAATTACATCTCTGTACAAAGTAGGTTATGCCACATCTTTCTGTCAAGATCTTTGTTAGAAGCAACAGTTGTAAAGCGCATGCTGGATGCTGGTAAAGTGTAATCTAATATAGTTCGTGTGAAAGTGTTCTGGACATCAAAATGGAGGCAGACAGATCCGAAAAAAGCCGCCTATACTGTCACAGTAAGTAAAAACTAAATTTACATCCATATCGACAGATAAGCTATAGTCATGGCGATACATTAAAGTGTGACCCATCTTTCTGCCATAGAACCAGCACCCAGCATTATGCTACTACCAGTAATGATGTAACATCCCGGATCCTCCCGAAACCATCTGAAGATGAACCTGAAAAGGTTTGAAAACCGGTTTATGGAATAAAGCATTATTATTCAAAAAGTGACTGGTTGCAGTTGTGTATAACTTATTTACAGTCAAAGAATGTGTTAAAAACGCTAAGGCGAAGAAAAGTATATAGTAGGACATGAATCTACTTTCGCAAACTCGATTATCTACCTCTTTATCCACTATACTACTGCGAAGACATACGTTTTTCCTCCTTTGTGTAGGCTATCATATTACTTTCTTTGAAGGCTTAACTGATATTTAAATGTGAAAGTGACGTGATTGTGACAAATCATCAATGTGCCATTGCCTTCAAACACCAAACTAGGAGACGTTGGGCCTCTGAAACAGCATAGTTTTGTAACTCGCAAGTCAGTATAGTGTCTCCATAGTTGTTGAAGAAGTACAGCAAAGACCGTCAGAGTAAATATATCCCTCTTTATTAGACGCCAATGTCTACAGTAGGTGCTGTGCACGCAGTCTATTACTACACAGCAACATTACGAGAAAGCACCACCATTCATGCTCTCTTCACAACGGGCCCGCTCAGTCAAGATCTGTTACACTCAGATGGAATACATTTAATGTATTCGCAGTTGCGAATATGGACAACCATCGGCTGTAGAATGGAATAACCTCAATGAAAATTTATGCCAAACCGGGTCTCGAACGCGGATTTCTCCTTATCATTTGGCTATCCGTGCACGACTCATGTGTTGACAGCCTGCACTGTAGGGCTACTTGACACAGAGCATCCTTCCATCTGCTTCTGTTACTTTGCGTTACAGTGTACACAGTACCTTGAGATGTCATGTATTGGTAGCTGCTTTGCTTCTATTGTACGTTTTTAAAATGGAACAACAGTTTTAAATTTTCTTGCTAATGGGTCTGACGATGTACTTGGTAGTCCAGAACTTTCTAATTAGCCTGGAAGACTATTTGCTATAGCATACTATACCGAAAAAATGGTTCAAATGGCTCTAAGCACTATGGGACTTAACTTCTGAGGTCACCAGTCACCTAGAACTTAGAACTACATAAACCTAACTAACCTAAGGACTTCACACACATCCATGCCCGAGGCAGGATTCGAACCTGCGACCGTAGCAGCAGCACGGTTCCCGACTGAAGCGCTTAGAACCGCACGGCGACAGCGGCCGGCCTACTATCCCGAAATCGAGATCATTATCTGCAGCTAACCCATCACCCACACATTCGCTGTTACTGCCAATCCAAAAGGCAAACCAGAAATTCCTCTTCTTTTATTCTGCGAGAGCACACTGAAAATACATTTTTTTTGTTATTTATTGTCATTTTACACCTTATACAAAAGGCGGGCTGGCAGCGGCAACAGTACGCCGCTCTTCAGCCACAGGCAGTACAAAGTGAAAACAATGAAGACACAGAATGAACACAACATAAAGGTGGACAAAAAACAGTAGACACAGTAATTAAAAAAACACGAAGCCGTTCACACGCGTAGAAAAACAAAAAACTGTCAGCATTGTACACGAACACTGATGATTGAGACGACACACGTGAACGATGGAGCGTGGGCGGCGAAAACACTGAAGCACAAAAACGACGGCAAACACACAAAACCGATGGCGATGATCTCCGACGCGCTAATGTTCACGTGACGGGTGCGAGTCCGATGACCTGGAAAATACAACTGTCGCCGCTAGTCACATTGTCCTTAAAGCCGCAGTGCTTTCAGAAGTAATCACCACAATAATTATGAAAATAATTATGTAAATTTAATTATTATAGCAGTACACGAAGCAGTACAGTTTTCTGTAGATAATTCATGCGAAAAACATGCCTTATACAGACAAATTAAATTTGTAAACAAAGACAACCGTGCAGCGCATACAAAAATGTCTCGTATATTTGCTCATATAACTGCAAAGATTTGAAACATAGGAAGTAGTTCACGCCGCAACTGCTAGAGGGCAGCACCTACTGGAGGCGTAAATGGTGGCTACAGATGTCGCTGCCGAGCGTATGTGACGAAATGAGAAGTGGCTTCAAACGAAACCATGTCGTTTGAAAGGCTTAGACAATGCTACGGCAAGGAGAACAAGAATCACGTTAGGCGCTACAAGGGTGACTGACTCAAAGCTAATTGCTGCTAAACGAAAGACAGTGTGTACAGCTTTTCCGAGTAAACAAGAGCTGCATTAAATAGGAGCCGGATGCGACTCGCGGACCGGTTTGTGGCCATCCACAGACTGTAAATTTTTGACGACGCGACCCTCGTTTACACAAAAGTTGTATCAGAGGCTCCTCGCCTGGACTACTTCTTGAGAACCGAAGAGCGGCGGAATGCGCGCAGAAGCGTGCAGGCTTGCCGCGTCGCCAGTCGCCAGTGCAGCAGCCTAGTGGCGCCACAAACATGGCGCGTGCGCCGCCAGTGTTTGCTGTGCGATTTGACTGCAGCGGCCTTTGTTTGTCCACACGCGGCGCCGCGCCGTACCTGAGGTCGCTGGGGAGCACGTAGCCAGCCGCTGGCGCCAGTGCACACAGCTGTGACCGAGCCGCGCCGCGCTTCACTCGTCCGTGACCACTGGCGCGGAAGCGGGCCGTTTCCGTGTCAACACGTCTTCGCGCCGATAGTTTACATGGGAACGTGTGCGGGGTTTACAGTAAAATCTTGAAAAAAGAAGTTTACGGAGGCCGGAAATATGTCAGGAAATTTCAGATAAACAGAGGTTGGACAAGAGTAAGGAAAAACGCGAGAAATGCACACTTGAGCATAATGGGGGCCGGCCGGAGTGGCCGTGCGGTTCTAGGCGCTCCAGTCTGGAACCGAGCGACCGCTACGGTCGCAGGTTCGAATCTTGCCTCGGGCATGGATGTGTGTGATGTCCTTAGGTTAGTTAGGTTTAATTAGTTCTAAGTTCTAGGGGACTGATGACCTCAGAAGTTAAGTCGCATAGTGCTCAGAGCCATTTGAACCAAAGCAACACGAATGGAGCTCCATATCCTGTCAATTGCAGGTGAGCCAGAATTCCAAGACGACCAATCAGTCATGCAAATACCTATAACATGGAAAAAGTGGTGCCGCAACCTGGACTATGGAGCAATGGAAGTAACTAATTTGTTAGCGTGAGTATTATTTCACACTATTACCAAATTATGGACGAGTTGTCCGTCCCCGGTAGCTGAGTGGTCAGCGCGACAGAATGTCAATCCTAAGGGCCCGGGTTCGATTCCCGGCTGGGTCGGATATTTTCTCCGCTCAGGGACTGGGTGTTGTCCTAATCATCATCGTTGCATCCCCATCGACATACAAGTCGCCGAAGTGGCGTCAACTCGAAGGACTTGCACCAGGCGAACGGTCTACCCGACGGGAGGCCCTATTTCAGACGACATTTAAATTTTATCGACGAGTTTACGTCTGGCGTACACCGTTCCAAGCCTACGATGCAGAAAAAATGCTAGCTGTCAAATGTGAAAGAGGACGAGGGTTCGGTGATGATTTAGGCACCCACATCGTTGTAGTCCAGGAACACCGTGGTTACTGTCGCATTAAAGCAAGGATTGCGTGACCATTTTGGCTGATTAAGTCTTTACCGTAGTACAGTGTGTGTTCCTCAGTGGTGATGCTCTGTTCCAAGACTACACGGCCCCTGTTCAAACGGCTCTCACTGTCCAGGATTGGTTTTATGATCACGAGGATGAACTGTTGCGTCTCCCACGGTCACCATATCGCCAGATCTTAATGTTAACCGAGCCTTTATGGTCTGCTTTGGAAAGAAGAGTGCGTGATCGCTATCCACTCTCATAATCGTTCCCTTAATTGCCACTGTTTTCCAGGAAGAATAGTATAAGTGTCTCCTGAAAAGTACACAGGGCCTGTTTTTATCCATTTTTAGACGACTGGAAGATTTTTTGAGTGGCAGCTGATCTCCTACACCGTATTAGGAGTGGTAATGTTTGGTGGTTTTGGTGTCTCTATATTTCTGTCCCACTCCATGTTGGCTTCTCTCTGCGGCTTTTCGAACAACGTCTGTTGGAGTGTGAAACTCTGACAATGCCAGCCACTCGCGCTGGCGAAACGTCAGAAAAATCATCAAACAAACATCGGCCGAAGAATAAGAGACTAAAGCCAACAATTTGTCAACAAGTGGTCACGAAAGCCTTAATATAATGTACAGCCCCTGTATCTTCTACATGGAAAATGCAGAAACGTGCTGAAAATATCTTTAGATGTTCTGACAAGGGAACCTCCCCATCACACCCCCCTCAGATTTACTTATAAGTTGGCACAGTGGATAGGCCTTGAAATACTGAACATAGACCAATCGAGAAAACAGGAAGAAGTTGTGTGGAACTATGAAAAAAATAAGCAAAAATATACAAACTGAGTAGTCCATGTGCAACATAAGCAACTTTAGGGATAACGTAGGCACAGGAGCGTCGTGGTCCCGTGGTTAGCGTGAGCAGCTGCGGAGCCAAAGGTCCTTGGTTCAAGTCTTCCCTTGAGTGAAATATTTTTTTTTTCGCAATGTTATGATCCGTCCGTTCGTTCATTGACGTCTCTGTTCACTGTAATAAGTTTAGTGTCTGTGTTTTGCGACCGCACCGAAAAACCGTGCGATTAGTAGACGAAAGGACGTGCCTCTCCAATGGGAACCGATAATATTAGATCGCAAGGTCACAGGTCAACCGATTCCTCCACAGGAAAACACTTCTGATATATTCTATACGACACTGGTGACGGCATGTGCGTCACATAATTGTCTGAAAATAAAAAATTAAAATATTCACTCAAAGGAAGATGTGAACCAAGGACCTTTCGTTCCGCAGTTGCTCACGCTAACCACGAGACCACGGCGCTCCTGACCTCTGGTTGTCCTTGATGTTGCATATCTGGCACATGGACTGCTCAGTTTGTATATTTTACCTTTTTTTTCATAGTTCCACACAACTTCTTCCTGTTTTCTCGATTGATCTGTGTTCAGTTTTCAAGGCCTATCCACTGTGCCAACTTATAACTAAATCTGAGGGGGGTGCGATGGGGAGGTTCCCTTGTGAGGGGTACTGTGGCAGGTGGTGGCATCTGCTGCAATAGGTCAGTATTAACGTTATCGGGACCCTCAACCATCCTACTGTTGAGGTTGCAGAATACCGACGTGACCTCCTCAGCTGCTATTTCTTCTACCTTGCGCTCGTCCGTCGCCGAAAGGTGGCGCGGGAACGCCTCATACATCAGTGCGATGTGCGCTGTAACCACTGGACTGTGTATAAGTGTGAAATATGAGGCAAAGGCATCAGATAAGGCGTTTGCTTTCTCATTTGGTTCAATGACGATGCAGTTGCCGTCCTAGGGCGGCGGTATTCGCTGAATGCCTCAGTGTCCTCCAAGCAGAACCGTTATCAAGCTGGTGTAGCGACCTTGTAGCTACCTTATTTGCGCGTTCTCAATTTCGGAATGCTTCTTTCGCCGCCTTGTAATTCCGGCGCAGGGAACTGAACAACCATTTAGTGTGTGAGGCAACGGGCGAATTGTGGTGCCCTGGAAATATTCTAAGTTCAGACTTGGTTGCTGGGGCCTGTCGGCCGGCCGCGGCTCGGCGGCAGCCACGTGGTGCCGAGCGTTAGCCGGGGTCCATGGAGCGCATGGCTGGGAATTCCATGTTGACGCTGTGACGAGGACTGTGCTTTGTGTCGATGAAGGAGATTTGTACGTCGGTAGTGCCAACGCTGGCGGACTTTGTGAGACCATAATGACATAATTTCACAATCCATATAGAAAATAATAGCTAGATGAATCATGATACCACAAAAAGAAACAAGTACATTACCATTATTTACACAACGATTCTATGGTGTAGTCAGATTTTCAACATCTTTATTAAAGTTTAGTATCTGGTGTCGTAACGCGTGACGTGATACGCAAAATATGTAAGCAGAACAGAGTCTCCGGAAAGTGGTCGAAGGACAGTAAAATCACGAGTAGGGGACAAGGTGTTAGGCTCCACATCTCATCACACGACGTGAAGGCCGGAGGCTTCCCACTGTGTGAACTGGGGTAGGGAGAGATCTGTGACAGGTCTGACGAAAGAGAGAAATGCTGGTGTAGGCATTCACGAACGTAATTGTTGAATGTGGGGTTCTGCAGCAGCCGACACCTGCTTCTTGACCGAACGACATCGTCAATTATGATTTCAGTGGGCATGAGATCGTCGAGATTGGGTCGTGGATCAGTGAAAAGGTGTCACGTGGTGGAATGAATTACGTAACCACCAGGTCGACTGTCGTGTCCAGATACGCCGTCACTCACTCGAAAACTGGTCGAATTATGCACGTCATGGGAGTGGGCTGGTGGGGACAGTATAATGCTGTGGAGGACATTCAATGGGGCCTCCATAAGACATGAGGTAGTAATTTACAGTATCCATAGTCAACGTCTATCTTCAGGAGTTTTGGGAGCCGGAGTGATGCAAAACTCTTTTTTTATGTGTGTATTTTACTGTCCCATTTAATCCATATCAGTTATACAAATATCACACTCGACTTATTTGAGACCGTCGCATGGAAGGCTTTACGATCAGTATTTGTTTGGGCTGACTCAAGCTGCCGAAACACTAGAAGAAAAAGGTCTGTCGACTCAGGAGAGTCGACCGCTGTGGCCGAGCGGTTCTAGACGCTTCAGTCCGGAACCGCGAGACCGCTACGGTTGCAGGTTCGAATTCTGCCTCGGGCATGGATGTGTGTGATGCCCTTAGGTTAGGTAGGTTTAAGTAGTTCTAAGTTCTAGGTGACTGATGATCTCAGATGTTAAGTCCCATAGTGCTCAGAGCCATTTGAACCATTTTGACTCAGGAGAGACACCCAGTATATAGTGTGGCCAGGGAATTGCAGGGGAGCTTCGGCTGATAAAAAACAGTTAGGAAAAAAATTTCATACGTTACGCCGTTTCTGATTTATTTAGCATTAAAATTAACCAATCAGATTGTCGCGCGTTCAGATAAAAGCAAGCTGCCAGAGTTGCTGTCACCAAACGTGTTCTTCGTTTGGTTTCGTCAAATCAAATAAACGTAGCTCTTGTTCACCTGGCTTCAATTTATGACTGTCGAAAAAGGCACATTTTAACTAGTAATGAGCCTTTCAACAAGTGGTAAATCGCGGAACCCCTCCCCCAGCCCTACATCATTTTAGCCCTTGCAAGTACTTGAATTGGCGCACGCGACGATTTGATTGGCTAACTTCAATGCTAAATAAATCAGAAACAGTTCAAAGTATCGAACGTTTTCCTTAACAGTTACTGCTCAGCGCAACATCCCCTGCAGCATCCTGACAAGCTTTTCACACTGTTTGTGACCACCCTGTACAAACGTGCTTTCGCGGTGGGAAAACTAACGAACTGTTGCTACCGTACCCCTGCTCGTCAGGTCTGACGTCCTCTGACATTCATTTAATTCTTCATCTAAAGGTGTTCTAGGCTGGTGAAGGATATTTTGCAGACTTCCCTGTCTCGTGCTTCATGAAATCTGTACTGAACGCTAGACAGTGGATTAATCTACTATGGAACTAAGTTAAAAAATAAAATATTTTATGTAATGTGTATTTCGACAAGGCGGAGAACATCAGTTTCACGTTTCTTCCATAGCGATTCACTATCATGTTTTAATCCAGTATGTTCAAAGGACACTAAATCTCCGTAAGCCTCTATCCACATCAAAATCACTCATACGCGCAGTTAACTGCTAGATCCAGTCAGCATCCAGCACTTGCGAAGAATTCACTAGGTCCAGGGCCAGTACATCAACGTTTGAATTCTGGTCTTTCCCTAGCATTAGCAGCATCACAATTACATCCATGTTATTGATAACAGGTTACATATTATTTAAAGAGTTCTCAATAGATGTTGGTAACCTGTTCCTAAAACTCTTGACCGATTTCAACCAAACTCGGTACACATAACAGTTTCAAGCAACAATCGCTGTGGCGGTAACAATCACCTAACTATCATATTTCAGTAGATATGATTCAGTAGATAAGGCAACATAAACACAGACATACATCAAAAACTTCTACATTGCTTATGACGTTAAAATTTATTACTTTTCTTCTACTAATTCTATTCAGAACATGTATTGTAGATAGTCTTCACATATGCCACTGAATGTACCTACACAAGTATATCATTGTACGACACACAGTTCACGAGATACGACACCATAAGCACTGAGACGTGCGAAGAAATGGCACACCATGCTTGTAGTTTTAATACATTCATTCTTTACAACTAACTCGTACAATCAAATCAACGTAAGCATGTCCCTGACATCAAGATGCGCTTTTGACAGTTTTCCCCTGCGAAACACAAACGGCTGTTGGCCGGAACGTTAGCCGTCTGTAGAGCTATGAAGTGGTGTTGTTATAGAGATGTTTGAAAAATCGCGTTGTAGACACGAGAAGAAGCTGTGACCAGCGTACGGAAACTGTTAAGGATCATATTTCTTAATCTGAATGCTGTACTTACAAAACTGTACATATTTCTTTGTACGACTGTTTCATAGTTTCAAAGGTGCTTTCATGAGTACATGGAAATGAAATTTTTCCCATACTTCAGCACAAAAACCATTTTTGGTTTTCGTTTCTAATATAAAATTGGCAGAGTGAATATCCAGGCTACGCCGGATTTGTCTGTTTTTTATACAATTTAATAATATGAAGCCTAATTAGGTAAGTGTTGCAATCGTGTACAGAAAATCATAATAATAAACCATAAATAATGAAAAATAGCACTGAGAAGAAACTTATCTTTAAACAATACATTTGTCGGCTGTGTAATAGTCGTAATAGATTCTGGAAACGGATGTTAATTACACGTAATGGGTTTTTGTATATTCATTAATAATCTTATAATGAAAATTAACGTAAAGATATTTAAAACACGGACATGAGAGCACACATCAAACTAAATAGTGTCTAAAAGTTAAACTTTGCTCATCACTTTTTCCAGGAATTTCTGGACCCATGCTTCCGATCTCTGATTGGTAATCTTCCGTACTTCAGTTTCTCTGACAGTTTTTAATATCATCTCGTAAACATACAGGATGCACATCTGTAGTTATTCAAACGGTTTGATCGCGTGCCAAATGATATTTTTAGCCAAGAATATCAAAAATGGTTCAAATGGCTCTGAGCACTATGGGACTTAACAGCTATGGTCATCAGTCCCCTAGAACTTAGAACTGCTTAAACCTAACTAATCTAAGAACAGCACACAACACCCAGGAAGAAAATCAAATTTATTGTTACATTGAAATTGTTATCAGTGTTTATTATAAGCGATTCGCATGACCGCGGCATGAGCGTCTACAAACAAGAAAAGCAGGTGCACAACAATACGCTGTTAACTTTTCGATACACATATTACCCATGTATAAAACTGATGTTTCAAATAAATAGCCAGTGAAAAATGATACATTTTATCGTTTTTAACTCTATATATATCTCCGGACATACGCGCAGATCAAATATCCGGCACTGCTAAAAGTATGCTATATTTCGTGCTACATTTCTTTGCTACTACGTAGGAGGAAAATATTTCCAACGCTGACACGACGTTTATTGTGCACGTGTCATGGAACTGTTGTACCTGCAGACAGCTTTTCGAGGCTTTCATTGTTTCTGGAGTTCCAATGCATTCTGCCAGTGATACCAGTCATCCGCTGCCAGAAATCAAATATAGTTATAGCTCCATGAAAACTGAGCACTCTGTAGCTTATTGGATTTCGCAACGTTACGAGGTCGTTTCATGCAGTGCGGAATAGAAATATGTTGAAACTGCTTGCTGGTTCGAAATTGAAACTTTTATGCTGTGTAACGAAAAAGCTGCTGTGATATGATATAGAAGTAAAAGTAAGAAACTTGGTATGATTTACTCGAATTCCATCAAGTTGCTAACCCGTTGTCGGCTTGTAAAGTTACCTGTCGGAGATAGTTTGCTAATGTTGTCAGAGACAATAGCAAACAAAGAATTGTCACGGATGAAATAAAACCCATTCATTTGTCATGTGTGTTAGGTTTTTTTTCTATATCTGTCTGTATCAGCTCTTGAGCTTATTTAATTCCATTTGCATAAGGTTTTGGTGCACTCATACTGCTATCATCATATACAAATTGAAGACAGTGCTCAAAATTGCAATATAAAGATATTATCATCCATGCCACAAATTCTGGAATGTTACACTTTTTTCACTTAAGACGATGTATCAAGCATTGTCTTCAATTTGCATCTGATGATAGTAGTGTTCTAAAACATTATTCACTGAGGTGACAGAGGTTGTGGGACGGCGGATTGCACATAGCAGATTGTGATAGTGGCGCGTACATAAAGTATAAAAGGTTAGTGCATAGGCGGAGCTGTCATTTGTCTTCAGGTGATTCAGGTGAAAAAGCTTCCGAAATGATTACGGTCGCGCGACGGTAATCAACAATCTTTGAACGCGGAATGGTAGTGGAGATAGACGCATGTGACATTCAGTTTCGGAAATTGTCAGGGAACTCAATGTTCCGAGATCCATAGCGTGAAGAGTGTGCCGAAAATAAATTTCAGACGTTACCTCTCACCACGGACAACCCAGTGGTCTGTAAGCGTATCGTAATATCGCTGGATTTGTTGTGAAGTATCTTTGCTGGCAGCCGCGTCTGAGTCGAGCACGGGACACGGAACTGTTATGTTGTGTTGTGGGTAGCTCTGCATGTGAAAGGAATTGTTATTATGAAGTGTTGCTACAAGTGCTATTTCAGTAAAGTGATGAAATATGGAAGTGGTTCAGAGGAAAGTGCGTAATGATGTAATTAAAAAATTAGCAGTGCCGCCGATAACGTATTTGTGTATCCTCTCGTTGCATGTCGCACCGTACATCAATCATCCGCGCCGTGTTCGGTCTCTTAGAAGGAACTAAAGTCGATCAGCGATATAGTTCACCACGAAAGAGAGCATTCAAGTGCCAGCGTCTTTTAGTGAGCGTGAGAAGTGCGTTCGTTCATCGCGTTCCGCATCATCAACAATCAGGCGCGCCGCGACGGTTACGCGCACGCTCGTACAGGTGAGAACTGAGAACCGATAAATTAACTCTATGAACAGTGTTATATCACTACTAATGTCAAAGAGGACTGGTACCAAATATCTGTGTATGCGTGACGAGTGTAAGAACTTTCGTTCGATTATTCAGCTTCCGCATCATTAACAATCACCTGCGTCGCGTCGGTTACGCGTACGCTCGTCCAAGTGATATTGTGGACAGATAATCATCAAGAATGTTAATTGGGGTAAACAGTTATGACTTATAGAGTGTAAACAGTGCAACCTGTGATTTTTATATCGCCTCAGAATATAAATGTTCATACCAGACGTAGGACAGTGTTATGCTTAACGTTGAGTGGCTACCCTAAACCCGCTTGCATATTTAAATACAAACTTTCAGGCAAGCGAGCAGGAATGTGTAGCAGAGGCAGAGGAAGAACCGATAGAGGTACTCAAAGTACCCGCCGCCACACACCGTCAGGTGGTTTACGAAGATGTAGATGTAGACCATCGCGGGATTATCAGGTACGTGGTGTGGGCAGTGCGCACGGTCACGAAACGATAAAAAGAGATTACAGTTTAAAGGACCCCCCCCCCTACCCCCCTGCCATTTGTACCCCAGGCGTGTTACAGGTCGAAGACCTTCACTTAACGATCGATAGCGAAAGATGTTTGCATACAGTTGTCAATGCTAAGACAAGCAACACTGCCTAAGACAAGCAACACTGCTTGCAATAACCGCAGAAATCAATGTGGAAAGTACGACAAACGAATCTGTTAGCGCAGTGCGGCGAAATATGGCGTTAACAGGCCTTGACAGCAGACGACTGACGTGAATGTCTTCGCTAACCGCACGACATCGGTTGCAGCGCCTCTCCTGTTTTCGTGACCACATCAGTTGGACCCTAGATGAATGGAAAACTGTGGCCTGGTTACATGAGTTCAAAAATGGTTCAAATGGCTCTGAGAAATATGGGACTTAACTTCTAAGGTCATCAGTCCCCTAGAACTTAGAACTACTTAAACCTAACTAACCTAAGGACATCACACACACCCATGCCCGAGGCAGGATTCGAACCTGCGACCGTAGCAGTCCCGCGGTTCCGGACTGCAGCGCCAGAACCGCTAGACCACCGCGGCCGGCGGTTACATGAGTCCCGATCGCAGTTGGTAAGAGCTGATGGAAGAGTTCGAGTGTACCGCAGACCCCACGAAGCCATGGAGCCAAGTCCTCAACAGGGCACTGTGTAAGTTGGTGGTGGCTCCTTAATAGTACACGCTGTCTTTAAGTGGAATGGACTGGGTATTCTGGATGTTCGGTTACTTGGAGACCATTTTCAGCCATTCATGGACTTCATGTTCCCAAATAGCGATAGAATTTTTAAGGAAGACAATGCGCTGTGTCACCGGGACACAATTCTTTGCGATTGGTTTGAAGAGCATTCTGGACAGTTTGAGCGAATGATTTGATCATCCATATCGTTCGACATGAATCCCATCGAACTTCATGGGACGTAATCGAGAGATCAGTGCACGCAGAAAATCCTGCACCGGCAGCATTTTAGCAATTATGGACGGCTATAGAGCCAGCGTGGCTCAGTACTTCTGCAAGGGATTTCCAATGACTTGTTGAGTCCGTGCCGCGTCGAGATCCTGCACTACGCCGGGCAAAAGGAAGTCCATCACGAGGTATTCCATGATTTTGGGATTAAGTAAGGTAAAGATGCTATCTAGATGGAAACTGGAATAAGGTGAGGCTATTAAAGGTAAGCGATGCTGTCCGGGAAAGTGATACTTGTATACCTTATGAAGTAATTGTAATCGTTAGCGATTCAATCATATAATTAACAGTGATGATAAACGATAAAGGTCACACAGTTTTATAAGTTCCTTACAATCTTAAACAGAGTGACGTACTGTTCAAGACTTTAGATTCATAATCCGTGTTCATATCCCGACCAGTATGATCTAGGTTATTCCATCCGCCAGGAAAACTTCAAGAAACAATCATATATACTTTACATTACCAAGTACGTAAGTTTCTACTTCATGAAATAAATTTATCCAGATTTTTAATGGTTTCCCTAACTCCATTCGGATGAATGCCACCATGTAGCTTTAATAGCTAACGAAACGGAGTTATACGCGTGTGGCGAACTGCAAAACACGTGATACATGTTAAGCCAGGAAGATAGAAATAAACAGTAATAGTGCTATACTGTGGTGTGTTTAATTTAAGAAATGCATAGTTCTGCAAAGTAGTATGGCATTAGGCAAGAATGAACAGTGCCAAACGAACAAGTAACCGCAAAACGTGCAAGCATGCGGTGTTTCCTGATGAGAGCGAAGAAACGGGCGTGACTACGCATGAAAATTCCATATATAAAAATCAGTACCTTTTGTAGCAAACTGTTTCGAACTAGAGAAGAAGTCATATTGTAAGTATCTTTCAATACAGACCACTGATGATGGTTAATGATGGGTGCTTTGAGTACAACGAACCGCTTTTATGGACAAAACACGTATTTTCCTGTAGCTGCAAAGACGAAATTTAAAGACCCTCTATAATAATAAAGCAACAACGGACAATATGGCCACAAAAATGAATAATTTAAGTAGCTTGCTGCTATTTAAGGCTTTAACTTGGTACAAGCGAAGTAAATACTTCGTCTTTTCTGGATTTTTAAATTTCCAGTAATCCTATTCAGCAATTAACCATCAACCTGCCATACGTCCCCCACAGTCCGTTCGAGTCACACGTATTTCTCCCCGCCGTTCGTTAAAGCGTAAGATGTGATTTCTGGCGTTCCCCAAAGTAGTGTTATGGGCCCTTTGCTGTTCCTTATCTATACAAACGAATTAGGAGACAATTTGTGTAGCTGTCTTCGGTTGTTTGCAGATCATGCTGTCGTTTATCGACTAGTAAAGTCATCAGAAGGTAAAAAAATGCAAAACGATTTAGAAAAGATATCCGTATGGTGCAAAAATTGGCAATTGACCCTAAATAACAAAAGTGTGAGGTTATCCACATGAGTGATAAAAGGAATCCGTTAAACTTCAATTACACGGTTAATCAGTCAAACCTAAAGACCTTAAATTCAAATAAATACCTAGGAATGCCAATTACGAACAACTTGAATTGGAATGCACATACCAAAATATTGTGGGGAAGGCTAACCAAAGACTGCCTTTTATTGGCAGGACATTAGAAAATGTAACAGATCCGCTAAAGAGACTGCCTACACTACACTTATCCGTACTCTTTTAGATAACTGCTGCGTGGTGTGGCATCTGTTTCCACATACGACTGACGGAGTACATCGAGAAAGTTCAAAGAAGGGCAGCGTGTTTTGTATTAACGCGAAATAGGGAAGAGAGTTTCACTGAAATGATACAGGATTTGGGCTGGACATCATTGCAACAAAGGCGTTTTTCGTTGCACGGAATCTTCTCACGAAATTTCAATCACTAACGTTCTCCTCCGAATGTGAAAATATTTTGTTGACGCCGACCCACACAGGGAGAAACGATCATCATTACAAAATAACGGAAATCAGAGCTCGCACGGGAAGATATAGCTGCTCGTTTTTTCCGCGCGCTGCACGGGATTGGAATAATAGAGAATTATTGTGTAGGTGGTTGGATGAACCTTCTGCCAGGCACTTAAACATGATTTGCGTAGTATCCTTGTAGACGTAGATTCAGTGACTTTTGTCACGTCAGTGTGCAGCTGATTGTTACTGGGTATAAAGGAAGTCGAAGAATGGGCTGAATTAGTGCATTATGTTTTAGTAGTTTTCTAAAGATTTAATAAATATTAAACTTTTCATGTAAGAAAATTTTTTTAATCATGCTGGCCGGTTCTATTTCCTTCAAACCGAAAATTCAGCGTTAAAAAATTCACAAGACGTACCCAAAAATATTGAAATTCAATTTAAGAATAATGAACTGCGATGGTAAAACCAATTCAGAAATTAAAATTCAATTGCCAAAATTCGAAATACTGTGCAGAACAGCAAAACTGCATTAATTATGATGAGTTGCCTTTGGTAACAATCAGTAACTTTATACACAAGATCTGGTAGGATAACAGTTACAGTTGCTGTGGTAAATATCAGCAAAAACAAGACCGAGATTCTGTCTACAGAGTATTAAAGTAAGGATTCTCTACTTAAAGCCGTACTGTAACAGGTGACAGTAGTGGCACAACGTAAATGAGCTAGTCGGCTCATTTACTTCCAACGACGAATTCCGACGTAAGATCCCAACAACATTACAAGTCGGCATTGCAAACACTTGTAAGTCCACAGAGCGCAACGTATCAACACAGTCTCGCTCGGTGGGAACTGTTGATTTCTGTCGATAGAAACTTCCATCTAAGGCTGGTCGCTGACGCATACACCTGTACATCTCAACCAAAGTAAGGACGAGAACACCCTCTATATCGCCCATTGGCCTCTCTCGGTACTGCCGCCGGGATATTGAAGTTGATTCAACAGTGCTTTGTCCGTCGTGGCTCACTATTGAATAGCTTACTATGTCACCTTCAACTCAGCTGGCTCCTTCAGAGTAGTACTCCACCTCAGGAGCATGTATCAGTGACCTGAGCTTCCGAACCTGGTACAATGGTCATAGTGTTGTTTACTGCGGACCTCCCTAGTAGAAGGTTTGTACGAGAGGCTTTCAATAACCACCGCAACACTTTTTTCTGAAAGCAGGTTGGTTTGATTGAGGATTCCAAAAAAATGGTTCAAATGGCTCTGAGCACTATGGGACTTAACGTCTGAGGTCATCAGTCCCCTAGAACTTAGAACTACTTAAACCTAACTAACATAAGGACATCACACACATCCATGTTCGAGGCAGGATTCGAACCTGCGACCGTAGCGGTCGCGCGGTTCCAGACTGTAGCGCCCAGAACCGCTCGGCCACTCCGGCCGGCTGAGGATTCCAAAACATCTTATTATTCCTCACTGTTTTGACTACAAAATCCTATTTTGCAGCATAATCTCCGTCGAACGCTACGGACTTACGCCGCGTACTGATCGACGTCGGAGCCAACGTCTTGTTGCATCAAAAAGCTCCCCATCATCCACGTACTGCTTCCCGGGGAGTAAATCCTTCATTGGGCCAAAAAGATGCTCTTTATGGTCTCCTCTCAGGTGGCGAGAAACCCAGTGGCCACACGCCTTTAAGTACCTCAACTGTTGGATGTTTCAGCATAACCATCAAAGACGTTCAGTTGTGCAGCGAGGTGTCTGATTGTGGTCCGCCTGTCACATCGAGTGAGAGTGTCCGCACGTACCAACATTGCAGGAGTCACAGCTGTGTGCGAAGGGCCGGCACGTGGGAGACCCGACAAGTTTCCACGATCTTGTTGTGATGATAACAGATGCCTCGTCCAATAGCTCACCATACTTTTGTTCGCTGCCAGGTCTCCGTAGACATTGTGAAAACACCTATGAATATCTGCGATTTTCGCCAAATGACACGCAATGACAGCCGTTTGCTTGGAGCGCACCTCCGTTTCAGACGTCGCTTTGAACTCTACGTACAGTGACGCCACCTACCGGAACTTCATAAAATATGCTGCATTACTTGCTGAACGCCAGTCTCATGATCTCATGGCCCACTTTAACCTCTACGTTGCCTACGCTGAAAGCAGCAGCTTCTGTGCAGTTCCTTCCCTGCAGTCAGAGACCGAAAGGCGTTGGCAGGAATCCGATCTCGACTAGCGCTTCTTAATGGGCGGGAGAAAAATGCGCTCCTCTTCCAGGAAGAGGTGGCGAGTTGTAGCTCCCACATCTAGATCGGCAGCCGCGCAGAAGATACGCTCGCCAAGGAGATGCCATCATTAACAGCCGGTCTGCAAAAGAGCCTGTTGCGGCTTTTTTCCGGAAGTTTCAAATCAGATCCTGTCCTCGAGCCTTCGTTATCTCGGTAGACATAAAAAGAGTGGTGTAGAAAGAAGTCAGTAGCTTTCTTTCAGACTCGCTCTCTAAGTACCGCATTGGAAGACATTTCATCAGCTACATTACTGCAGCAAATTGTACGTTATAAGCTGGCAGCCTTGTCAAGAGTAAAAGAATGTCCCGGGAGTACATTGTCCTATGAGATACGGCCTTTGTGGGATGTTACAACGTGAGTAGCTGTGGAAGCTGAAAAACAGGATACTGTTAAGTTATAGGTGGAGACTTGTCAACAGAAAATGTTAATCCCAAAACAAACAAATGGTTCAAATGGCTCTGAGCACTAAGGGACTTAACATCTGAGGTCATCAGTCCCCTGTGTTCCAACCAAACATAGCTTTCTCTCTGTCTCTCTCTTTGTATATATTCAGCGTGTATAATAATAAATGGCGTAAACGCATACAGTTAAAGTACACGATAGTAGGAGCAAAAACAGTCTCAGTGAACCTGAGCCGTAAAACGCTTACCTCAGGAACTATGACCAATTCTTCATTTTCGCTGCTGTGAAACACACATACTTCATTGAACAAGCGCACATAGCTCTTACGTAAAGTATGAACTTTAGAGCCTAGCCGGCCGGGGTGGCCGAGCGGTTCTAGGCGCTAGAGTCTGGAACCGCGCGACCGCTACGGTCGCAGGTTCGAATCGTGCCTCGGGTATGGGTGTGTGTGATGTCCTTAGGTTAGTTAGGTTTAAGTAGTTCTAAGTTCTAGGGGACTGATGACCTCAGCTGTTAAGTCCCATAGTGCTCAGAGCCATTTGAACCATTTTAGAACACATGTTTACTGTTTACTGGATATTTTTTGCCTTGTGTTGGTCCATACTGCCACCGCTCAAAATCTGCACATTTTGTGATACTATTACACAGATGTGCTACCTAAACTTTTTCTAATTATGTTTATTTGAAATATGATGTACTTGTTTTATTCTGTTAATCTTTAGATACTACTTGTTAATTATAGATGTAATATGTTTTGTAACTTGTAGAAACTGTTCTGTACTATGATGTAATTATTCTGGGTTAATGCTGTTACGCGAATTTAGGGTAGCAGTACCGTTGGCAGACCGCAAAAACGTGTGTAGGAGCGCCCTCTGTGGACGCGAGTGTGACGTCAGAGCAGAGCGCGCAGGTTACCGTTGTCAGGCGGGAGGATGAACACAAAACACGGAAGTGGCCAGCACTGTAGCATGTTGAGCCTTTGTGAGGCGGAACTGTTACTAGCGAGGCAGCAAGAGCGCAACAAGTTTGGGCAGATGTAATGGGCTCCAACAACATCCAGATCGTGCCCCATAATTGGTCATTAAAGTGTGCCCGCAATATTACCGAACAACAGGGCATTTTCGACGACTACGAGGACGACGGCTTAACGTCTGCAACGCAGTGTAAGATCCTTTCATTTTCGTTCACGTTTGATACTTTGTGAGGCATTAGCCAGTGGCAAAATCTGAGTGACTTTAACTGAATAACATACGCAGAAACTGTAGGTACCTAATCTTGTGATTATTCTCAGTCAATGTCACCTACTTAAGGTACACTCCTGGAAATTGAAATAAGAACACCGTGAATTCATTGTCCCAGGAAGGGGAAACTTTATTGACACATTCCTGGGGTCAGATACATCACATGATCACACTGACAGAACCACAGGCACATAGACACAGGCAACAGAGCATGCACAATGTCGGCACTAGTACAGTGTATATCCACCTTTCGCAGCAATGCAGGCTGCTATTCTCCCATGGAGACGATCGTAGAGATGCTGGATGTAGTCCTGTGGAACGGCTTGCCATGCCATTTCCACCTGGCGCCTCAGTTGGACCAGCGTTCGTGCTGGACGTGCAGACCGCGTGAGACGACGCTTCATCCAGTCCCAAACATGCTCAATGGGGGACAGATCCGGAGATCTTGCTGGCCAGGGTAGTTGACTTACACCTTCTAGAGCACGTTGGGTGGCACGGGATACATGCGGACGTGCATTGTCCTGTTGGAACAGCAAGTTCCCTTGCCGGTCTAGGAATGGTAGAACGATGGGTTCGATGACGGTTTGGATGTACCGTGCACTATTCAGTGTCCCCTCGACGATCACCAGTGGTGTACGGCCAGTGTAGGAGGTCGCTCCCCACACCATGATGCCGGGTGTTGGCCCTGTGTGCCTCGGTCGTATGCAGTCCTGATTGTGGCGCTCACCTGCACGGCGCCAAACACGCATACGACCATCATTGGCACCAAGGCAGAAGCGACTCTCATCGCTGAAGACGACACGTCTCCATTCGTCCCTCCATTCACGCCTGTCGCGACACCACTGGAGGCGGGCTGCACGATGTTGGGGCGTGAGCGGAAGACGGCCTAACGGTGTGCGGGACCGTAGCCCAGCTTCATGGAGACGGTTGCGAATGGTCCTCGCCGATACCCCAGGAGCAACAGTGTCCCTAATTTGCTGGGAAGTGGCGGTGCGGTCCCCTACGGCACTGCGTAGGATCCTACGGTCTTGGCGTGCATCCGTGCGTCGCTGCGGTCCGGTCCCAGGTCGACGGGCACGTGCACCTTCCGCCGACCACTGGCGACAACATCGATGTACTGTGGAGACCTCACGCCCCACGTGTTGAGCAATTCGGCGGTACGTCCACCCGGCCTCCCGCATGCCCAATACGCCCTCGCTCAAAGTCCGTCAACTGCACATACGGTTCACGTCCACGCTGTCGCGGCATGCTACCAGTGTTAAAGACTGCGATGGAGCTCCGTATGCCACGGCAAACTGGCTGACACTGACGGCGGCGGTGCACAAATGCTGCGCAGCTAGCGCCATTCGACGGCCAACACCGCGGTTCCTGGTGTGTCCGCTGTGCCGTGCGTGTGATCATTGCTTGTACAGCCCTCTCGCAGTGTCCGGAGCAAGTATGGTGGGTCTGACACACCGGTGTCAATGTGTTCTTTTTTCCATTTCCAGGTGTGTATTTCCTTTCCAGTTATTGCATACCCTGATGTCATTGTTTAAAGTTAAAATAAGACTAATAGAAGACCATCATTGGCAGCTTTGTTTGCTTGTTGAAAAGATAACGAAAAGTAATTGTGCGCGCGGGCTCTTCCTCCCGTGGTGGCTCATTGGAGTGTGAATGTATAGTGCGAGAGGACTTACTGTCCTCCCCTTTTTTCCACTCACAGTAACTGGACGGAACAAGTTGTCTGGTATAATTGTTTATTACATTAAACTTTACAACTTGCACAGGCAGCGCACCAACTGCGGCTCCTGGCTTGGCTGGAAGACATACACGCCCGTCCGCTAGGGGGTCTCGCAGCTACCTCCTCGGCCGTTACAACGGCTAATCCTACCTGCGCGCACAAAGGAGCTGGGAGATCCACTTCCGCACGTAGGTTGCAAATTCCTCCGACAGGGAGCAGACTATACTGGACAGTCTGACCTGCCCAGTTTGAAGCTGCCACTAGATGGCAGTTGGAGTGAGTAGCAGAGTCCAAACAGTAATCAATAATGAAGACTCAATAAATTAACTATGTAGCTTAATAATATTCAGAGGCAGACTTATCTTTGTTAATGAGTTGAAGACATAGTAAAGTAACTTAAAGCAATAATGGTGATTTCAAATCTAAGAAAATAACGAGTTAAATTTATATATTTCATCGCTGTGTCTGTTGCATTAATGCTATTGTGTGCCAGCTTGACTCGTATTTCAGCGTTCCCAATCTGTAGAAAGCCAACAGCTGCTTATTTAACCGTAATTACCGTCCATTCAAATAAGTAGCGAGTAATATCCAGGACTCTAGTGAATGTAAGATAATTTTAATCTGAGGTTACGTAAATCATTGTCTCAACAAAAGATCCACCTCCAGTCAGTCATTTACTTTTAAATAAAGAGTTTAAACATCATTCCTAAATAACCATATCTAAGTATTAACGGTAGAAGACAACTGTTTTCTTTATTCCTTATGATTTCGTAGCTTGTTATGATATCAGAAACACGTGTGAACCTTTTGTTGCTAGAGGTGCAGTCAAACAGTTACATATTCATTGCTGTCCGCTTTAACGCTAAGATATGCCCAATTGGGCTGGCAACCGTATTAATTAATTTCTGTATTATTCAAGTTAGATTTGTCGTCGACGCTGAGTCGGGCATATTATCGCATTGAAAGCGAAGCAACGGGGGAGGGTGGGGGAGGAGGTTACAATTTATTCTGCTGAAAGATGCCACCGCCGTCAGAGAAGACGTCAACTCAAATACGGAGGGATGTAGGTGGCCCGCAGTAACGTTCGATTACTATTACAGGTTCCATGGAACCCCGGTGAATGTCCCCCGTTGCGTAATATTGTTGCTACCGGCGTGAGTGCCTGAGGCGGAGAATGGAGCAGTCGTTCGGCGGATGACGGCGTATCCGGGCATGATCATCGACCTAGTGTTAGAAGAAATGTGATTCCCCGGACCAGGTGACACGTTTCCATTGATCACGCACCTACTGCAGTTGTAATTGACGGTGTCGTTGGGTCACTTTGGGAACACGTAGGCATCGTTGTTGCAGAGCACCATTCACCAGTGAACGCTGAACAGAGTACTCCGAAACACTTGAGCCTGCACCAGCGTTGTACTCTGTCGTCACGTCTACCTCAGATTGCCGCTCTGTAAGAGCGAGCAAACGTCGATCTCCATGTTCCGTGATGAGGCCTGGACGTCACCTACTCGTGGTTTCATGGTTTCACCTCCTTCAACCATTTTCCACAGATCCCCACGTTTATAGCATGCAAACAACAGATGAGGTTCGGAATTTTCGATATGCTCGTTCCCAGGCTGTACATACAAGCACAAAAACACACATGAGTTTCGTGCCCTATGATGACTGAGCTTTGCGATAAAACTGTAAGGATATCCGACAAAAAAATTTCAGAACAAAGAGCCGTCAATTATTAGACGATCAAAAAATTCTGCCACACGGGTGACGAGCTCTAGTTAAAAAGGAAGAGGAATGAGATATCTCTGTTGATGAAATACGTGAGCTTTGTTCAGATATAGTTACGTCCTTCCCATACACAGAAGCGGCACTCGTCACTACTAGTAACTCAAAAGCTATTGCTTTTGCTTGACCGCATATCTCTGACAGCCAGGAGCCCGGTAGAGAATGGCGGGACCCCAGGATTGGCGGCCGGCAGCGCGGGACGATACGGTATCCGTGGCGACGGTGGGCAGTGCAGGTAGATACGGTGTCCATGGTGATAATCAGCTATCGCCTTTACCGTCACAAACAAGTTGCGACAACAGCGAATCGGGAGCAGCGGACGATCATTAGACTCGCCTTCTGTAAACAAAGCTCCACGAAGACACGACGAACAATCGTACTAGCATGTTACACCTAACGCGTTGGGGGGGGGGGGGAGGGGGGGGGGCTTGTTGGTACTTTCTCCTTCAGCTCTCCTACAGTTTTAAAAATAATAACAATAAGGTATTTAATATAATGGTAATTTATTTACATCAGTGCTTACAAGGGAACCTCCCCAACGCACCCCCCTCAGATTTAGTTATAAATTGACACAGTGGATAGGCCTTGAAAAACTGAACACAGATCAATCGAGAAAACAGGAAGAAGTTGTGTGAAACTATGAAAAAAATAAGCAAAATATACAAAATGAGTAGTCCAAGTGTAAGATAGGCAACATCAAGGACAATCTCAGCTCAGGAGCGCCGTGGTCTCGTGGTTAGAGTAAGCAGCTGCGGAGCGAGAGGTCCTTGCTTCGAATCCACCCTCGGGTGAAAATTTTACTTTCTTTATTTTCGCAAAGTTACGATCTGTCCGTTCATTCATTGACGTCTCTGTTCACTGTCATAAGTTAAGTGTCTGTGTTTTGCGACAGCACCGCAAAACCGTGCGATTAGTAGACGGAAGGACGTGCCTCTCCAATAGGAACCGAAAACATTTGATCGCACAGTCATAGGTCAACCGATTCCTCCACAGGAAAACACGTCTGAAATATTCTATACGACACTGGTGACGGCATGTGCGTCACATGACAGGAATATGTTGCCGACCCACCTAACTTGCACACTTGGCGAATGGGTAAAAAGATACTTCTACCTTGCCCGATTTAGGTTTTCTTGTGGATGTGATAATCACTCCAAAAAAAGTGATGAAAACATAAGAGTTTGTCACATAAACTGCATCAAATGAATGCAACAGTTTCAGAGTCGCACAGTTTTCCCTGTGCTCTGTCAAAACATATGTTTTTTTACGTTTTCAAATGTTTCCGTGCGTAGACCGTCAAATTCTGTATGTGTCCAAGCAAATCTGAACATGTCCTGGAATTTTGGAGAGCGAAGTTGATTATGTGTGAGTGCCTGAACTTTGATAATTATCTGAAAATAAAAAATTAAAATTTTCACCAGAGAAAAGATTTGAACAAAGGACCTGTCGTTCCGCAGCTGCTCACGCTAACCACGGGACCACGGCGCTCGTAAGCCAACACTCTCCTTGATGTTGCCTACCTTGCGCATGGACTACTCAGTTTGTATATTTTGCTTATTTTTTTCATAGTTGCACACAACTTCTTCCTGTTTTCTCGATTGATCTGCGTTCAGTATTTCAAGGCCTATCCCTGTGCCAACTTATAACTAAATCTGAGGGGGGTGCGATGGGGAGGTTCCCTTGTTAGTACATCACTTCAGCGTAACTAGCGAGAAACTCTAATAATGCGAAATACGTTACATGAAAAGCATTCGTTCGAAGATTTGACAAATGCAATTGATTTAAGTAACGTAATAGCAACAAACTGTCACAACTTCGGCGATGTCATGATTTACATACTAAAAAAATCGAAGTGTGTGCTCGCCGTTACCAGTAATTCGCTTATTGTTAACACTGCCATTTTGCACACAGGTTTGTAGAGTATGGCTATTCGTGCGTGTAACGTAGGGAAATTGTGTTCCTTCAGTCGTTTCCCCCTACGATCGCGAAAGTCAGTCTTCTTAAATTTCCTGAGTGGGGTGTGGTCCCTAAGGACACACCGAAATCACAATCGAAATCAGTTGTAGTTGCCACACACTTCTTTATTACAAACACATTGCTCATAATACATTCACATTAACCATAATTACAACAAACCTGTCTTATAGAAAAAATGGCTCAAATGGCTCTGAGCACTATGCGACTTAACTTCTGAGGTCATCAGTCCCCTAGAACTTAGAACTACTTAAACCTGACTAACCTAAGGACAGCACACAACACCCAGCCATCACGAGGATTTTCTCTGCCTCGTGATGGCTGGGTGTTGTGTGCTGTCCTTACGTTAGTTAGGTTTAAGTAGTTCTAAGTTCTAGGGGACTTATGACCACAGCAGTTGAGTCCCTTAGTGCTCAGAGCCATTTTTGAACCTAACTAACCTAAGGACATCACACACATCCATGCCCGAGGCAGGATTCGAACCTGCGACCGTAGCGGTCGCTCGGTTCCAGACTGTAGCGCCCAGAACCGCACGGCCACTCCGGCCGGCTCTTATAGAACACAAAAATCTTTTAAGATATCTTCCACATATCGTTTTCTTTCAACCACTTACAGACCGAGCTAGGTGGCGCAGTGGTTAGACACTGGACTCGCATTCGGGAGGACGACGGTTCAATCCCTCGTCCGGCCATCCTGATTTAGGTTTTCCGTGATTTCCCTAAATCACTCCAGGCAAATGTCGGGATGGTTCCTCTGAAAGGGCACGGCCGACTTCCTTCCCCATCCTTCCCTAATCCGATGAGACCGATGACCACGCTGTCTGGTCTCCTTCCCCAAAAACAACCAACCAACAACAACAATCAACCACTTACATTAATTTAAACCATGCCCATGGACCCATAATTAATTCAATATGACAGACAAGTAAATCACACCTACTTCATCACTTACACGAAAACCCTTTTATCTATCTTTTCATCACATCCAGGTTCGGAGTTCAGCAGACAGTAATGTTTTAAGACTTCTTTGGCGAACTTTTCATAGTTTAAAGACAATATTCATAAAAGCATCCTTCGTTAAATATGATCGACTTAACTAGCTCGGATAAAAGTTCTGAGTTCAACAAACACCAAAATTTTATGGTTTACTGGGCCAACGTTTCATTAACTAACGCAATATTCATAAAATCCTGGTTCATAAAATATGACTAACATGAGCCGGCCGCGGTGGTCTCGCGGTTCTAGGCGCGCAGTCCGGAGCCGTGCGACTGCTACGGTCGCAGGTTCGAATCGTGCCTCGGGCATGGATGTGTGTGATGTCCTTAGGTTAGTTAAGTTTAAGTAGTTCTAAGTTCTAGGGGACTGATAACCACAGCAGTTGAGTCCCATAGTGCTCAGAGCCATTTGAACCATTTTTTTTGACTAACATGACTAACTCACATCAAAGTTCTGAGCTCAACAAGCCCCACAATTTTTAAAGTTTACTCGCCCAACTTCAGATGAATTAGAACAATACTACTTGCATATACCAGGTTCGTTTGATTTCAGTACCTGACTCTAACGAGAAGATCTTCACAACAAAAACTTAACAGCGGCCGCTTCCACTCTACATGAGAATTAGTGATGCACGCGGGCACACCAAAAGATTTTAACCAATACAAGAAATCCACGGGACAGGAAATGAAATAAAAAGGTACTCAACTTTGCACTGCAACTGAGCCTCAGAAACCATAACTCCCCACCGAAAGGATGGAATTACAGGACAGTACAATATCACCCGAAACGTGGTAGTCCGATCCCAGTTTGCTCGCGTCAACCACTGCCAATTATCTGCAACATAAAACACATCTGCGGCAGACAGTATTCTGAGGCAAGAGATTCCTAACTCCACAACTAATTATCAATATCTTTCCATGATGTACTCCACAAATGAAACCAGCAGAATTAACCTCCGTGACTTGCTTGGGCAGTCAGGCTCTTAAAATTTGGTTAGCCAATCCCTTAAAACCATCACTAAAATAATGGCATAAAAGTTAGAGTAGCAAGAATAATCTCGGCGTACAATTGAAGGCCAGACTAATGTAATGACGTAACAGTTAGAATGGGAAAAATATTTCAGCGCAGCTTGGAACGCCAAACACTGACTTACGCACTACTTAGTTGCACTTTTGGCTACGTGTTTAGCCATATTTCGTGTCTGGTGGGCGTCGTTACACTTCCTTAACTGCCGTCAAGGTATCAAGTGACGACACTAAATTCAGTGATAAGCTACTGGAACAATTCCAAATGGTTTTTAGTACACTGGAATATTTAGTTAATATGAATACCAACCACCGAAGTAACTCGACGACTCCAATTCATTCGGCCTGTGTAAGTTGTAACCAACTCGGCGGAACTTGTCCTTCCAACCTTCAGGAAATCCCCATCACCATGGACAGAAGATTTGCATTAACGGTTAAACTCGCAATAGCGGCTGGCCACGCTCCTTCGTCGTACCGCCTCGGCCTCTCGCCGTGCTGCATACAAACACAGTCCCACGTCACTCCACCTCACACCGTGGATACCCGCACACCAGCCCGCGGCAGAGCGCACGCACTGCAGTTAAAAGCCCCCGCCGCCAATGATGTGAAGAAGACAAATAAGCCTCGAAGTCGACTCAACGATCAAAAGACAATCGATGGAAACTGGCGCCAGCAACGCAGCAGCTCACTGAGTGTTGAATCTTTCCCTTTCTGTACTGCTTCACTCACTGTACGTTGTCAGTTCTACCTATGAACTCACGAATCGCGTCGAATTTGTTGTTGACAGCAGGTACAATCAGCATGTGCAAACATGCGCCTTCACCTGGCTGCTATATTACCTGTCAGGCCATGAAACTTAAGCACGTGGGTAGGTCTCGTCGCAAGCAACAGAAAATCAACCTGTGTTAAACGTAGCTCGTAATTTATGGACTTATTTATCGTTACGATATTCCAGTGCCTGTTGTGTTGTTCTGATTACGATGCAAAGTTCCTTTGGACATGCATGGATATCCAAACGAACAGGCACTGCGGCGTCCACAGCCGTTTCGAAACACACCAAATTAATTCGCAGTTGTGAATAAGGACTGCCATCAGCTGTAGTATGGAATGACGACAATAAAAATTTGTGACGGACCGGTACTTGAACTTGGATTTCCCGCTTATCGCAAGCGGTAGCCTTACTATTTATTTCCTTTTATTTAAGTGCTCTACCGCCTTTTTTACCTTTAAACAGGAACAATAGAAAAAAATAATGCTACCTTTCTGTTGGAATTACAAAATGAGATCATCAATTTGGATAATTATAAACCAGACTGACGTAAAATTAACATTTAAATAAACAATAATCTTTGGAAAGTTAAACATACGTCAGAAATTGAAAAACACAATAAAATTATGTTAAAAATAAATACTTCCCCAACTATACTTCAATGTTCATCGAATATCTTTCACAAATTAAAGCAAATGATGGTTCACATGAAACATTTAGGTGAAGTTAAATTTGTTCGAAGGGATCGAATGAAGGGTACAGCCACGGGTCGTAACACATCTGAAATGTAACGTCCACTGTTCAAAGTGCCGTTAATGCGAACAAGAGGTGACCGAGACGTGTAGCCAATGGCACCCCATACCATCACGCCAGGTGATACGCCAGTACGGCGATGACGAATACACGCTTCCAATGTGCGTTCACCGCGATGTCGCCAAACACGGATGCGACCATCATGATGCTGTAAACAGAACCTGGATTCATCCGAAAAAATGACGTTTTGCCATTCGTGCAACCAGGTTCGTCGTAACCGCAGCCATGGTCTCCGAGCTAATAGTCCATGCTGCTGCAAACGTCGTCGAACTGTTCGTGCAGATGGTTGTTGTCTTGCAAACGTCCCTATATGTTGACTCAGGGATCGAGACGTGGCTGCACGATCCGTTACAGCCATGCGGATAAGATGCCTGTCATCTCGACTGCTAGTGATACGAAGCCGTTGGGATCCAGCACGGCGTTCCGTATTACCCTCCTGAACCCACCGATTCCATATTCTGCTAACAGTCATTGGATCTCGACCAACGCGAGCAGAAATGTCGCGATATGATGAACCGCAATCGCGATAGGCTACAATCCTACCTTTATCAAAGTCGGAAACGTGATGGTACGCATTTCTCCTCCTTACACGAGGTATCACAACAACGTTTCACTAGGCAACGCCGGTCAACTGCTGTTTGTGTATGAGAAATCGGTTGGAAACTTTCCTCATGTCAGCACGTTGTAGGTGTCGCCATCGGCGCCAACCTTGTGTGAATCCTCTGAAAAGCTAATCATTAGCATATCACAGCGTCTTCTTCCTGTCGGTTAAATTTCGCGTCTGTAGCACATGATCTTCGTGGTGTAGCAATTTTAATGGACAGTAGTGTATGTTATTTATTTACTTATATGTTTAACATAATTCATTACCTATTGTGAATGCTAGGTAGGATACTTTAGAGCCCGTTCTTTTCGACCATGTATTCCGATCGTCTGGAAGTCAACAGCGGAGTTTCCAATTCAGAATGTCTCGCCTGATAACCTTGTGCGGAACCAGAGAATTGGAATCATTTTAATTAAAATTAAAGTGTGTCTGTATACGTGTGTGTGTGTGTGTGTGTGTGTGTGTGTGTGTGTGTGTGTCTGTGTGTGTGGGTATTCGTGGAACTGTGATTGTGGCTGTGCAATGGATAGTCCACAATGCAGTGTGAGGTTGGATACGATTGAGCAACAAAGAGACCATCCGCCACGGCATTCGTCTTTGCTTACTTGAACTGCCCAATGCAGTTTTTGTATTGTCTCAACGCAAATATCAACATTGATACTACGACGTCAAAGTGAAACTACGTTGACGAATGGCCCACTTGTAGAAAGTGGTTATGTCATTTTTTTCTGCACGAAAGAGAATCAAACAGTTTACTGTGGGATCTGACTGACATTTTGAACTCCCAGCACCATTTTGTCTCATACGATGCCTTTCATAACGCAGCACGTACTGCAAAAGAAATGTGAAAGTTCAGTGCCACCATCTCTCAAAAAAAATTCTTCGTCATTAAATGTAAAATCTTTAATTTGAGGCTCCGTGTTTGAGCTAGGTAACTTTCTCGTCTGTGAACGCACTTTCGTTGATCAGCACATAGCCACTGCTTTTTCTGAAACTGTTGGGGAACGCTATGATTTTTGTGGTCTCCTTCAGAGAACAACTGGCTGGGCGGAGGCTTTGTGGCTCCCGCCACGCCCTGTTACAGCCACACGCGATTCTCGGCCACCCCATTAGGGCGAATTGGCGTAGTTCAACAGAAGTCAGTCGAATCGCTGGGCGCATAAAGGAGGTCAGCAGTTGAATACTACAGGCAGTTATTTCCTGCTCACGTTATAGATGGATTTAGGCTCGCAAAATTCTTTTGTGCAAAACGCTTCGTGCTTGTGCGAGCACCTCATATAAGGGGTGTGGCTCAAGATATTCTAATTGCATTGTTTTCTACATTGAGAACACAGGACTATACGGATGTATGCTGCACACATAAAACATGTTTCATATGTATGGTGTCTGGTCTTTTAGACATATTCGGAAGAACATTCAACACACATATAGAAAATACTTACGGCATAACGGGCATCAGATCATTTCAGCGTGGATGCGTTTTCTCTCCAGTGCGTATAGTGGACAGGGGGACGCTACGTAAGTACTGCGAGAAAGGACAGCAGGTTGGAAGCGGATGGAAAATGATCCACCAGCCACACCACACCACTGACACCACCGCGACGTGATACCTTCTCGTCAACAGCGAATATACTACAAGACATAAACTGCTTCGCATCGCGCTGGTGGAATCACCCCTGTGCCTCAAGTGCAACGTCGAAGATACAGATTTACATCGTTTTTGAGTGTGAGGCGGCATCAGCTTCTGAACCCTCGTACAGATGATAGTGGCTTTCTACCTCGGAGTACCCCCACATCACGTCTCTCCTACCATGCTGGTATATCACGACACGACTTACTTTCCATCGTCTACGTGGCATGCCATCGCATGGCTGAGTGGTATGGATATCAACTACTTGTTCCGGGAGGACACAGTCGATCCGGTGGACTTACGGACACGCCTCCAGGTACACCAACACACCCTTCGCCGACATCGACACTATCGAGCCACCTTCGCGAACTATTTACAGAGTATTTTCGCCAACCCTCCTCGGAGCTGGAATCTCAACGAAACGTGCCAGCTAAGACTAGAAGATCCCACGTTCCCCTTCTAATGATCAATGATAGAATGAACGTTGTTCTGACGGAGCATGGCGCAGCAAGTATTCCTAATTTCTTTCACTTCTCTTTTCTCTTCGTCTTTTAGTATTTTTTCCTTACACATGTTTATCCTATTCACGGATAGCTCTGTATCGCAGCCTAATTGTTTTCTTTCTCATGTGCTCCCCCATAAAAAAATTTGGTTGCTATTGTTATTGAGACTGTATACTTATTTACGTTTATAAAAAAAAGAAAAAAGGAAAAGAAACAAGCAGGATATCGAGAAAGTATACTTACTTGCGTTTTCAAGGAATGTTGTTTTATGTTATGAAGAATGTCGTCTTTTATTTTCAAACAATACAGGTTTCTATATGTTTTCTAAAAAAATTGAAAAAAATAAAAAAAAATCAGAGCGGTTAGGGTGACCGCTCGCATAATGCGGGAAATCCTATTTCGAGTCCTGGTTCGACTCAAATTTTCGCTTGTCGCCATTCAATCCATTTCAATACCTAACTGCGGCCGCTATCAGAATTTATATCGTTTCACCGTAAAAACTTTTTTCCAGTTTGAAAAGCCAGAGCGTCCGTTCAGGAGACAGAAAAAGTGATGTCGCAATCTGTTACCATTCGTTTATCGTTATAGTGCAAAGAGCATTTAGTTGCAAAACAATATAAGCGTAGCACCAAACGCTTGATGGAATGAAAAAGGTGTAAATGTTATGGTTCTGTTGAACGGTTACATAAATTCGGTCAAAATTTTCTGCATATCTCACGGAAGTCGATTCTACGACAGGTACTTTCCTAAAACAACTATTATTTCAAACTTCCTAATAGATCAAAATTATGTACAGGACCGGGAACTGAACCTAGGACCTTTTCCTTTCGCGGGAGAAGAACTACTGCCCAATGCTATGAAAGATAACTCTGAAGTTTGTAAGGTAGGAGGTGAGGTACTGATGGAAGTAAAGCTATGAGGGCGGGTCGTGAGTTGCGCTTGGCCACCTGAGCCAGTAGAACTGTGCTCTGCAAAAGACAAAGGTCTCAGTTACGAGTCCCAGCCACAACAGTTTTAATCTTCCGCGCAGTTTCAAATCAGCACCTGTTCTGCTACAAAGTGAACATTAATTTTCGAAATGTAATTTACTGCTGTTGTTGTTGTGGTCTTCAGTCCAGAGACCCGTTTAATGCAGCTCTCCATGCTACTCTATCTTGTGCAAGCTTCTTCATCTCACAGTACCTACTGCAACCTACATCCTTCTGAATCTAGTTAGTGTATTCATCTCTTGGTCTTCCTCTACGATTTTTACCCTCCACGCTGCCCTGCGATACTAAATTGGTGATCCCTTGATGCCGCAGAATATGTCCTACCAACCGATCCCCTCTTCTAGTCAAATTGTGCCACAAATTTCTCTTCCTCCCAATTCTATTCAATGCCTACTCATTAGTTATGTGATCTACCCATCTGATCTTCAGCATTCTTCTGTAGCACCACATTTCGAAAGCTTCTATTCTCTTCTTGTCTAAACTATTTATCGTCCACTTTTCACTTCTATACATGGCTACACTCCTTACAAATATTTTCAGAAACGACTCCCTGACACTTAAATCTATACTTGATGTTAACAAATTTCTCTTCTTCAGAAACGCTTTCCTTGCCATTGCCAGTCTACATTTTATATCCTCTCTACTTCCACCATCATCAGTTATTTTGCTCCCTAAATAGCAAAACTCCTTTACTACTTTAAGTGTCTCATTTCCTAATCTAATTCCCGCAGCATCACCCGATTTAATTCGAATACATTCCATTATCCTCGTTCTGCTTTTGTTGATGTTCATCTTATACCCTCCTTTCAAGACACTGTCTATTCCGTTCAGCTGCTCTTCTAGATCCTTTGCTGTCTCTGATAGAATTACAATGTCATCGGCGAACCTCAAAGTTATTATTTATTCTCCGTGTATTTTAATTCCTACTCCGAATTTTTCTTTTCTTTCCTTTACTGCTTGCTCGATATACAGATTGAATAACATCGGGGATAGGCTACAACCCCGTCTCACTCTCTTCCCAACCACTGCTTCCCTTTCATGCCCCTCGACTCTTATAACTGCCATCTGGTTTCTGTACAAATTGTAAATAGCCTTTCGCTTCCTGTATTTTACCCCTGCCACCTTCAAAATTTGAAAGACAGTATTCCAATCAACATTGTCGAAAGCTTTCTCTAAGTCTACAAATGCTAGAAATGTCGGTTTGCCTTTCCTTAATCTATTCCCTATGATAAGTCGGAAGGTCAGTATTGCCTCACGTGTTCCAACATTTCTACGGAATCCAAACTGATCTTGCCCGAGATCGGCTTGTACCAGTTTTTCCATTCGTCTGTAAAGAATTCGTGTTAGTATATTGCAGCCGTGGCTTATTAAACTGATAGTTCGGTAATTTTCACATCTGTCACCAACTGCTTTCTTTGGGATTGGAATTATTATATTCTTCTTGAAGTCTCAGGGTATTTCGCCTGTCTCATACATCTTGCTCAACAGATGGTAGAGTTATGTGAGAGCTGGCTCTCCCAAAGCTGTCAGTAGTTCTAATGGAATGTTGTCTACTCCCGGGGCCTTGTTTCGGCTTCGGTCTTTCAGTGCTCTGTCAAACTCTTCACGCAGTATCATATCTCCCATTTCATCTTCTTCTACCTCCTCTTCCATTTCCATAATATTGCCCACAAGAACATCGCCCTTGTATAGACCCTCTATATACTCCTTCCACCTTTCTGCCTTCCCTTCTATGCTTAGAACTGGGTTTCCATCTGAGCTCTTGATATTCATGCAAGTGGTTCTTTTTTCTCCAAAGGTCTCTTTAATTTTCCTGTAGGCAGTATCTATCTTACCCCTAGTGATAGGGGGACATTTGTCCTCTAGCCAACCCTGCTTAGCCATTTTGCTCTTCCTGTCGATCTCATTTTTGAGACGTTTGTATTCCTTTTTGCCTGCTTCATTTACTGCATTTTTGTGTTTTCTCCATTCATCAATTAAATTCAATATCTCTTCTGTTACCCAAGGATTTCCATTACTCAAGTATTTCTGCTATATTTATTAAATCTCTTACCTTGTTATCTAAAAGGCGATAAATCTATTCACTGTCTTTGAAGAACTTGCTTTATTCCTTAAACATCAAGTTACAGATAAAAGTACTTAACGAAAGCAAAAAGAATTTATTGTGCTAAGGATTAACTAAACTGGGAAACGCAAATTATTAATAAAAGTTGTTAAAGAAAAACTGCCATCAGCTCGCTGGCAATGTGAGTGGCAAGACAAAACTTGAGATCTGCTCCTGATACTAATAGCTTCATCCATTGTTAGTACGTCTACTGCCATCAGTATATCCCATCAAATCGATATAATGATTTCTGAGGCAAACTACTGTTCAAAGTAACACGTATTCATAAACAAAAGGAACCGCAAAAACACACTGTAAGTACTACTACATTACTAACAATACTGCTGTTAAGGCCGGCTACAGTGGCCGAGCGGTTCTAGGCGCTTCAGTCCGGAACCGAGCGACTGCTAACGGTCGCAGGTTCGAAACCTGCCTCAGGCATGGATGTGTGTGAGGTCCTTAGGTTAGTTAGGTCTAAGTAGTTCTAAGTTCTAGGGGACTGATGACCTCAGATGTTAAGTCCCGTAGTGCTCAGAGCCATTTGAACCATTTTTTAATACTGCTGTTAAAGTACTGATTAACATTTGAGTAAAGGTTCAGTTTCCATCCACCTCACTGCACTGCCTGCAACTGTTGGAATCAACCCTGACCCTAGGAGATGGACCTAAAGCAATTGTATGGTGTTTTCATAAGGCGTATGGCTAAAGTATAAAGTAGAACAGGGTCTAACGGAACATTTTTTCTCAATAAGCCAAGTCACCACCCCACCCAAATTCCTTCAAGATTTGATCTTGTTTTCGTTGCTAAATTGTATAAACTGTTCCTCCAGATGCTTTTCAACTTGCGTAATTATAAATTTTATTTGAGTATCGATACTTTCGACCACACAAAGAAACACTCTAAAAATTAGTTTTCAAACATTCTTCAGAATAATTCGTTCAAAAATGGTTCAAATGGCTCTGAGCACTATGGGACTCAACTGCTGAGGTCATTAGTCCCCTAGAACTTAGAACTAGTTAAACCTAACTAACCTAAGGACATCACAAACATCCATGCCCGAGGCGGGATTCGAACCTGCGACCGTAGCGGTCTTGCGGTTCCAGACTGCAGCGCCTTTAACCGCACGGCCACTTCGGCCGGCAATTCGTTCAAAAGAAAGTAGAATCTTTACTATCAATTTTAAACACCCGTTTCTACTATTGGTCGAAACAAGTAACACAAATTATATTTTTCATATTTTACAAATCGATAGAAAAATCGATATCACATTTTAACAGTAAACAAGAAAATTCACTAAAAGCAAGTGTTCAAATTTTTATCATTAACTTTGTCTTAAAAATATATTACCAGATAAACAGTGTGAATAAATAGACAGAAAATTAAATCTGAAATGTATTCTCAAAAAAAATTAAGCTAGCGTTGCTTTGACTGAGACAATGTTCTTGAAATATCGATTAATTCCGTCGCTCTGTATTATCGTTTGGACGAGTCCAGTTGTGGCAGTTGTAACACAGTTTTATGATAATGCCTCTGATGCTCTCTGGAGACGTGTACTAACTTCGAAACGTAATAAATTCTCCAAAACTCTAATTTTGGTGTCAAATTGTTAAGTTACGGAAAACGAACTTTTGTAACTTGGGTAGATCAATAAACATCATGGGTTAATAGAAAAATGCAGATTCCAAGGAGGCTTATTCAGCATCCATGGGTCTATGGCAGAGGATTTCACCGCATTTCCACTGGACACCAAAGCCGATAAAAAGACATATCAGTCTCATTTGCTTTGTTGTGACGCTTTTACTTTTGGACTTATGAATGTGTGGTATTGCACCAGCGTGCGTTTCGTTCATTTTGTCGACGAATTATAAAGAACAAAGGTAAATAGCACCGTAAACTGAATACATTCAAAGTGTAGATACTGCATAAAGAGCTGCCAACGGACAAGCTGCAGCAATTCACTTCTAAATGCTGCTTGATGAACTGGCAAAAACGATAATTTTCTGAACTAAGTTAATCTGACGATGGCTTTTTGGAAATATATCCGCGTCGTCGTTGAATGTTAAAACCAATTATTCATGATATCACTGTTTTTCATCATTTCACTGTAGCAGCTTCAACTGTGCAGCAAAAATTTTGTGCTTCAGCAGGTGCCATTTTCTAAACTTCGACACGTGCTGAAGCACGACACTTCTTCTGTTTGCCACTTGAGAAAGGCTGAAATGCTGAAATTGTTTTAGTGCTTTTTAACAGTTGTAACTGTCAAAAACGACACTGATTGAAAAGGGTATACATGTCTGTGAACCTGAGTCACGGAAAAATGACGATACATGTTACATTGCGGGAACATTTAAGAGGCATAACATTCATATATAAGATTCACATCACACATCACGGTCGTCAATACATGCAGAATAACCCCAAGAATCACTTCTGGTGAGGGCTGAGGTGTAACATGGGCATCAGGCACTTTTTATTTGCCGAGAAGGGCATAATATCATTAACGCCTTGTGAAATACTGCTAAATAAGCATTTCGACAGTTTGCCACCTTCGCCTGCCCATTTATTTTCACCAGGATGGTTCACCAGCCCAACTGACTCCGGAACGATAGCTGAGGCGAGATGAGTCCCAAACTTAACAACCTAGCTCTCCTGGTGCCGCACTCCTCTATCTCTTTTTGTTGAGTAATGCCAGAGACAATTTCTCCAATAAATTCCCAAATGGCTTGCAAACAGTCTGAAACCTACGAGAACAACCATAGAATACTTCAGGTGAAGTTCACGGGAGACAACTAGACTAGCAGGCTGTCGTTTGTCAACTCAGCACCGTGTAGCAACGAACTACCGGGTGCTATTTTTTTTTAACGACGTTGTCATTTCCCTACATGGTGAACGGGCTGATTGCTGCCCTATTGCTGATCTTCATCAAGTGACGTATTTGTAGTCAAAGTAATTGAAATAATAGGGTTAAAATAACAATAAAAATGGTTACTCGATTTACTATAAAATATGGCGATTGTGTTGCTGATGATGAGATGCCGTTGCTGCTTCTGACAAGTCCTCGAGGTCAGCTGCCAGTACGTGGTATGTGGGTAGGAAGGAGGGACCACAGGTCAATAGGACAATTCGGATGGATGGCACAGTACATTTGGACAAGGGGGCTTAGAGAGTAAGGGCGAGGAAGTATGACTGGAAAGTGGTTTAAGAAGTGAATGCTAAAACAAGAATTGATGATACTTCAGGAAGAGATATAAGAACCTCGCTCTAAGGAAAGAATGTGGGAATGTGGGGACCAGGGGTATAGCTGGTGAGCCGTGGCACGTTGTCATACTGTATCGATATCGATATGCTCTTGTCCTTGGCTCTAAAATCACGCCCAGCGATCGCAGCTCCCTCTGGCATGGCCTCAAGGGCCGGCATGCAGGACCCGCAAGGACGGTATGACAGTTAGCATGATAATGAGAGTATCAGTGGAGCAACCAAGCGGAAAGGAGGCCTTTTGCCGCAACCTACCTGTCTCTTTGTTGGCGTGAAGTTGGAAGGATATGTGGGGGTCATCTCGGCCTGTGTTTCGCAGTGCCGAAGAAACTCGGGAGTGGATTACTGAAAACCCGACGAGTTGTCAGAGGGGTGTTTACTGGAATTTCTGGAAGCTCCTATTCTGTTTATTGGTACTGAAATCTGCAACTCCATGGAATTTGCAGTGTGAATTGCATTAGCAAGAATTTATATTTTAAAAGAGGCTGTTCCATATTTTAATTAGATTTTTGTATATCGAATCTCACTGGAAGTTTTGAGCTATGAATTATAAGTGTCCGTGGTGCCATTAATTTCGGTTACTGTTAGCGTCCGCCTCTACAAGGGAGCTTGTTTTGAGTTTCGTCGGCAGTGTAGTATTTATATGTGTTTAACCGCTTCTACCTGCCTGTTATTAATTATAGCCTTCCTTGAGGCATATAACTGTCAGTTGATATTAGTTCTGGCGTACGGTATTGGTTGATGTTTAATATTATCACAGATTGTCTGCTGCTGGTGTGAAAACGGATTTTTCGTATTGCGCTAATGTTATCAGAGTTAGTGTTAAGAACCGTGTGACTAATGTTCAATTTGAACATTTTGGATGAATTCTGTGCTCAATTTGTAGTTGTCGTTTGGCGGAACATTGACTGCCTTTCAGTACTTGGCTCCATAATGTCTTATTCATTTAGGCTAATGTACTGGTTATTCTGCTTCAGGCCATGTACACCGTGTGTTCATTTTATTTATGTCGTTCATATATCGAAATTTTAATTTGTTTTAGTATACGTTGTCTGTTCTGAGCTTGGCCTAGGTTGTGTACGTGCCCAGGAGCCGTAGAATGTAAGGCAATTGGCTCGGGACTGGCTTAATCATTTGTCCAGCAGGATTTGGTATACTATTTCGTTCTGAAATTAAGCCATCTGTAAGTGTTGTCTTACAAGACTGTTACATTTCGAATATCGCTCCGTAAGAAAATGCATAACTATTGAAAGCAAAGCGGCCTTCCAGCAGTGTTAGTACCGGTTCCCGTCAGATTACTGATGTTAAGCGCTGTCGGGCTGGGCTAGCCCTTGGATGGGTGACTATCCGGTCTGCTGAGTGCTGTTGGCAAGCGGGGTGCACTCAGCCCTTGTGAGGAAAACTGAGGAGCTACTTGATTGAGAAGTAGCGGCCCTGGTCTCGGAAACTGACATACGGCCGGGAGAGCGGTGTGCTGACCACATGCCCCTCCGTATCCGCATCCAGTGACACCTGTGGGCTTAGGGTGACACGGCGGCCTGTCGGTACCGTTGGGCCCTCATGGCCTGTTTGGCCGGAGAAATTGGAAGCATAATCATTATTTATTACAATCTTGCCTGTGACTTGATCTTGCACTTATTTATATTTTATTGTGCTGCAGGGAATTTGTTAAGACTGCTTGTGCTCAGACGTCGGTGCTGTTTACCGACCCTTGTCAACCATTCTGGGCCCAGTCGGCTTACAGAGCCGCCTGTTTGTGCGATTCTGTGCAAAAGCCTTGGGCAGCGAAACCTCGCGCTGTCCGTCTTCTGCAGTGCTATTTCTTCTAAACGCCGCCGTGGCCTGCAATGCTGCTGTTTAAAGTTACGTTGAATTCGTGAAAAATTCTGAGTCATTGTGCTCGTTAGTTAAAAGAGGCTCTCTTTTTACAACCTTGCCGGCCGCGGTGGTCTCGCGGTTCTAGGCGCGCAGTCCGGAACCGTGCGACTGCTACGGTCGCAGGTTCGAATCCTGCCTCGGGCATGGATGTGTGTGATGTCCTTAGGTTAGTTAGGTTTAAGTAGTTCTAAGTTCTAGGGGACTGATGACCACAGCAGTTGAGTCCCATAGTGCTCAGAGCCATTTGAACCATTTTTTTTACAACTTTACTGCCTCTTTAAGTTATTTAAACATTTTATTAGTAGTTGAGATCTCAACGGCCATTCGTATTTAATGTAAATTTTAATTATGTGAATATTATTGTGGGAGCCTGTCAGCCTTGCCACCATGCCTATTTTATGTTTTAAATCTTTTATTCTCCTTCTTTGGTCACTTCGTATTTTAGTATAAGAATTTTCTGGCAGTGGTCCATTATGTGACCGGTTCAGTTTTATTAAATTTTTTATTGGTTTCTTCTGCTCATGAAGTTTCGGTAATTTTTATACCTGTTTAAATATGGCTTGAAGTTTTTATCATTTCGTTTATCTAATGATCTGGCAAACAGTGATTGTGTGCTGGTTATAATTGACATTTTCTGCGATCATTGATTATTGTTAAATTCTTAACTGACTGTAATGTAATTCAGTCTGTGGATAATAAATTTGTATGTTATACCAATGAGTGAACGTTGCGAAACCCCCATGAGTCTACCTTCCTCGTTTTCCTTCCTGGCCAATTTGAGAGGCCGTGTTTTCACATTTCAGGTGGCAGGATGGATTTTCGGGTGAGTAAAAGAGAGCCCGTTGCAATTTTCTTTGGTCAGGTCATGAACGGTGTGGTGGTGAAGGGTGCATGGGGGCTTAATAAAAATATTAATGCAAATAATTTTAATTTTTTTTTTTTTTTTTTTGCTTTAGTAGCTGTCTGTCCGATTACGAAGTCTCGTAACGGTTGGACCTGACTATTATTATTACGCAATCTGACTGCTTAGAACAATAACAAAGAATGAAATGGAAATTTTCATTAACACAGTTAATTAATTAAGTCCCCAGCAACTATAAAACCAACGCAACAACAAGCACAAGAGTAACTGTTCTGTGTGTGGGAGTGTGACTCAACGTACGCATCTGGCACGGTTCTTCTTCAACAACACAACAATTTTTAAATAACATTATACTGAATTAATTAAAGAAAATACAAATACCATAATTACTCAAGAGAACCACAATTACACTCTAATCCAAGAACACAAGCCAGATGCTTTGTTGACTGAACCTGTAATGACACATTATTTAAAACATGGAAATAATGAAAAATAAATCAAGTTTCGTTACCTTCATATATTGAGCAAAATCACTCTCATAATTACAATATATCTCCACACCGCTTCGCTATTACCACATCTGAACAAGAACCTTTCAGTATCACATCTCAGCAAGCACTCCCTACTAGCACATCTGAACACCAACTGACTACTACGAGCTCTCCCCAAGCAGTGACCTCTAGCACATCTCAATAATGACAGCCCGTGGAGGCGGCGGAACAATGCTCTCTAGCGATCTCTGGCGCTGTGGCTCAGTGTAGCCACCTTTCATATGCCCTTCCTCCACGGCTAGAATTTGATGGTATTTTTGCCAGCATTGGTGGTGAAAATACCACCAAATTCGTCAAAAAAATACAGACAAAAATAAAAGATAATATTAATACGTAAATATCATATAACTAGATAAAATTTTGGCTTTGCACTGACCTTTCAATAACCTATTATATAGAATACAGTAAGCAATACACATTCTTTCATACATGTGACTTTACATAACAGTTTATACAAGTATTATGTGGTTAAACAGTTCAATCAATAGCGTCAGCAATGACGAATATGTGCAGGTAAGAGTCTCATAACTTTCCACAAACAGTAATACACAATAAATCAGTTTATACAAATATTCACATAAACGCTTTCCATAGACCAAGAATAAGCAGTTGACAGTTCCAGCAGTAGCACCCAGCAATGGTCAACAGGTGCAAATACCACAAGTAACATTTTTTCAATAGAAACAGTCCATCAGTGGCACCCAGTACTGTTGAATAGGTGCAGACACCAACAAGTAACACCATTTCAGTAGAAGCAGTCCATTAGTGGCACCAGCAATGTTGATCAGGTGCACACAGCGACAGGTGACTTCATTTCAGTAGAAGCAGTCCATCAGTGGCACCCAGCAATGTTGAGCAGGTGCACACAGCAACAGGTGACTTCATTTCAGTAGAAGCAATCCATCAGTGGCACCCAGCAATGTTGAGCAGGTGCACACAGCAACAAGTCACATTTCTCAGCAGAAGCAGTTCCATAAAATACACTGTCACTGATCACGCTGTTCATCAGAGTTTATAAGCAGAAATTAAACATGTCCTAGTGGCACCAATATTGTAGAAAAGGTACAAGTAACAGTCCATAATTTTTTTACAATCACTGATCACACAGTTCATCAGCAGAAATTAAACATATCCTTGTAGCACCAATCATGTAGAAAAGGTGCAAGTAACAGTCCATACTATTCACCATAACTACTGAGACAGTTCAGTCATGAACAATAGTTTGAATGCACATACAATTTCTTTAACAAAATATAATCAATGCTCTTACACTAAACATACAAATCATAATAAACACACAAATGATATCAGTTAATTGTCACATTAACTATTACAATACACAAATACCAGTAAACCTATAACATTTATGGGTGTCAGTGCAAGCCACTACCAACAAATAAAATAATATTTAGGAGATAGGTGGGTAGGATTAGAAAAGGAAAACACACAAAACACATCCACTCATCTTTCATCCACATTAAGTACTACTGTGTAATTGATTAGTGTTAACTGTGTAAATGTAACTCTGTCCAAGATTTGATGTTCATCATGTGTACCAAGTACTAGTGGCAGCAATGTATAACAGTCAATAATAGTTAAGTCAACGTCATAGTCATCATGTCAAGACCAATGTTTGCCAAGCCAGATCAAATTGTACTGTTGCTGAACAACTGTCAGTGAGCCAAGATATGCACATGCTTCCTCTCTCAAAAAAAAATGTATACTGCTTATTGATTTAACAAAGTGTGTGTGTAGGCAATCTTCTTTCTACTTGAGTGTTCTAGTCTGCCATCTTCATCCTCCTTGTTCCATATAAACCAACAAAACAATATGCTCCTCATTTACTTTACCTCTTATCCACCAAAACTCCAATAATCATCAACTTCACCTAATCTCAATACCTCAATAATACGTCGATACATATAAACCTCAGCACCAATATCATTTCACTTCCATAACAACTCTTTCCTCTAGTCAGTCTCCTCGAACAAGTACAGACAAAATCCTAGTGCAACTTCAATTCATCATCCCATACAATCCGAAGACACAGTGTCCACACACAACCTCTGTGTAATCCATCTGACCCAAATTTTCTACTCATTATAAATTATAAGATACATTTTGGTTCCTTGTCTATCATTAAATAAAAGAAATGCATACCTGACCTCTAACAGACTTTAGTTCGAATAACTCTCAGTAATTAAGTACGATTACGGAGTGTGAATGATCATAATATTTCACAGTGTGTACACCACTTCAAGAGTCAAAGCAGAAGCAAACATGTGGAGTATTTTTTGTGTCAAGTGTCACTTCCTATTTCAATTGCTCACGAAAAATGCAGTGTAATACTGTCAATGGTCTAAACCTAGTTTTGGTATGTCATGTCGTTAGCTTCCTTCCTATTAGCATAAATTTATACAGCTTCCATAAAACCTCAGCTCATGTGACTTCTATGACTTTCTTGTACTAATGTCGTTCGTCGAATTACTGCAGTTCATTTTCTTATCTTAAAAATATAAGGCACTGAGCGTAAGCAAAACAAGCAATAGCGAGTAAATATACCAGTAGAGAACAGAATGTCAACAAGTGGATGCAGCACAATTCTTACAACGAGGCTCTGCCAAGTGAACAATCTATAATTAATACCACAGTGTAACCTAAACTCTATATTTGTACACAGTATATCAGCATTTCTATATACTAGATTGAAGAGTAGTTATGACAACAAAACAGAAATGTGTAAATATGCAATCCATACGCACAGCAGCAAACATGCCTTACACAATAAACAGGTCATTAGAATCACATCGCCATAAGCAAATAAATCTTCATATGTAATCTTAATAAGTAAACATGAAGGCGCAAGCAGATAAATCACAAAGTATAACTTACATATCTAACCACATCAGCACAATTAATCAGGTGACAATTATAATTTAAATAACTAAGCACAGCAGGCACATAATAAAAAAAATATGACGTCAGTGAAAAAGCATAGCAGCCAAGCGATGCATAATATACGCAAGTAATAACACTGTTCATTAATCAATAATTGTCAAAATCAGTAAATGTACACAAGCACGTCGCTTCACAAGTAATTTCATAGAACATAAAATTTAGCACAAAGTATGAGTCACGTAATCGCGAGCAGCAAATTACGTCTAAAGTACGTACCTAAGTGAAATTATGTTACCTGAAAAATAAACTCAATTAATAGTTACCCTTTTTAGTTTATTAGTTTCATCTTCGAAATGACCTTCTTCCTGAAAATTTTCTCCAAAGCAAGTCGTCTTAACGTCGGACACGCACAGAATTTACCTGAAGGTCTTAAATACTTTATACAACCGTATCCTGAAAAATACTGAACGTTAATAACATAATTTATGAAGTCATCATAGCTTTATACAGAATTTATTCGGAGAAATTAGACTGTGTATTTGTTTACGTCTGTCAGTGCATTCGCACTGAGCGCTCGATCAGCTGTAGGCGCGTGACGTAGGAAGCGATTGTTTGCGGTCAACGACTGCCTTGTGCGGCGCGCCGACTTGGCTGTTGCTTTGAGTACGCGCCGCCGCCAAAACACAGCGCGGTATCCTTGTACTTTCCGCATGTTTACATGTAGCTGTTAGTTTCTCTAAAGTATGTCATTCCACAAAAATGTTTCAAAATTATATCATTCCACAAAAATTTTAACGTTCGATATATGATGTATTCCTTTAGAGCGTCGAGATTTAAGAGTTTCTACTTCAACAGTGTTATCATGAATAATTTTGCGAACTCTATATGGACCGTTATAAAGCAGAAAAAATTTGCGACACAAGCCTTTTCCTTTATGAGACAAACGGTGGGACTTAATTAACACCTTCTGGCCAACTGACAAGATTTTTAAACGACCAGGACGCTTAGCTGATTTCTCTCTTCTAGCAGCCGCCGATGCAATATTTTGTAGAGCCAGGTTGACAACTTCAGAATGCCGCAGTTTCCGTGAAGGCGGAAAAGGAACGATTTCAGAAATGCGATTTGTCGGTGCTTTATTCTTTAATATCAGTGTAGGCGGTAAAGAAGTTGAATCATTAGGAAGTTCATTCAGAATGTTTTGAAAAAGATGAAGATACTGATCCCACGTTCTGTGATTCTGATGACAATAAAGACGACACAATTTATTGATTTCCTTCATCCATCTCTCTGAAGCATTAGATTGAGGGTGAAAAAGTGAAATAAAAATTGGTTTAATCTTACGACGCCGTAGAGTACGAAGCCAAATTTTAGAGCGAAACTGTGATCCATTATCTGATATAACCTTATCAACATGACCAACTTCTTTAAGAAAATGTTTGATGAAAGCATTAGATACTGAACGAGCTGTTGCTTTGCGTAACGGTGTAAAACAAACATATTTTGATGTCAATTCCACTGCTACGAAAATGTACGCAAAACCATTAGTAGAACGAACCACTGGACCGAACAAATCGACTGCAGCCATGTCCTTTAATTTCGCTGGAATGATAGGAAACAACGGTGCTCTGTGAGAAACTGTTGGCGGCTTAGCCTTTTGACATAATTTGCATTTGGCAAGAACAGATCGAATACGTTTTTCCATATTACTGAAGTAGCAATTTTCTCGTAATTTATGAAAGCATTTTCTGGGACCAAAGTGCGCATAACTGAAATGTGTGTACCAAATCAATTTATTGACCCACTCATCAGGAATACAAACTAACCAAACAGAGTTGTCGACCGATTTCCGTTTAAAAGAATGTCATTGCGAACTAAATAATGCTGTCTAATCGCTACGCTTTCCTTTCTCCTCCACTTCTCCTTAATGTCCTTCCAGATTGGATCCTTATTTTGCTCCTTAGCGATGTCCTGGAGCGAAGACGAAATAAAGTTCTCAAACGCAACACCTTGAATGTACATCAAACAATAATGGTTTTCTTTGCAGTCCTCTTCAGCACTTTGTTTCAAACCCATAGGTGCACGTGATAAAGCATCAGCAACAATATTTGAAGATCCCTGTATGTAAACAATACTAAAATCAAATTCCTGTAGGTACAACGCCCATCGTGACAATCTGCCATGAGTTAATTTTGTTGACATAAGAAATTCCAGAGCTCGATGATCAGTGTAAACCTTAGTATGTCTACCGAACAAAAATGTGCGAAATTTTGTGAAAGCCCAAACAACAGCCAAAGCTTCAAGTTCCGTAATCGAATAATTCTTCTCTGATTTAGAGAGAACACGGCTTCCAAAGGCAACAGTTTTCTGTACTACAACGCCGTTTTCTTCTATCTCTTGAAATAAATGTGCACCTAGGCCTTGTATGATGAGTCCGTCGCCAAACAAAAATCTTTAGATAAATCCGGATGTGAAAGAAGTGGGGCAGCAACTAAAGCATCACGAAGTTGTTCAAATTCTGACTGAGCTTCCTCATCCCAACACCAATTAGAATTTTTTCCAGATAATTCACATAAACGAGGTGTGGCCAAATTGTCCAATCTAACAAAGCGTCTAAGAAAATTACAGACACCAAGGAAACTACGAACATCACGTTTTGTGGTAGGAACAGCATAATTATGAATAGCGTCTAGTTTCTCTGGATCAGGGAGAATACCTTCTGTAGAAATAATGTGACCGAGAAATTTCACCTGAGACCGACCAAATTCAGATTTTTCCAAGTTCACTGTCATGCCAACTCGTGCAAAAATACGTAATAATGAATCCAAAATTTTGTTATGCTCACTCCAAGAACGTTTAGCAATAAGAATGTCGTCAACATAAGAAGTAATATTGTCACGAAGATAAACAGGTAAAATTTCATTTAAGCTACGAATGAATGCTGCAGAAAATATAGTAAGTCCAAACGGTAATTCCCAAAGTCACTTTTGGGTAAAACAGTCAAATCTGGTTATTCTTTACCTACTGTCTAGATAGATTGATAGTAGAAGAGTTGTTTTTATAGATGCAAAGAATAGTGAAAGAGTAGGCGGCGGTGCAGAAAACTAAAAGGGAAATAGCACCACTACAGCTCGGGGCCCTGTGATCGCTACTGCACATATTCACTTAGTGTAGTGAATCCCCTGAGGACTTTAATAGCTGCACATAAATTTCAGTTTGTGACTCAGTGGCAAATCCGGCGGAAGTGCGCACGTAAATCGATCCAACCATGAACATGGACGTATGTCATTCCTAGAATTGCAAAAGATCTTCAATTTCCGAACAGTCAAGAAGTGTTTACAGTCAAAGCTTCCGCCTCGTGGCGACAAAGACCTACCGCGTCTGTCCCAGTTCGATTGTCGATTATTGTCAAGTTCGCGCGCCTGGCGCTCTCTTGTTGCATCCCGTAAATGAAATAAATTACTTTCTTCAAACCCCTCTGCTATCTGTGATTCTAAATTTCTTTTGCCGTCTTTTCCTACGATTTCGCCTTCAATTTGTTTGACTTGCTTTTTTAATGCCTCAAATTCCCTTTTCACGCGTTCATTAAATTTTCCCTGATTTTCAACATGCTTATTTATGTCCTGATACTCTTCGGTTTCTGCAAATGGCAATGGTGCTGTATCATCTGAATCTCTGTCCCCATGTAAACTAAGATTTGTCAATTTATCTGAAATCTCCTCAACTCTTTCCGATAAATCACCTATTTGTTCTTTCTGTCTATTTACGTCTTCCGTAAGTGTCGCGACTCGGGTTTCAGTATTAACACATTTGGTAGTTAACTGTTCATATTGTTGTGTTAGTTTATTTATTCTGTCATTTGGTACGGATTCCTCGATTCTCTCAAATATTTCTTCCTTATCGTGTGCACGTTGTAAATTTAACTCTGAAAATTTCTGTACTATCACGCGATCTCTCTCCTCCTGTTCTCTATCCTGTTCCCTTTGTCTAATCTCTACTGCAATTAATCTATTATTGTGAGCATTCAAAATCGGTTGTACTTCTTCTCTGATTTCTTTCTTTAATTCATCTTTCATATTTTTGAAACATGTCCCTATTCGTGAATCTAACCGTGTTTCCATTGTTTCCATCTCTGTTTTAATTGTGCCTATTTGTGATCCCAACTGTGATCCCAGTGAGTCTAACCGTGTTTCCATTGTTCCCCTATCTGTTTTTAATTCAGATCGTAACCGTGATCCCAGTGAGTCTAACCGTGTTTCCATTGTTCCCATCTGTGTTTTAATTGTTCCTATTTGTGATCCCAAATTTAATATTGCACCCATCAACTGCTCCATATTAGCTTGTTCGCAATTCCTTTCGCCCCTAACATTTCCCGCAAAACCAGTTTCATTCGTCATAGCTGTAAAGCTATCTGTGTTTGATGCTATTCCAGAATTTTCTATCGTTAATCTCGTATTCTGTGAATTTTCTGATTGAGAAAAATTTTGAAATGGTTCCGGACTACTTTCCCGACTTATTAAATTGATTTCCACTTCATTATTCAACATACTGTTCTCCTGTGTTGGCGAGTTCGCCATGTCAACAATTTCGTCATTCTCACTATTCATCATTTTTGCCTTTTTCATTGATCGCGTAATCATTTACAAAATATACAAAACTCGTCACTATATGAAAATTACACACAATGACTCTTTATCTCCAACAATACCCTTCACACGAAATGCTTCCCTCAAACACGATTAACGAACAATTGAAATAATTGCATTAAATTGTCAAACGCGTATACAAGGCAATAAAAATTAAATTTTGAAAAATACCATTAGAAGAATGCTAATTACCAAATCTACACATGCAATATAGACTACAATTACTAACTACAAATTACTACAACAATCCTACTGTCTACTATTTCTACAATCAGAAGAATTCCAAGGGACGATCCGAAACAGTGGACGCCACGTGCATGGGGGCTTAATAAAAATATTAATGCAAATAATTTTAATTTTTTTTTTTTTTTTTTTGCTTTAGTAGCTGTCTGTCCGATTACGAAGTCTCGTAACGGTTGGACCTGACTATTATTATTACGCAATCTGACTGCTTAGAACAATAACAAAGAATGAAATGGAAATTTTCATTAACACAGTTAATTAATTAAGTCCCCAGCAACTATAAAACCAACGCAACAACAAGCACAAGAGTAACTGTTCTGTGTGTGGGAGTGTGACTCAACGTACGCATCTGGCACGGTTCTTCTTCAACAACACAACAATTTTTAAATAACATTATACTGAATTAATTAAAGAAAATACAAATACCATAATTACTCAAGAGAACCACAATTACACTCTAATCCAAGAACACAAGCCAGATGCTTTGTTGACTGAACCTGTAATGACACATTATTTAAAACATGGAAATAATGAAAAATAAATCAAGTTTCGTTACCTTCATATATTGAGCAAAATCACTCTCATAATTACAATATATCTCCACACCGCTTCGCTATTACCACATCTGAACAAGAACCTTTCAGTATCACATCTCAGCAAGCACTCCCTACTAGCACATCTGAACACCAACTGACTACTACGAGCTCTCCCCAAGCAGTGACCTCTAGCACATCTCAATAATGACAGCCCGTGGAGGCGGCGGAACAATGCTCTCTAGCGATCTCTGGCGCTGTGGCTCAGTGTAGCCACCTTTCAAGGGTACTAAGGACTAGTTGGTATATGCACGGATTGGGGAGACAATGGATTCTGCAGAATGTAGGCCTACATAATTTACGAATACGTGAGAAGCTGAGGGAATTTTATTAGCTGGAAAAACGTATATGGAGAAGGTAGAAAGTATGTTAGGCTGATTGCATTGACCCATATGGAATGGTAAAATTTTATGCGTGCGGAGATCCAGTCCATATTCGCGAAGGCGAGGATGGGTGTAGTGGACTGTGGAAGGATGCAGTCACGTATAGCCTGTTAGTAGTTTTAGTAATTTTAGGCACTCGTGGGCTTTTGTTCGATGGTTAGTTGTTGGGAGTACCTTGTTAGTTTGTAGTCCGAAAGAGGTACACTTAATCCAAAATAGTTTAGTGTGTCAGTAAGAACTATGAGACGCTTATGGACAGCGAAGCTCAAATCACGGAGATGAAAGCGGCGGGAAGTACGTCGTATGATTATTGTCTGGATGTTAATTTGATTTATTTTGATGTACCACATATTACATCAGAAAGTCAAGTTACTGGAGGTTGATCTGTAAAGACCGTTGAGAAACATTTGCTCTTATGAAATTAGAAAGTGGTCAACTTTGAGTTAACAGAAGCAACACAGTTGTGCTGTCAAGGAACCGTGGAAGTGTCGAAGACGGCCATTACAACTGAGCAAAAATTTTTATACAACTCGCGTTCAAATTTTAATAACACATTTGCCACAGGGTGCTATTGACAGCTATGGTAAGCCTTCTAGAGAATTCTGTAACGTATAATTTGATATAATTACATAAAAGCTACAAATGTTGGAGACCTCCTTAAAACTGACTATAGTATAAAGACTCGCGTTATTTGTTTGGAGATTTATCCTGGTCAGACAGTTATCACATAGCTTCTATACAAAACGTCTTCGGTTTATTTGCAGATCACGTTTTTCATCACACTACGCCCTACCACTTTTGCATACTTCCTGAATCTGACATGCTACATAAAATCGTTAGCTGGGTCTGTACCCTGCGATTCCATCACATGCGAAAGGTGTGGACGATACGATTCTTGCTTTAACTACGCAGTATGTTTGTGAAGCTTGGTAAGTAAGCAAAGGTTTCCTTTACCAGGCTTTCGTACTTGAACATCTAAAGAAAGAACTTGAATCATTTTTCGAGGAATAATTATCGTGTAAGGCGGCACTATGTTTAACTCATTGGACTTCTATTAGGGAAGTCCTGACCGTCTATCCGGATTTAGGGCTTTTCCGTGATTTCTCTAATTCACTTCGATGAGCACCCAGCCTGTTTAGGCTTGCTATAGGACCTTCGCAACTCCTTTTTCATTTTCCTTACAACCACAAGTGCGCTTCCTCCCACAATGTTCCCTTTCCAACTGCCTTCTTTTTCTGTCTCTACTAGCAATTCAAAATATGCACCTCCCCACTGTTCGCCGAGCAACCAACAGCTTTCGATTGTTTTACTCATTAAACAGTCTGTATCTCACTGCCACAAGAAACACTGGTAATACGCATACACCAAAAAGCATTCTGCCTCAGACAGGTCGGAATCTCACTTATGAAAATAATATTTAGTCACCAACAGAGGCCCACCTCATTATTACTCTTCTGCCTACTTTTTTGCGATCTGTCCAGTTGTTCCACCTCGACTGCCGTAAAGACAAAAACTCACAACTTCTTCAGTCACTTCGTTATTAATCTGTATTTTTTCTTTCCGATGTACATTATCTCGGGTGTATTCAATTGATTTAAACTTCATTTAAAAATTTGCTGTATTAAACTCTTCCATTACTCTTTGACATTTATCTGCTCAGGTGGCAAGCCATGCCAGGTAGGCTCCAGAAACATATAACCCTCCCATAAAAAGGATGGGATGTAGCACCAACAAGCTGCTAAAATCTGTATTACGTTGGAACTGGTTTTAGCTGTACGTCGTCATGTGGCAGACCAGTAAGTTTAAAATTGTGTGTAGCACATGTCCATTGTACATGAGGTTTACACAGTTTTGAATTTTCAAATCTGCCAGATGACGTCATAAACTGTCAAAATATGTTCCACCACAAATTTAAAATAAGTAGTAAATACTTTTAAATTGTTGTACGTCTGTCTCGATAGCTTAAGTTTCACATACTCTGAACACATTTATTACAACAAATTCGTTACAACACTATACATATACGTTGCCTTCATGGCCGCCAAAAATAAATAGCTCACTTCTCACTCTACTGAATCCTTTTAGCATTTACTTCATGACGTCAATCCGCCACTTACACGAGATGCATTCAGTAGCCTGTTAAGCAACATAATTTTTAAATGGAGGCTGTGATTCTTACTATCACTAACTGCTGCATCTGTTACCACAGATGACGTGTCACTGATCTTACATGTACTAAGATTGCAGTACAAGCGAGGTGCCTATTTGCTTCCACCGCCTTGAGTGGAAGTTCTAATAAAAGTTCTCCAACCTGCAGTCTTCTACACTTGTTGTCCCCTGCGCAGCAACCAGCACATAGGTCGAGAATCCACTATCTTGACGCTGTAGCGAGGAACTGTTATATCAGAAATGATTAAATTTCCATTCAGTTTGTTTATATGGGATGCCACTCGCTTTTTATTAGCAAAAGACGAGAAACTGCACAAGTGCATTCCACTTTAGAGTCACAAATAATTTCTATTGTTCAACAAAATAATGAACTGCGCATTCTGCAATTACAATCTCAGCTACACGTCCATATAATCATACATTGCTAATAAAGCCTTAAGCTGACACCAACCGCGGCAGACAATATGTCCTTCTTCCGAGGCTTCCGAACCAGCTCTGATGTTACAGCCGAAGCTCTTCGCCCGCCATCTAAATTAGGCGCGATCTGAAGATCACCAAGTGCTTCGTCTGCCTTTTCGTTTCGCAGTTGTTTATTATTCTGCTGGTTATTAACACTTGTGAAATAATGGAATGATAGCATGCTATTGAGAGGTGCTTTATTTTGAAATCCAAGTAAATACGCTGTTTAATTTTTCAAATATAAATAACAGAAAATTACCATTTTGGCGCGCAACTTCCGAACGCAGCAGCCAATCGCAGAGAAGGACCACAATTTAGGCGGTCTTCCTCACAATACCCATACGGAACAAAGCATCTGTCACTGGTACCTCACTCCACATTACGTCATCTTGCAACTGCTGCCTTCTCAATTGCTCTAAGAAGAGCTTCTTGTACCTAAATATAACGGCTGCAAAGCCAGAAATATTACCAGTAAGAGATTTTCACTCTGCAGTGGAGTTTCCGCTGATATGAAACTTCCTGGCAGATTAAAACTGAGCCCCGGACCGAGGCTCGATCTCGGGACCTTGCCTATTGCGGGCAACTGCTTGGAAGGTAGGAGACGAGGTACAGACAGAATTGAATCTGTGAGGAGGGGTCGTCAGTCGTGCTTGGGTAGCTCAGTCGTTAGAGCAGTTGCTCGCGAAAGGCTAAACGTCTCGAGTTCGAGTCTCGGTCCAGCACACAGTTTTAATCTGTCAGGAAGTTTCAGAAATATTACACTTTTATCAAAACACAACCTCCTTGCGTAACACTGAATTTGAGGCGAAAGATTGGCTGTGTTGTGTACTTTTACTGCCGTCCAAAAACCTCGTGACTTGTTACAGAGCAGTGGGCTGGTCCTCATATGTTCGACGTTTCATCTTCAATTAAACTAAATGCTCCGTAAGCGAGGACAATTGTATCACGGTATTCCTCTTTTTGAGAGATCTATGCCGTTGTTTAAGACCAAAGACATTGAAATGGGCTTTCATTGGTGGCGACAGGAATTCACGGAAGGGCCAAGCCCCAGGTTCAACATCACTTGTGGTTGACAGCATGTAGATTTATTTACTGAAAATAGTCGGCAGCTCGTGGTCGTGCGGTAGCGTTCTCGCTTCCCGCGCCCGGGTTCGATTCCCGGCGGGGTCAGGGATTTTCTCTACCTCGTGATGACTCGGTGTTGTGTTATGTAGTTAGGTTTAAGTAGTTCTAAGTTCTAGGGGACTGATGACCATAGATGTTAAGTCTCATAGTGCTCAGATCCATTTGAACCATTTTACTGAAAACATTTAAAATTTTCCTTTACAATGTTAACGAAGGCAAAAGCCATTTAACAACAACTAATAATAACAGTGCACCAGAAGGGCTTCAAAATTTTCTTCTAAAGCTATCCCTTAAAAAATTTTACATCAACACTATAATCACAGAGCGCCAAAAGGTTTACAATTTACTTTAAAATTCTCTCTTAAAAAAATTACAACAAGATCAGTTTTCAAGTATTACAGCAAGGTCAGATCAATACAGTGCTCCAGAAGAAATAGCAATATTCCCTTTTAGTAACTGTCTGATGACTTCCTATTTGCACAATATTGAGGCCTGATTCCGGGAGGGAAAGGCAGCCAAGGGCAAGTTTAACGAGGAACGGAAAATTAAGATGATTCCCGGAACAGACAACAAACGTAAGATCTTAAGTGACCGACGACCCGGAACCGCAACTCGGCACAGGATAGTAGTCCTAGTACCGGTCTCCGCCCAGAACAGCCCCCGTTTCCTCTCCCGTCGTCAAGTCGGTCGCTTGGTGAGGCGCACCGGTACAATTTGTTGGCCGGTCGGACAATCAGGAGCTGTGTCAGCATACAGTGTGGCTAACTCGTCTGGCCTGCAAAACTGACATCCTGGTATCAGTGTTACAACTACTTAGAAAGCAGCCATGTAAAACCCAAGAACAATTCACCACTTAAACCATCTACAAATTTGTTTCCTTTTTGTTTAAAAAAAAAGACAAACACGTAAATAAGATTATAAACCTTAAGCACAAGACACTCAAAGGTAATATATACAGGGTGTTTCAAAAATGACCGGTATATTTGAAACGGCAATAAAAACTAAACGAGCAGCGATAGAAATACACCGTTTGTTGCAATATGCTTGGGACAACAGTACATTTTCAGGCGGACAAACTTTCGAAATTACAGTAGTTACAATTTTCAACAACAGATGGCGCTGCAAGTGATGTGAAAGATATAGAAGACAACGCAGTCTGTGGGTGCGCCATTCTGTACGTCGTCTTTCTGCTGTAAGCGTGTGCTGTTCACAACGTGCAAGTGTGCTGTAGACAACATGGTTTATTCCTTAGAACAGAGGGTTTTTCTGGTGTTGGAATTCCACCGCCTAGAACACAGTGTTGCTGCAACAAGACGAAGTTTTCAACGGAGGTTTAATGTAAACAAAAAGTACTGGTCTGGGCCGCCATTTCTTCCAAAGGAATCATTGGCCCATTTTTCAGATCCGAAACGATTACTGCATCACGCTATCTGGACATTCTTCGTGAATATGTGGCGGTACAAACTGCCTTAGACGACACTGCGAACACCTCGTGGTTTATGCAAGATGGTGCCCGGCCACATCGCACGGCCGACGTCTTTAATTTCCTGAATGAATATTTCGATGATCGTGTGATTGCTTTGGGCTATCCGAAACATACAGGAGGCGGCGTGGATTGGCCTCCATATTCGCCAGACATGAACCCCTGTGACTTCTTTCTGTGAGGACACTTGAAAGACCAGGTGTACCGCCAGAATCCAGAAACAATTGAACAGCTGAAGCAGTACATCTCATCTGCATGTGAAGCCATTCCGCCAGACACGTTGTCAAAGGTTTCGGGTAATTTCATTCAGAGACTACGCCATATTATTGCTACACATGGTGGATATGTGGAAAATATCGTACTATAGAGTTTCCCAGACCGCAGCGCCATCTGTTGTTGAAAATTGTAACTACTGTAATTTCGAAAGTTTGTCTGCCTGAAAATGTACTGTTGTCCCAAGCATATTGCAACAAACGGTGTATTTCTATCGCTGCTCGTTTAGTTTTTATTGCCGTTTCAAATATACCGGTCATTTTTGAAACACCCTATATATATATATATATATATATATATATATATATATATATATATATATAAGAGGGTAATATTTGAGCACAAGATTAATCCAAGGTGATTACAACAAGTACCCTCTATAAATCCAATACTCGAACAGCATTAAGACTGACTGCTCATTCAAAAATTTCACCAGATACAGAGATACAGATACTGCACCTTACCAATGTAGGGCATTCAAGAACAGTCCACAGTGTCCGCTACATGACGGCCGTCTCACTGTGCGGCTAGAGAAAGTCAATGTAAATCTAAAATACGATTTAAAAAGAAGTGTTTAACAACTAGGCGCAATAATTTCCATGTCCGTCCAAGCAGTACTACTATTAGTTGGACCCCTTTACAGAGCCACCAAGAAAAAATAATACCGTAAGGAACTCAAACAATATTAAAACCAATATGCAGCAACAGGGACGAATAGCAAGTGAACAAGACCACACGGAACCCAGAAGCGGCCAAAAGACCAAATCACGTCGTCTGCTGAGACGACCGACCGACCGACCGACCGACCGACCAACCAACCAACAATCGTTTCCATGTTATCACAGGCAAGGGAAAAGGTTGCAGGTGAATCGCCACCTGACAGCTTGATACCAAGAGGTCACTTGGGCAGCGGCGGCAACACACTTTCGATGGAAAACCAATAGCCTTCAGCCACTCAAGCTCGGAGACCCAACTTCCTACCAGCGCTGTCTGAACGAGACCCGCAAGCCGCGAAAATTTGGCCCACTGGCCGCGGAGCGGCGGCGGTGCCACCGGACGATCAGAGGAGAAACCAAGCGGAGGAAGTCTTCCGGAATAGAAATCGATAAGAACCGACACGGCTCAGAAATCATGTGACGTACAGTCTCGCTTGCACATGAAAATCTATTGACGGCCGGTTACAGATGACAAGCTTTCATTACCAAGTATCAAATAACGGTTAAACTAGCACTTCTTTGGGATATGTTATTTACATATTTAGTGATAACGTAACTGATTTTTAAGAAAGCTTCATCATTAACTGAAACTTGGTCTAGCTCCGCGCCATCATAGCAGGTAATACCAGGATCAGTTATTTTATATTTCAGTACTGTATGAGGGAGTGCAATGGATAGACAGTGGACTTGTATTAGCAGGAAGACGGTTCAAATCCCTGTCAAGCTTCTAGAATGACATTTCCTATGATTTTCTTAAATAGCTTCAAACGAATCCTGGGCTGGTTCCTTTGAAAGCCATGGTCGTTTTCCTTTCCTATTGTTCGCCAGTTGTAAGGTGCCTCTTACGTGAGGAAGACATTTTTACCAGTTTTAATAAATTATTGTTTCTCACTGTATTAACGATAGTTAGGAAGTGTTGTAGTCCGTAGCCGGCCATGAATCGGAGAGCATTTCCCACGCTGGCTGGCTAGGTTACGAAGCGATCATATGTCGCGCGTAGTTGGCTCAAATGGCTCTGAACAATATGGGACTAAACTACTGTGGTCATCAGTCCCCTAGAACTTAGAACTACTTAAACCTAACTAACCTAAGGACATCACACACACCCATGCCCGAGGCAGGATTCTAACCTGCGACCGTAGCAGCAGCGCGGCTCCGGACTGGAGCGCCTAGAACCGCACGGCCACCGCGGCCGGCTGTCGCGCGTAGTGGGGTGGGACTCGGCGCTGGACCGTAGCAACAAGCGTCAGCCTGGGAAATATACATGACGGGAAGTACCGCCATCTTGGCGCCAAAGTTACCGATTTTGTTTATTTACATTTAATAATTAAAGTTATTTATGACAACATGAATACTAGGAGGAGCCTCTGGATGTTTAAAGCTATTTATCATAATTTTGCCTCGTTAAAATTCACACCCGTTCATTAACAAATGCATATCTTAGTAAGTACGAACTTGATCGGAAATCCACGAACTGTGACGAAACTAGTAAGAGATACGGACTGCGCGCCAAAGTCGGCAGTCGGTGTTAAGAGCTCTTCCTGTCTTGTTCGATGGTAGCCATGCCCTCGGTTACGAGTAGTTTGTGACACGAGTGTTTCATTATTGATCTAATAGGAATAAAAGTGATATTACGGCATTCTGAATGTTAATTTCGAGTAAATAGATACCCCAAAGTTGATCAAATGGTTCAAATGGCTCTGAGCACTATGGGACTTAACTTCTGAGGTCATCAGTCCCCTAGAACTTAGAACTACTTAATCCTAACTAACCTACGGACATCACACACATCCATGCCCGAGGCAGGATTCGAACCTGCAACCCTAGCAGTCGCGCGGTTCCGGACTGTAGCGCCTACAACCGTTCGGCCACCCCGGCCGGCCAAAGATGATCGACAGCAATTTTAGATAATCAGCTTCCACCGACAGAGACATCCAATGCGCCAATGAAGAACCTGCACGGGACGACATTTGCGAGAGCTGCACCGCGCACAGGTAGGAGGAAATCCGACGACACGACCCACCAAGGCGGATCAAGGGAGGTCCGACTTAAAATCGCAAATTCCGGGTGGAAATGTTGACCAGCCATACTGTACGTCACATATACCGCCCTCTACGGACTCGAGGCTAAGCTGAGTAATAACAGTATCAGTTTAGAAGCGAGGGGATCTTGCACAGTCCAAGACGGTACCCTGCCTCGAATGACCTTGTTGTCCACGATGTTGAACCGTGATCTATCGTCCGTCAATATGGCGGTAGATAAAAATCACAAGTATTAAGCATAGGGCAGCTTCAACCTATCGATTAATGACGTGAGCCGAAATTGCTGTTTCGGGAAGCCATATGTCACTAGTGGTTACGCCCGCATCTCGTGGTCGTGCGGTAGCGTTCTCGCTTCCCACGCCCGGGTTCCCGGGTTCGATTCCCGGCGGGGTCAGGGATTTTCTCTGCCTCGTGATGGCTGGGTGTTGTGTGATGTCCTTAGGTTAGTTAGGTTTAAGTAGTTCTAAGTTCTAGGGGACTGATGACCATAGATGTTAAGTCCCATAGTGCTCAGAGCCATTTGAACTAGTGGTTACGGAACGTACAGATTTTTGAGTGCTCCATTTAATCGTTGGCGGCCCTTAATTGGAGTGCCTCAAATGTGTCTTGATGTATTCCTCGGGAGTAACTGTAATGTCATTATTGCAGGAGCGTTTAGCTTTAGTGTGAGGTGATTGCATTATACTTCTGCCAGCAGCAATGCTCTCCAGAAAAAAAGATCTTTTTTCCCCCAGACTTGCCGTTCCCGATACGCCAATTACTTCCATTCATCTGTATTTCTGCTCCACTTCTTTCGGCATTCTCGTAATTAAACTGAGTGCAGATTCCAATTGGTGGCTTTCGAGTGACGAGCACGCTGAAGTCGCAAACGAGAACGGTTTCGGTTACCTTTTCTGAATTACCGCCAGAGGCGGGCAATTGTATCGCTTCGCTGAAGAGGTCCCGTTGAGGCACCATGTGCGCGGGAGCTGTTAGGTGGTGCCCGCCGGCGGAAATTGGATCCTTTGAGCGATCAAAGCGAAGAAAATGAGCCGGCCGCCGAGGAGTTGTAAGAGACACAGAGGCGCGCGTAATCAGCGCTTGTCGAAAAAGTCATTAAGGGGACAAACGGTGCCGCAACTTTCATTTCCGAAATCATTCCTACGCTAAAGGACACGCTGAATTACAGCTTGTATGCTAAAAGCTACAAGACGAAATATTTTGGTGGTCGTTCGCCGTTTCTTTTCTGTACAGGCCAATCATAAACATATAAAATGCAACATCAATGTAAAGCTTCTCTGAAAGCAGTGGTTCCAAACCCTTCTGAGGCTATTACCCTGAGTGCAATCGGCTTACACTGAGGTAACAAAAATCATGGGATATCGAAATGGAAATATACAAATGGCGGTACTGTCGCGCACACAAGGTATAAAAGGGCAGTGCGCTGGCACAGGTGTCATTTGCACTCACATGATTCTCTGAAAAGTTTTCGACGTGATCATGCCACACGACGGTAATTAACAGAATTTGAACGCGGAATGTTAGTTGCAGGTAGACGCTATGCCCGCACACCCACCGTTGTTGCGACAGATATCGCTTCGACGTTCCCCCCCACCCCCCTAACTAATTTCATTTAGTTACTTTAGCAGTCTGTATGCATTCGTTGAATCTTAATAAATATGTTTGTAAAAGGTTTATCAGCTTCCTTCTGTAACCCTTGAATGTTCACAGATATTACTGTGTATGTTCTAGCCGATTATGGAATTTAGTAAACTCCGGGAATGTCTCGTATATTTCTGTTACTGTGTATGTTCTAGCCGATTATGGAATTTAGTAAACTCCGGGAATGTCTCGTATATTTCTGTGTTATTGAAACAATTAAGTTATTAAATTAATGAGACGTCGCACTGGAGAATCAATGAAAGGAGAGTTGAGCCTAGTGTGTATTGTTTCGGTATGATTACAGTGAGTCAGTACTACATTCCTTCGTGTACCTATCACCAAAGATATGCTTTCCTATGAAACTATCCTTTGCCATTAACGTCCGATAAATTATAAATATGTCTCTGGGCCTTACAATGTCTAAGCTTCTCAATTCTCACGACACGATGTTAATTATGGGTTCGAATCCTTTCAGTGTCTGTTCAGCACGAGTTCAGTCTTTTAACGGGAGCTGGCCGCAGGGGCCGTGCGGTTCTAGGCACTTCAGTCCGGAACCGCGTGACTGCTACGGTCGCAGGTTCGAATCCTGCCTCGGGCATGGATGTGTGTGATGTCCTTAGGTTAGTTAGATTTAAGTAGTTCTAAGTTCTAGGGGACTGATGACCTCAATTGTTGAGTCCCATAGTGCTCTGAGCCATTTGAACCATTTTTTTAACTGGCACTATTTTTCACTTCTCGTTTATTACCGGCATCACCGTGACGACGATCGGCAAAGATACTAGTGTGATAAGTTTCAAACTATTTTCGGTCCCAATACTCTTTAATAATTCGCATACAGCGAATAAAGTCCTAATTCAACATAAAAGTTTCCGTATTGTCAATTAATCTCTTCACAATCGTAAGTATACGATCGTAGCGTTTCAGTCACCATTCACTTGAATATCAATGTTCGTACACCCAGTCACCTCTAATTGATTCCGTCTCTGAATTTGTCTCAAAATAATCTATTCTCCACCACTCCAATGTCTAATCCAGTTCTAAGAATGTAATTTAATTAGGCTACTAATCCCAAAATTCCGTCTACCACGGAAGAATTGCGAACACACTCGCCACCGCTGAAAACAAAAACTCAAGATATCTAACAATGCTGCGCATTGGTTTATATATTACATTCAAAACAAAAGGCAGGTCTGTTATGTCTTCCTTGGATACCCTTTGTACTACTTTCCGTTACTCTATTTCGAATATCTACTCTTTGTAAAATTTTAACTAGCTGTTCCTTCGAAATACTACGATCGTTTTTTGACTCTTAGGTCATTTCGTATTAAAGAATTTAATCTAACACTCGTTTCCGTATAACCACTCTCTCTAGAGAGCGGTTACAACGCACGAGAGACTACATTTGAGAAATCGATAGCGACTTAAGTATTCCGAGATACACAGTGCCAAGAGCGTACCGAGAATGCCAAATTTCTGGCGCTCTCTCTCACCACGGACAACGCAGTGGCCGACGGCCTTCACTTAACGACCGAGAACAGCGGCGTTTGCGTAGAGTTGTCCGTGATAACAGACAGGCGACGCTTCGTGAAGTAACCGCAGAAACCAATGAAGTAAGTGTGACGAACGTATTCGCTAGGACATTGCGGCGAAATTTGGCGTTAATGGGCTATGGCAGCAGACGACCGACGCGAGTGTCTTGCTAACAGCACGATATAGCCTGCACCGCCTCTCCTGGACTCGTGACCATTTCGGTTGGATCTTAGACGACTGGAAAACGGTGGCCCGATCAGATGTGTACCGATTTCAGGTGGTAAGAGGTGATGGTAGGCTTCGAGTAAGGCGCAGACCCCACGAAGCCATGGATCCAAGTTGTCAATAAGTCACTGTGCACACTGGTCGTGGCTCAGTAATGGTGTAGGCTGTGTTCACATGGAGTGGACTGGCTCCTCTGGTCCACCTGAACCGATCATTGACTGGAAATGATTAAGTTCGGCTAGCTGAAGCCCATTTTTAGCCGTTCATGGACTTCATGTTCCCAAACAATGATGGGCTTTTTGTGGATGTCACTGCACCATGTCACCGGTCTCAGTTGTTCGCAATTGGTTTGAAGAACATTCTGGACAATTCGGGCGAATGTTTGGCCACCTAGATCGCCCGACATGAATGCCATCGAACATTCGTGAGACATAATCGAGATATACGTTCGTAATTATCGACGGCTATAGAGCCAGCTTGACGCATTATGTCTGCAGTGGTCATCCAGCGACATGTTGAGTCCGTGCTACGTAGAGTTACTGCACTAAGGCGGCCAAAACGAGGTTCGATGTACCCCACGACTTTTGCAAACTCAGTTTCCAATCACTACCCGACGCCCCTTGCCCCCTCCATCAACATTAGGCTAACCCAAAGTTTAGAAAGACAAAAAAAAATTTAAAATCACGAAAGATGGTGCAGATCTCACTGCATCGCGATTCTTTCCTTCTCAGAAAAGAAATTGAGGTTAGATACAAAACATGCTTTCTCTGTACCACTCCTCGCCACAATGACATCTGCTTCAACCACACATTGCATCCCCGTCTAAAATCAACCAAGTTCTACAGTAATAATTGGTAGCATTCAGCCGTAATTTTTGTCCGGCCAAAGCTCAACAACGCATTTCAACCGCCCAAAGCTCAGCAACGCGTTTCGAGGGACAATGCTTTTATCATCATGTCGTAAAAGCTACCTCGTGATGTTAATACGCTAAAAAGTCTACCAAAACAATCGCAGAGTTCATAAAATGAAACAGAACAAGGACATATTGACCATGGGACCTCGACCTACATTATAATCGACGACTTACGCCAGTGGCCGTCGTACCACATGTAGCACACTGCTCAATAAAAAGATTCCCTGATACCAGTTCTTGTAGCGATAGCAGATTACGAAGCATAAAAGTCATTTGTGCAATCAAATCACGAGGTGGGAGACTTTCCAAACTTGTAGCCAGCGGCCGTGTCGCAGAATCAGCACGAGCAGTGGAGGCTATAAGCCATGTAATACCAAGAACAACTTGAACATTATTTAATGCAAAATTCAAACGTCCACCTCGAAACACAGTTTGACAACGCAGAACATTAATAATCTTTACAGTACCAATATTCATGTTATACTCTGTCTCTGTACTTTGTGTAATAACATAACAGCCGTTACATCCGTTAATTGATACAGTAGTATTAAAGAACCACGTTAAGATGTGTATACTATAATTATTGTATGTAAATTGTGTGCATGACTCCTTTTTTACAAAGTGGCAGAAAATGGAAGATTTCACGCTGCTAATGTTTTGTGTTCACTATTAATAGTAATATTAGAAATAATACTAATACTGTGTAGACCCTGCGACACTAGAGCAGGCTTTACGTGGTTACTGTTGCATTCTACTGTCAGCTAGTTCATTATTGTTGCGATATGAACAATGAAGTAATTTCTGGTCTACTGTGGGAACTACCTGCAACACGGAGAAGGCATTTGCCTGACATATTTAAGGATTTGTGATGTAAATATCTCAGTTTTACTATCATGGACGCATGGTACAAAGTATAAAGTACATATGTGTATAGTGATTGGACTAAGTGAGGAAGATTTTGCTCATACACTCCTGGAAATGGAAAAAAGAACACATTGACACCGGTGTGTCAGACCCACCATACTTGCTCCGGACACTGCGAGAGGGCTGTACAAGCAATGATCACACGCACGGCACAGCGGACACACCAGGAACCGCGGTGTTGGCCGTCGAATGGCGCTAGCTGCGCAGCATTTGTGCACCGCCGCCGTCAGTGTCAGCCAGTTTGCCGTTGCATACGGAGCTCCATCGCAGTCTTTAACACTGGTAGCATGCCGCGACAGCGTGGACGTGAACCGTATGTGCAGTTGACGGACTTTGAGCGAGGGCGTATAGTGGGCATGCGGGAGGCCGGGTGGACGTACCGCCGAATTGCTCAACACGTGGAGCGTGAGGTCTCCACAGTACATCGATGTTGTCGCCAGTGGTCGGCGGAAGGTGCACGTGCCCGTCGACCTGGGACCGGACCGCAGCGACGCACGGATGCACGACAAGACCGTAGGATCCTACGCAGTGCCGTAGGGGACCGCACCGCCACTTCCCAGCAAATTAGGGACACTGTTGCTCCTGGGGTATCGGCGAGGACCATTCGCAACCGTCTCCATGAAGCTGGGCTACGGTCCCGCACACCGTTAAGCCGTCTTCCGCTCACGCCCCAACATCGTGCAGCCCGCCTCCAGTGGTGTCGCGACAGGCGTGAATGAAGGGACGAATGGACACGTTGTAACCTCCCCCTCAGTTATCGACCTTAATGACAGTGAAAAATTAAACCGCGTGTACCTAATGGGAAATTTGGGAAAGCAATCGTCACCGAAGTTAATCTGTCGGTAAAGAGGGAGGAAAGGGTTACATCTAAATGAAAGGAAAAATGCAAATGAAACTGGTGGAAATTAATTTTGAAAAGGGGTAAAGTTAATAAAGAAAGTAATGTGCGGCCGTTACGTCAACAATTAACTAGCGGTAATTAGATATTGGAGATTTGGGGGAAATCACGGTCGCCAGTCCTAAGGACAATTACTATAGTAACTGAAAAAGAAAGGTTATTACACATATCATTAGCACTAGAAGCGTGGCAACTGAAGGTTGACATGTGTAGTGTGAAAACTGAAAGTTTGTCAGAAGTAATAAATTTCGCTACACTCTGACTTAATTTAGCAAAAGAATTAATAAAACCGGAAAATCGAAAGTTAATTTAGTGACTGAAGTTAATAGTGAGCTTTCTTTCTGAAGCACATCGAAATCCAGCAGAATACGGTTAGTCTTGGACTACCTCAACAATCATTTCAAAAGCAACTTGACTCTACGCAATTTAGAAACAAGAGATTTAACTTTGAACTTGAATTAAATGATTCTGAATAATTAACAATAGTAAAGTTTAGTACGTACCAAGCTGAGCTGCAGTCACAGGTAAGCTAAAATATGCTAACAAAACTCGCATAATTTGTGCTTGTGTAATCTAACTATTGTAGCCAGCTATGAATGCTTTAACTGCACTTTGAAACTAAAGTAATGAAATGCAATGATAGTACTTGAATGCTGGCGTCTGAATTTCAACGACACTCGGGTTCATTTCGGAAAAGGAAGGGACCCTGCTTGGTAATGCAATTGGGACAATGAGCAACAAAGGTTCATGCTAAGTTGCTGTAATTTTGCGAGGCAAATGGAACAATTTGAAAAGCTGAGGTCTGCCATACAGTTCTGAAACTTTACGTGCTTTTAGTCTTCCTTGTTAGTTGATTGAAGGTTTGAAGCCGTCGATCGAGGAGGTGGCGACAGTCACTCATTGTCGGCCGTCGCTGTTGCAGAAGCTGGATGTTGGCGCGCCTTCTTCTCGACACGGTCACCAGACGAAACGGGCTCTTGATGTGCGCCAGCTAAGGCTTCCCGTCCGCGACACCATGTCAGAAACTATCATCGCAAGTCGAGCGCAATTACATGCTGCTAAACCCCGAAAGCGCGGCAACTCGCGGGAGCGTCACACCACACACCTGCTCCACTCGCTACTCCAGCCAGACTCCCACTGCCCTGCCCGCGCTCCACGCGGCAGAGTTAACACTACCAAAGATCCTACACACTTTGATTCTTCACACGACCTATCGATGTAATCGTTCGATAGCAGTTTTCCCTAGGCAAGACCCAGCGTAAAAATACAAATAATATTTACGAAACAAACCAATTATACATCGACATAAATGCATAAATATATATATATATATATATATATATATATATATATATATATATATATATATATACAAATAGTAAAACAATTACAATATATAAAGGCACAGAAATGTCATATATTCAGGTAACAAAATAAGGAAAAAACTTACAGTACAATAGATGGAAATAGGAGGATATGCATTTCCGGCGTTACAACGTGTCGTCTTCAGCGATGAGAGTCGCTTCTGCCTTGGTGCCAATGATGGTCGTATGCGTGTTTGGCGCCGTGCAGGTGAGCGCCACAATCAGGACTGCATACGACCGAGGCACACAGGGCCAACACCCGGCATCATGGTGTGGGGAGCGATCTCCTACACTGGCCGTACACCACTGGTGATCGTCGAGGGGACACTGAATAGTGCACGGTACATCCAAACCGTCATCGAACCCATCGTTCTACCATTCCTAGACCAGCAAGGGAACTTACTGTTCCAACAGGACAATGCACATCCGCATGTATCCAGTGCCACCCAACGTGCTCTAGAAGGTGTAAGTCAACTACCCTGGCCAGCAAGATCTCCGGATCTGTCCCCCATTGAGCATGTTTGGGACTGGATGAAGCGTCGTCTCACGCGGTCTGCACGTCCAGCACGAACGCTGGTCCAACTGAGGCGCCAGGTGGAAATGGCATGGCAAGCCGTTCCACAGGACTACATCCAGCATCTCTACGATCGTCTCCATGGGAGAATAGCAGCCTGCATTGCTGCGAAAGGTGGATATACACTGTACTAGTGCCGACATTGTGCATGCTCTGTTGCCTGTGTCTATGTGCCTGTGGTTCTGTAAGTGTGATCATGTGATGTATCTGACCCCAGGAATGTGTCAATAAAGTTTCCCCTTCCTGGGACAATGAATTCACGGTGTTCTTATTTCAATTTCCAGGAGTGTATATTTGCTTTACAAATTGGAATCTTCACCACAGTGTTTAGCGCCTTAATGCTGGCAATTGCAGAGGTGGGGTGGAGGAGTAATCAATATTATAGTCTAAAGAAGTAGTGACATTAGTAATTATCTTTCTAAAAAACCCATTTGTCTTTACCACTGGGGAAATGTAATTTTACCCGTCAGTGGGTGATGACCCCCAGATAGGCAACCACTTATTTAAAATAATGTTCCTTGTAATATAGGACGTTGTTTCAAATGGAAAGAATGTAATATCGTGCGAGCCACTATGACGCGTAATATGATTTCTAATGTCCTCAATATACAACAAAGGTTTGTCAGGTGTCATCAGGAAATTATCGCCGATGGACGGTCTTACGAAAGTGCAGAAATACGTGTACAAAACTTCCTCTTTGTGTAATAAATGTGAACTTTCTTTAAACGAGAATAAATCCAAGTTAGCGCTTGTAACAAAGAGGAAGAAACTGATACTACCTTTTACAAGGTTAGTGACTAACATTTGAAGTACGTCACATCGTTTTAGTTCGATTACAGTTACTGATTACTGAGGTGGAACTGAAAGCCATGCATAATAGTACTGAAATAAAACTGTTAGTTGTATTCTGGCACCAAAAGCATAGCATAAATTGGCTGCACCACTATTAATTATTTAGTTTGTAATGAAGTCTTCAATGCTTAACATTCGATGATCTGTCTTCGAAACGGAAGTTTATCATTCATTTAAAGTAAGTTGCATCGAAACCCTCATCCACTTCTACAGTTATAAGAAACTTATCTTATTTTTTCGTTAGTGGCCTTTTTGTCTCCTATTTCTCATACGAAGAAACATTAACTAGTGAAAGGATTGTGTTATTCAGGTGGCTTCCAACCATTATTTTACGAAATATAGTTTCTGAACTTTGAAATAACTAAACTCACTAATATTTTCACACACTGAACTGTTAGCAAAAGAAACTTCTGATTTTAACAGTATTACGAAAACACATTTTCATTTATAATAGCTCTTCTGCCAAGACTGTCGATTTCAAATCTCATTCCCGTTTGGACTGTGTACAGCGAAGAGCAAGTCCGCCCCCGGTAGCTGAGTGGTCAGCGTGACAGACTGTCAATCCTAAGGGCCCGGGTTCGATTCACGGCTGATTTTCTCCGCTCAGGGACTGGGTGTTGTGTTGTCCTAATCATCATCATTTCATCCCCATCGACGCGCAAGTCGCCGAAGTGGCGTCAAATCAAAAGACTTGCACCAGGCGGGCAGTCTACCCGACGGGAGGCCCTCGTCACACGACATTATTATTATTAGCGAAGAGGAACACAGATATAATATTAAGTCAAAGAGATTATAACTGTGTTCATAACAATCGCCGGTACAGCTGTGAAATAATTAATAAAAATGAATTTACAAAAATTTGAATAAAAAGCTTCAACATTAATTAAAATATGTATAATTCTTCTTTGAAACGATCTGGGAGATTAAAATCGTGTGGCGGACCTAGACTCGAACTCGGGACTATTGGTTTTCATGCGCAAGTGCTCTACCAACAATTTTTTTTTTCGATATAATTCGTTGCGTTTGGTCTGGGCGGACATCACAGGACATCCGTTCAAGTTGATCGTTGATTCCTTGTCTCAGTTTTTTTTTATTACAGAGAGCACGCAAACCCTCTGACCGCACATACTGGGCTACCGTCACTACTCCGTCATTACAGCTTTAATTCTGCGTGCACCTCGTCTCCTACCTTCCAAACTTCACAGAAGCCCTCCTGCGAACCTTGCAGAACTAGCACTTCTGGAAGAAAGGATATTGCTTAGGCATGGCCTAGCAACAGCATGGGCCGCGCGAGGTGGCCGCGCGTTTTGAGGCGCCATGTCACGGATTGCGTGGCCCCTCGCGCTGGAGGTTGGAGTCCTCCCTCGGGCATGGGTGTGTGTGTTGGTCGTAGCTTAAGTTAGTTCAAGTAGTGTGTAAGTCTAGGGACCGATGACCTCAGCAGTTTGGTCCCTTACGAATTCACATTTTTACCGAGTGAGGTGGCGCAGTGGTTAGCACACTGGACCCGCATTCGGGAGGATGACGCGTCCGGCTATCCCGATTAAGGTTTCCCGTGATTTCCCTAAATCGCTTCAGGCAAACGCCGGGATGGTTTCTTCGAAAGGGCACGACTAACTTCCTTTCCCTTCCTTTCCTAATGAAAAACGCCGGCACGGTAGCTCAACGTGTTCAGTCAGAGAGTTGGCTGGTCTCTGTAACAAAGTAACTGAGTGAAGGGTTCAAAAACGAACTTTAACGGATGTCATGTGACGTCTGCTACGACCAAATACAAAGAAAAGTTGGTAGAGCACTTGCCCGCTGAAGGCAAAAGTTCCGGCTCGTAGTTTTAATCTGCCAGGAATTTTCATATCAGTGCACACTTCTCTGCAGAGTGAAAATCTCATTCTGGAAGCTAATTCTTTATACGTATGTGTATACAAGAAGTTATTTATATCCAACTGGAGATATCGATACTCACTGGTATCGTAGGTATGCATTACCTGCTATTTATAGGTACTATTGTTACTATTTATAGCCATGTTATTGTCATTTAACTCTTTATCATGCCATGGCTTTTTCTGTTAACATATGTCTGTGTAAAAGTAATAAAAGAACTTTTGACATGCTGTTTATATTCCTGAAGACTGAATTCCATTATTCTGATGCTGAAAGTATCACCTGATTTTTGTTCCGCGCCGGAAGTGGTGGTGTCCAGAGCATGCCAATAATGTGCGCTGTAGTACCTGTATGATGACGGCCAGCTGTTGTTTGTCTGCATCGCTCCCATCTCGACGACATCACCTTAAATTTGTGTTTTGGTATTAGTGGGAAGGTGATTATGTTAAATGAGAAGCTCAAAGTTGTATTCGTTTTTGAGTTACAACTCTCATCCGTCCCTGTGCGACCGTCGCCACCATGCAACTGTCCCGTTGGCGTATCTTTTTCCTATGTTCTCGTTACGTGAACCGCACACAAGGGCTCACATGTGATTGTCTGTCGAGCACAACATTTTTCTGCTACGTTTCACAATACTTATATAAGTAAGCCACTGGGACTTAATTATGTGTCTATCAGTATACAAGCTAAGACCAAAAAATGACGTACGATGAAGGAATTGTCCGAATGGGACGGAAATCGGTAGACATGATGAAAATTTACAGACAAACAAATGACAATTTCAGAAAAATTCGATGACTTGCTGAAGAGAGAGAGAGAGAGAGAGAGAGAGAGCTTTACAAGCTGAGCAAGTCAATTAATCGTTCGTCCACCTCTAGCCTTTCTGTAAGCAGTTTTTCAGGTTGGGATTCATTGACAGAGTTATCGGATGCACTCCTGAGGGATATCGTTCCAAATTCTGTCCAATTGGCGCGTTAGATCGCCAAACTCTCGAGATAGTTGGAGAGCCTTACCCATAGTGGTCCAAACGTTCCAAGTTGGTGTAAGATCTGGCCGTATTACTGGCCAAGGTAGCGTTTGTCAAGAACGAAAACAAGCAGTAGAAACTCACGCCGTGTGCAGGAGGCCATTATCTTGCTGAAATCTAAGCCCAGGATGGCTTGGTATGAAGGGCAATAAAATAGGGCCTAGAATATCGACGACGTACCGTTGTGGTGCAAGTGTGCCGCGTATGACAACCGAAGGGGTCTTGCCATGAAACGAAATGCCTGGAATCTTATTGACTTGTGTAGAATTGTTTTCAGTGATGAGTCCCGCTTCGAGCAGAGACCCCACGACCGTCGAAGACGTGGGTTTGCTCAACTAAGGACATGTGGAGCAGTGTGTACAGAGCCCTCCAACCGTCTAGGGATTATGAGGAGCTAACACGCCAAATGGATAGAATATGGCACGATATCCCTCAGGAACACATCCAACAACTCTATTAATCAATGCCAACCCGAATAACTGTTTGCATAAGGGCGAGATGTGGACCAAAGCATAATTGACTTGCTCAATTTTTGAAGCTCTTTCTCTTGAATAAACCATTTGTTCGTCTGTACATATATATATATATATATATATATATATATATATATATATATATATATATATATATATATATTACCTTTACCAATTTCCGACTCTTGGTGGTCACCATGGCTGATTGCCATATGGAGGACCAGGGTTCAGATCCGAGTACTGACATTGGTGGTGTCAGATGTAACATTACACCATTTTATTCAACAACACATTCACTCCAGTATCGTATTTATGCCAACAGCCTTGCCGCAGTGCCGGCCGCGGTGGTCTCGCGGTTCTAGGCGCGCAGTCCGGAACCGTGCGACTGCTACGGTCGTAGGTTCGAATCCTGCCTCGAGCATGGATGTGTGTGATGTCCTTAGGTTAGTTAGGTTTGAGTAGTTCTAAGTTCTAGAGGACTTATGACCACAGCAGTTGAGTCCCATTGTGCTCAGAGCCATTTGAAACATTTGAACCTTGCCGCAGTAGTAACGCCATTTCCCGTCGGATCACCGAAGTTGGGCGCTGTTGGGCTGAGCTAGCACTTGGATCGGTAACCATCCGGTCAGCCGGGCGCTGTTGACAAGCATGGTGCACTCAGCCCTTGTGAGGCAAATTGAGGAGCTACTTGATTGAGAAGTAGCGGGTCCGGTCTCGTAAACTGACATACGGCAGGGAGAGCGGTGTGCTGACCACATGCCCCTTCATATCCACATCCAGTCACGCCTGTCAGCTGAGAATGACACGGCGGCTGGTCGGTACCGTTATGCCTTCATGACCTGTTCAGGCGGAGTTTAATGTAGTTTAGTAATATCGTATTATCAGCCAATACCGGGCAGCGACTTTCAGTTAAAATAGCCTCTCTTGTACTGGAATTATGTAATGTGTGTACAATCACAGGTTCTGACGCATGAACGACGGCATATGGATGTTTGTATGTGGCCGTGAGTCGTGCACGGATGACCAGGGTTAAAGCGACCGCTCGCGTAGCTTGGGAAATCCTGCTTCGAGTCCCGGTCTGACACAGATTTTCATTGTCGTCGTTACCTTATACAGCTGATGGTTGTTAGTATTCGCAACTGCGAATACATTTCTTGTATAACAGTACAAAATTTTGTCCTCATAGATACGGTCTGAAACTAAATAGATACATTATCAATAATAAGAGCATCCAACTTAAAAAGAGCGAACTTTTATCCTTTGATGTCCACATTTAAAACTCGTCGTACACCCACAGGAGATTCGAACGCAGCTAAGATGGTACAAAACTCGCAACAGCAATCCAGAAAGCGAAAAGGATGATATTTACCCTCAATCGGTCGAGTCCTGGAGGTCCAAAGGCAGAACGAAGTAATGATGTACTAAAACTCAGAAACAGAACAACTGAAGGTAATATCTAGGTAATGAGGTCACGTTCATGTTCCTCCGCACTTTATTCTTACACGTCTGACATTTCTACCCCTTTGTGGGGATGTTCTTCAGGATCTGAGATCCTTGGTTCGCTAAACACTCACATACCGGTGTCGTATTCACTTACAGGAGTGAATTTTCCCGCGCCTGTTCTAAATAATTCGGGCTATTGGCAGATTTTTTCCTGATACTGTTGGTGGGCCATTGCCATTGGATGGACAACAAAAGAGAGCAGGAATGTTTTCCACAGTATTATTGTCGTGCTGTAGAGGTGGCTTCTAAGTTCTTGCTTGTATTCCTCGCGCACCGTGGTTGGGTATTTGCGTCCCTGAAGGTGGGCAGCTACGAAGCTGGCTAACTTTCCTTCCATAAATGTTGCACTTCTTGTCTAGGATTCCTTTTCTGTTGAAACCTATGTCTTGACGGCAGTTTTTTTTTTATTTTCTCTACCTCAGATTTCATACTTGATTTCAAAGACATATGGCGTCCGGTCTCTGTGATAACTCCTCTTGATGTCCTTCCAGTTTCTCACGTATCAACTTTTCCATAGCATCAAATTAGTTAGTTGAGGTGATCAAGTGCTTTTGTCTTGCACCGAAAAAGTTTCTTATTTATTCAGACTGAACCTTCAGTGACAGTGGTCACGAAAACCTGCAGGTGCTGAAGAGCGAGAGAGACGACTTTGAATTTACTGAGACACCAACGTAAATGTAAAGAAATACTAAATCACACTAAGGGAAACTGTAGGAGTAACTCGTGAAAATACACCTGAACAATAAAGTCTGGAAAACACCGTATAAACAGGTGACGGAAAAAATAATGTCATCTAAGGTCTTGTTCATTATGAGAAAACGAGACGGTACCATGGCAAGAACTTGGGAGTATTCAGCGTAACTTTTAATTGGAATGTTGATTCCAGACTACAACTGCAAGAACAATATGTGACTACAATAACAGCTAAGAGAACAGATGAACTGTCTTCACAGTAATGCTTCTGTAGCAATTCCTTTTGATGAAGAAGAAGTAACGACGACAGTTCTGATGCTGAATTTGAATAGGTTCCAAGGTCTCCTGGTGTAGACGCTGAGGCAATGCAGGCAGTGAAAGATAGATGCATTCCACATCTTATGCAACGAATACCTTCTTCAAGGTAAAATGCAAGTGTTTTGCAAGACAGCAGAGATGACTATATTGAGGCTATAAAGATCCAACAATAACGAGGTCATACCGGCCAGTATGCCTCATAAACATTATGGGAAAGATAAGAGAAACCCTTATGTGTGGACGAATAGAAACTCACAGGACTCTTGCTGGCATAAACCTTAATCTGTATGGATTTATAAAGGAAAAGTCGATGGAGGTCGCCTCGGACGAAAACGGTGTATCTAAGAACTTGTTCACGATGATGAGAACAATGAAGTTACAAATTAGGTCCCGGTACACCAGTCTACTGCTCCTGATTAGCATCAAACGAATAGTCGAGACTGACGTCACCTTTCGATGTTCAGATCTCCAAACCTGTATTAAGCTATAACAGATGTTAGTCAAATATATTTTCTAAAAGACATTTATAAAAATCTTTGACAGTTTTCTGGGCACTTTTATGTTATCTTTCATAGAGATTAGAACGTGATCCTAGCTTTTATGAAAAATTTGTCAAACAACTTTGACAGTGTCAAACGGGCCTAACCAAAGTACCCAAAGTACCATTAATCCGAAGGAGAGCGGGTTTTTGTTTCACATTTCAACTGGGATTCTAGTGCTAATCTGATGACAAGAAATGTCACATCACCGCCTCTCTTCCAAAACCAAAAGCTAGAGATGAAACATTCTAGCCCGGCCAACTCCCCCCACCAATAGGATTCGAAGAGGTACGAATTTTACAGCGCTATGGCACATTACAGACCGGTCTCAAGGAGACAGTATTATTTATATGGTAACTTTATTTTAGAAATTCAGTCAGAGCTACACTCCAACGATGAAAAATTCAAATAATCTCGTAAATGACAGTACCATCTTGAAATGTTCTGCACAGTGAAATCAAGAAAACAGACGCCATTATCCAGTGTGCTAATTTCAGCTTAATTTTTAACTGCTAACAGGTGCAATTCATTCGAATTACTTCCTGGTGACGTAACACGTGAGTTTCACATAGATATAGCTTCTTTTGTTGTCATTGAAACCCTGCGATACATTACAATGTCTTTTATTATTAGGTAAGGAAATTGGTCACAGTCTGTAATAGATCTGGAATGCAAAAAATGTGTTGGGAGCAATTAAGGCAAATAACTGGACAACGAGAAAATGAATGTCGGCGGAGACAGTGATTTTCGGCTCAGAAGTGCTTCTCAGTACGTTTGCTGTAGTAGTTAATTACTTCTATCTGTGTATTTAAGGAGTGCATCAGCGCCTGAGATATTTTCGACCGAATAGCCCGAGATGGCTTAAGTGCGCAGCGGTACGGAGCAGCTATATACGACCACTCCGCCCAGCAGAGCTGTTACAGCTAGTTATGCAAATTCTGATCGCCTTTAGCGCAAGTCCTATCTTGATGATGTGTTAATTGAACGGTGCAGAATTCTGCCCGCTGTCGTTAGCATAACGGGTAACTGGATAATCAAAGTCAACGGCAGATCTCTCCATAACGCCTACCGAGCTACCGTACACGGTGCGGAGAACATTACCACACATATCTGCACAGGGGAAACCACCTCTGGTGAAGCCCAGAACCTCTGCCGGCTCTGTTTTTTTGTTGTTGTTTCACGCATTAAGAAAGCCAGTTAACATCATAGGCGTTTCTATTAACACCAACTGCAGATATTTTAGATATTCTGTGTATTATTTCTTTCTTAACTGTGTGATCGTCTCTCTGACATCTACATACAGTAATGGAAAAAAATCTTAACGCCAAAAAATAATTAATGTAAAGTAATCAAATTTCCGGAATACATTTGTCAAGGTAACATCTTTAAGTGATAATATTGCAAGATCACCGGATAATGTGAAATGCTGGGACATTGATAACCGGTATAACCGTCAGAATGTTGAACGGAAACATAAAAACGTGCATGCACTGTGTCGTACAGCTGCCGGATGTCGCTTTGCAGGATGACGTTCCATGTTTATTGTACTTTGTCGGTCAATGTAGGGACGATTAATGCGGTTTCTGGGTGACCTTGGAGTCGTCGTCAGGTGGTGTATCATATGTACTCGATGAGACACATCCAGTAATCTAGCAGGGCAAGACAATATGCAATACCCCATAGAGCATGTTGGGTTACAACAGTGATATGTGGGAGAGCGTTATCCTGCTAGAAAAAAAAAGTGGAAAGGCTGTTCGGGAATGAGAGCACAACAGGCCGAATCACCAAATTGACATACAATTTTGCAGTCAGAGTTCGCGGAATAACAACGAGAGTGCTCCTGCTATCACAGGTAGTTCCAGTTTTCAAGAAGGGTCGTCGAGCAGATGCGCAAAACTATAGGCCTATATCTCTGACATCGATCTGTTGTAGAATTTTAGAACTTTTTTTTTTTTTTTTTTGCTCGCGTATCATGTCATTTCTGGAAACCCAGAATCTGCTCTGTAGGAATCAACATGGATTCCGGAAACAGCGATCGTGTGAGACTCAACTCGCTTTATTTGTTCATGAGACCCAGAAAATATTAGATACAGGCTTCCAGGTAGATGCCATTTTCCTTGACTTCTGGAAGGCGTTACCCAGAATATACTCAGTAGGAACCAAATGGTTCAAATGGCTCTCAGCACTATGGGACTTAACATCTATGGTCATCAGTCCCCTAGAACTTAGAACTACTCAAACCTAACTAACCTAAGGACATCACACAACACCCAGTCATCACGAGGCAGAGAAAATGCCTGACCCCGCCGGGAATCGAACCCGGGATCAGTAGGAATCAACATGGATTCCGGAAACAGTGATCGTGTGAGATCCAACTCGCTTTATTTGTTCATGAGACCCAGAAAATATTAGATACAGGCTCCCAGATAGATGCCATTTTCCTTGACTTCCGGAAGGCGTTCGATACAGTTCCGCACTGTCGCCTGATACACAAAATAAGAGCCTACGGAATATCAGACCAGCTGTGTGGCTGGATTGAAGAGTTTTTAGCAAACAGAACACTGCATGTTGTTCTCAATGAAGAGACGTCTACAGACGTTAAACTAACCTCTGGCGTGCCACAGGGGAGTGTTATGGAACCATTACTTTTCACAATATATATAAATGACCTAGTAGATGGTGTCGGAAGTTCTATGCGGCTTTTCGTGGATGATGCCGTAGTATACAGAGAAGTTGCAGCATTAGAAAATTGCAGCGAAATGCAAGAAGATCTGCAGCGGACAGGCACTTGGTACAGGGAGTGACAACTGACCCTTATCATAGACAAATGTAATGTATTGCGATTACATAGAAAAAAGGATCCTTTATTGTATGATTATATGATAGCGGAACAAACACTGGTAGCAGTTACTTCTGTAAAATATCTGGGAGTATGCGTGCGGAACGATTTGAAGTGGAATGATCATATAAAATTAATTGTTGGTAAGGCGGGTGCCAGGTTGAAATTCATTGGGAAAGTCCTTAGAAAATGTAGTCCATCAACAAAGGAGGTGGCTTATAAAACACTCGTTCGACCTATACTTGAGTATTGCTCATCAGTGTGGGATCCGTACCAGGTTGGGTTGACAGAGGAGATAGAGAAGATCCAAAGAAGAGCGGCGCGTTTCGTCACAGGGTTATTTGGTAAGCGTGATAACGTACGGAGATGTTTAGCAAACTCCAGTGGCAGACTCTGCAAGAGAGGCGCTCCGCATCGCGATGTAGCTTGCTCGCCAGGTTTCGAGAGGGTGCGTTTCTGGATGAGGTATCGAGTATAATGCTTCCCCCTACTTATACCTCCCGAGGAGATCACGAATGTAAAATTAGAGAGATTCGAGCGCGCACGGAGGCTTTTCGGCAGTCGTTCTCCCCGCGAACCATACGCGACTGGAACAGGAAAGAGATATAATGACAGTGGCACGTTAAGTGCCCTCCGCCACACACCGTTGGGTGGCTTGCGAAGTATATATGTAGATGTAGATGTAGACACGAAATCGCTGCCCAGGCCATAAATCCAGATGTAGGTTCAAATGGCTCTAAGCACTATGGGACCTAACATCTGAGGTCATCAGTCCCCTAGAACTTAGAACTACTTAAACCTAACTAACCTCAGGACATCACACATATCCATGTGCGAGGCAGGATTCGAACCTGCGACCGTAGTAACCGCGTGGTTCCGGACTGAAGCGCCTAGAACCTCTCGGCCACAGCGGCCAGCCCAGGTGTAGGTCCAACATACGCATACAGGTTGGTTGCAGGCCCTCAAATGATCTCCTTCTAACCAACACAGGGCCGTCACTGGCACCGAGGCAGAACTAGGTTTCATCAGGAAACACTACATATCTCCATCTTGCACTGCAACGAGATATCGCTTGACACCATTGAAGTCGCAGATGGCGGTGGTTTGGGGTCAGTGGAATGCACGCTACAGTATGCCTGGCTCAGAGTTCTCCTTAAACTAATCGGTTTGTAACATTTCGTTGTGTAAGTGTGGTGCCAACTGGAGCTGAAATTAATGCTTAGATGCAGTATGGTGCGCCAGAGCCATACCCCGAACACAGTTATTACCTCTGGGTAATATTACGTGGCTGTCCGTAGCCCGGTGTTCTTGCCACCGTACATTCTTGTAAACATCGCTGCCAGCACTCATGTACAATGGCTGCATTCCTGCCAAGTCTTTCTTATTATCGTAGAAGGAACATCCAGCTTCTCCCAGTCCTATTACACGACTTCGTTCAAATTCTTTGAGGTGCTGATAATGGCGCCTTTGTCGCCTTAAAGGCATTCTTGACTAAGATCAACTCACCACGCTCATTTTAAAAGGTAAGTAACGCTCACGACGGCTATAGCATGTTTTTAAAGCAAACCTGATTTGCATCCTCATTGTGGTGCTACTAGCGCCACCCTTATGCGTCTGGCGCGAATTCTGATTAGACATCACCTTACAGATCAGAAACACCCCTATAAACTTTATGAAGATGGTATATAGTTAAGGCTATATAGTTATATAGTTAAGGCTAACCGGCCATTGCCCTTCTTCTTCTATGCTGGATGCACACGCATTGCCCGAATTCTTACGGGACTCGGTAAGATTGTCTGCCGGAAGTAATGAGTGTAATGGGCAGGGCACTACGAATGCAGTGTGTGGACATTAAGCTGGCAATGTGGGTCTCACGGGGAGCGTGCAAGAGGTAAATCCCTGCAGTCGCACTATCCTCTGTGCCCTCGGTGCCTTAGATGGGCATGGGCATTGTCGTAGTTGTTTCCCGCGGAGTTCATGATCCGGGTCATTAAATAATTTAGAAATTTGTAGTGAATGAGAGTTACCGGCACGATAGCTCAGCTTGTTCGGTCAGAGGGTTTAGCTACCCTCTGTAATAGAAAACTGAGTGAACGGATCAACGAGCAACCTGAACGGGTGTAATCGGACGTCCGCCACTTACAAATCCAACTAACAGTATAGAACAAAATGAGATAAAAAAAAGTATGCCATGTAAGCAGGAGATCCCGGGTTCGAGTCTCGGTCAGGGCACACATTTTCAACTGTCCCTGTTGATGTATATCAACGCCTGACCACAGCTTAGGGTCTTAATTTAATTATCATTTCATCCTATAAACCTTCGTTTATGTCGCACAACTTCTTCTTGGTGTTGCGATTTTTTCCGTCAATGTATTTTCAGAATTATTTGTGCTATTTCTTTCGTAAATGCGTGCTAGCTTCTTTGACGTCTGCTTATGTTCGTCTGCTACGTGTCGGTCATATGCGTTCCTTTTGTGAAATTTGTAGTTTTCATTGATTCTTTCTTTTCCCTTTTATCAAAGGATCCAATTTTTCAGGAGTTGGAAAATTTTATTTTATTTTTTAACTCTGTGGCCGGAGGCCCCATCCTGATCGCCACAGTGGCCAAGATAGCCTATGGGAGAAAGGGAGTAAGGGGGGGGGGGGGGGGGGGGAACGGTGTGCACCATCTGTATGTTATAACATGTCGTGTTACGGAACCTCCCAAGAACGCCACAGGATGTGACGAGAGAGTGGGTGGCCGCGCCAGGCCGGGAGCAAAGGATGAGCCGAGAAGAAATTAAAGAATGAGAAATCAGGTGACAGATCCTGGACTTTTTTTATAACGAACAAACCACTGCTGTACCCGTAACCTGCATGTGAGTTTTAGTTCAAAGTATGTAAAGAGTCAAAGCATCTAGTGAGTTACAGAAACGAAAGAAACCATGTAACAGCAATTCCCTACAAATAGAGGAATCGAAATCTGTAAAAATATTTCAACTGCCGTCATTTTGATGAAAATTAATAAACTGTTGAGCACGGTGGCTGCCGTTGGAATGCTTCAACTTGTAACGTACTTTTAAAAAGAAATAACTTTACAATTACGTTGAATGAATGTCTGAACTGTAAAAAGGGTACATAACTCAAATAACCGTGTAGTGTGTTGTAACTGCAAGTGGTGTGCTTACTCTGTGTTATTGTTGGCAAAGCTTTCTACGAATCTATTGGCCAGTGCAACTCCCAATACCAATAAAGAGATACATTCAGCATAATGGCTCTGAGCACTATGGGACTTAACATCTGTGGTCATCAGTCCCCTAGAACTTAGAACTACTTAAACCTAACCTAAGGACATCACACACATCCATGCCCGAGGCAGGATTCGAACCTGCGACAGTGACGGTCACGCGGTTCCATACTGAAGCGCCTAGAACCACACGGCCACATCGGCCGGCTACATTCAGCACCTTAGGCACTGAATCCTATGGCCCTGTTCAAAACTAACAACTTTAGTCCCTGTGCACATAACAAATAAATTAAATTATCTTACCTCTAGAGCAGCAACGGTGGAATGCTAGCTACAGGCTCAGCAGTGTGCAATGCTGACCATTATACTTTGAAATGCACATGAAATTCTTTTTCCTGATAAACGAGAACATTTAAGAAACATCCAACTTCTTTGAAAAAATATATAACCGGGACCGGGAGGTGGTACTGATTATGGTCAATTACTAACACTGAGTTCTTTTTAGCCAAATTATATTGCCAGTTAAGATTGTCTTTTCAATAACATCAGACAATCGAAGTTATATTACTCACAATTGATTCACAAACAATGAGATTTAAAGATAAAGTATTATCTAACCTCACTAAGCCAACATAAATGCAAATCATCAGATTACATATAGGTCTGTTAACAAATCTTAGAACCATTACACAAAATGAAATACCTATCTAGCCTATTTATCAAAATAATTTACATACATTCTGGGGATATTCCACAATTACAAATTATCAGCCAACTCAACTATACTAACGCGCTGGCGAAAACAAAAATCATAATTATTTAACATCTTTACCTTGCTTGCATGAAGTCTTCTGCTTCCATGTTCAACAATATTGACTTACATAAATTAATCTAACATTTGGTGGCTTCACACAGCACACCACAAAAACCGCCTAAGCCATCGTCTTTCCCTCACAGACTGCTACCTACAATTGTGCGCCAAGCGCTCTCTTACACCAACACTATAATAAGCTTAGACCAAAAGCAGTATGTCTGGGTCTGCGGTCTTGCGCAGTCAGCAATATAAAGCCTATCAAAGACATACGTCGTTTATAAAATCACATTCGTGTGCCAGAGATGTGCCCCAGTATACTCCTTTCAAACTTCAGACCGAGCGTCTTCTTGGTCTTGAGAACACATAAATGCCCACCCAGGCTGCGTCACATCTGATGTAAAAAGGAAGCGGCCATTTCTATGGACCATCAAGTGACAGCTAGCCCCTTGACGACCTAGCAAGTTGATGCCGGAACTACTTTTCTCAGCCGTAGACACACAGCCTAAGGCGCCGGCCAGCTAAAAAAATCCCTTAGCACCGTGGCTCCGGCCCATTCTGGAACGTCTTCTTTGAAGGTCCACCAGCTGTGGTCTCGCCCGCGATCGACCATTGTCCATAGGTAGGCCCGCAAAATGATCCTTACAAGATCGTTTTGTTTCCCGCCCGTCTGTCTGTCTGCCTATCCGTTCGACAGGTAAGGCCGCTTTTTCTGAGGAGGAGGTAGAGGTACCACGTTGAAATTCGTGTCACATACTAAGACCTACGGTCTCTTGGCGGTGTGAATAATTTAAACTTCTACGTCGATGCAGTCAAAAGATGCGGCCATTTATGTCACACGTTTCGGTACTCGCAAACTCAATCACAAAATCTATAGTGTACTTCCCGTTGACCTAGAATCATGAAATTTGAGAAAATGTGTTGACATACCGATGGAGCGAATCACTTCTACGTTTTAAGAAAGCGATCGCCGTGTGGACGTCGTCGGCGCGTATAGGTTGGTTGGTTGGTTTTTGGGGGATGAGACCAACCAGCGAGGTCATCGATCTCATCGGATTAGGGAAGGAAGTCGGCCGTGCCCTTTCAGAGGAACCATCCCGGCATTTGCCTGGAGCGATTTAGGGAAATCACGGAAAACCTAAATCAGGATGGCCGGACGCGGGATTGAACCGTCGTCCTCCCGAATGGGCGCGTATAAGATGGTGTCAGAGAGATTCGTGTTCGTTGAAAATAATTTTTTGTAGTATTATCAAACTTAAGAGCAATCCAATCAAACGTGAGCAGCGTTGAAGAGCGAAGTAAACAGGTTACAGGAAACACAGCATTTCACTGATTAGGTCGTGAGGGCGGCTTTTTTTCGGCGTTGTAGCTAGCAAGACTTTCTGTCGGATTAAAACCTTTTACTAGACCCTTGATTTTCGAGCAGAAATATTGTAATTGAAGGTGCACTTTGGCAATGACCCGGAATCTCACTCAAGGCTTCCGTACGCCAGGAGAACGAATGAGAACACACATTCATGGAGTAAATAAATAAAAAATAATTCTACCCCTTCTTGTAGCTGCTGAAAGAGTATCCCAAAATCTACAGATGAAGTGAAATTATATGTGGAAAATCAGTCGAAACTCTTCCTCCCGTCAGAAAACAAAGGTCTGTTGAATAAGTCACGCTGATTGTAAGTTACTTCCGACGACACAGCTTCGATAACACTTGGAAGCAATTGATACCTCTAATTACACTGCACCCACAAAATGACCGTTGGAAAGAGAACTATGGCTTGTGATAGAACTATCCGTAAACTACATTTAGTAAGCCTCAATGAACAAAAAACTAACGAGAAATTAGACATCTTGAGAAATCCTCTACAATAGAGAGTGGGTGGCATCGTACTCGGAAAAACAACGAAGGGCTATTTCTTCCTACTCATACACAGGCATCGTTCTTTATCTGTAAATGCTGTAAGCAGGCTGTTTAGGTTTTTATGTTGGTAACGCCACGTAGCGCTCTGTATGAAAATCACTGACTGCTGTGTGCAGTCTGTGGCTGGTTTGCATTGTTGTAATATTTGCTATTGTAGTGTTGGGCAGTTGGATGTGAACAGCGCGTAGCGTTGCGCAGTTGGAGGTGAGCTGCCAGCAGTGGTGGATGTGGGGAGAGAGATGGCAGAGTTTTGAGAGCGGACCATCTGGACGTGTGTCCGTCAGAAAAAGGAAATTTGTAAGACTGGATGTCATGAACTGATATATATATTATAACTTTTGAACACTATTAAGGTAAATACATTGTTTGTTCTCCATCAAAATCTTTCGTTGGCTAACTATGCCTATCAGTAGTTAGTGCCTTCAGTAGTTAGAATCTTTTATTTAGCTGGCAGTATTGGCGCTCGCTGTATTTCAGTAATTTGTGTAACGAAGATTTTTGTGAAGTAAATGATTCATGAAAGTTATAGGTTACTGTTAGTCAGGGCCATTCTTTTGTAGGGATTATTGAAAGTCAGATTGCGTTGCGAAAAAAAAAAATTGTGTGTCAGTTTAGTGTTGATCAGAAGAACTAAAGAGAGATGGTTTCTGAGTACATTCAGTTTTACTCAGCTGTTTGAAAATCAAATAACGTAGAGGTTTTCCAGCATTGTCATTTATAAAATTTTCTAATGGGGTGTTTCAATGCGTGTTGTAACTTATATGTGTATACAGTTGATGACGCGAGCAGAGAGAGCGTTGAGTTGAGTGAAACGGTGAGAACAACGCCAGATAACGCTATTCGTCATTAGGACCAGTTACCGACTTAATATGTAAACTGAAGAGGATCACTGCGGTCTGCTGCAGCAGGACATTACGCGGTATCAGCGGCGACGAGAGAAATGGTATACAGAACCGGGATTCGAACCAGGGATCTTCTGCATACTAGGCAGGGGCGTTAACCACTGCGAAATGCGGGATACAGCGTTATCGCAACTGCGGGAAATATCTCGGCACGCCTCAAGGCCGATCCATGCTCACAACGAGCACCACCTATCCACAGTCCCTGTTCATTGACTCACTGTTCGCTATTCTGAGATTCCCACTGGTGGTCGGACGTATTTGGGCATCCACACAGAGGAAGGTGGATCCATTGCCCAGCTAGGCGTATCAAATTATATGAATGCGTGGTGCCTGTTCTTTCGGAATCTCCGAAAGAACAAACATCCCGCATTCATATAGTTAGCAACCTGCCGGGCCCCAGAGGGATCAGCATCAACATCAAACATTGTGGTAGTGTGTCGTATTTAATCCACAACAATACAGTTTGATTATCTGGGACTGTATCCCTTCATAACGAAGACCCTGAGATGAAAGTTTTTTACGCCGTCGTGACTGGAGCCAGATAGGTCGAGCGTGCGGTAACACTCTCTGCCACGGAGATCGTTGTAAAGCGTAGCTGATGCTAATACTGTGGGTCCATTAACGCTAAATGTATTGCGAAACACATCATTCCGTATTCCATGAATATTTAAAATTCATTCACAATATAAAATGAAAAGTACATTATCACATAATTACCCCCTTTCCATCAGTTTATGTGGGTGTTAAACAACATACGAGAGACATGCTAATACCGTTATTAACAATCTGTAATCCGGACGATAACACCACCTTTTCTGCATTTCTCCCGCTAGTCATGCACCTGTTTTTTGAAGAGTGTGGAACATTTATATTCATTCTGTTCATGTTTACCTGTCACACAGGATAATAGCAGCTACTTATGCTGTAGGCTGTTATAAACTGGGACACAGTATGCTTCAGGAATGCGCCAAAGAGCGAATTAATTCTTTACCTGGTCGTACAGCTTATGCTCTATCAGACATCATTTCAGTAGACACATTAGCAGACTTGTTGAAAAAGAAGGCAACGAGAAGCGGATGCCTCGTGTTGCTTGAAGGCAAGAGACGAGTTTTATATTTTGTATTTTCCGTTTTCTTGCCACAATTTATTTTGACGCATCATGTGGTTTCCTATAGCGGGCCCAGCTACGAGGGTCTCTATGCACACTATTTTTGTAAAAGTACAGTTTTCATTCTGCATGTGTGAAAGTTTAACAGTGTGTAGATACATCCTTCCCGCTTGTTTTCAAACTTAGTTCAACCTGTTCCCGTGAGTGGCGCCGTCACAGCATGTCTTCAAGATGGCTGCTGCACTTGACGTTCGTCAGAAGCAACGTGCTGTCATAGAATTCCTGTGCTGTGAAAACGAGACAGTGGGAAACATCCACAAGAGGTTGAAAAAGGTGTATGGAGATGCTGCTGTCGATCGCAGTACAGTTAGTCGGTGAGCAAGCAGGTTACTTCATGAAAGCGGGCACGGCAGTATTAAGGATTGTCCTCGCAGCGGCAGGCCACGTACTGCACACACTCCAGACAATGTGCAGGAGGGTTTACGAATTGGTGACTGCTGACAGCCGCATCACAGGGAACGAATTGTCATGCTACGTTGGGATAGGGGAAGGAAGTGTTTGCAGAATACTAAAAGTGGTGGCGTTAAAAAAAAGTTTGTGCCAGTTAGGTTCCGAGGATGTTGACAGTGGCTCACAAAGAAACAAAAAAAAAAAAAAAAAGCGAACTTTTGGAACAGTACGAGAATGGTGAAGATGAATTTCTTAGAAGAATTGTGACAGGTGATGAAACATGGCTCCATCATTTTTCACCAGGGACGAAGAGGCAATCAATGGAGTGGCATCATGCAAATTCACCCAAGAAAAAAATTCAAAACCACACCTTCTGCTGGAAAAGTTATGGCTACAGTGTTTTTCGATTCCGAAGGACTCTTGCTTGTGGACATCATGCCAAGTGGAACCACCATAACTTCTCATGCATATGTGGCTACACTGAAGAAACTTCAAGCTCGACCGAGTAGTGTTCGACCACATCGGCAAAAGCAGGATGTTTTGCTGTTGCACGACAATGCACGGCCACAAGTCAGTCAAAAAACCATGGAAGCGATCACAAAACTCGGATGGACAGCATTGAAACACCCGCCTTACAGTCCCGACCTGGTTCCATGTGACTATCATCTCTTTGGGAAACTGAAAGACTCTCTTCATGGAACAAGGTTTGAAGATGATGACTCCATTGTGCATGCTGCCAAACAGTGGCTCGAACAGGTTGGTCCAGAATTTTACAGTGCGGGTATACAGGCGCTGATTCCAAGATGGCGTAAGGCAGTTAGGAGGGATGGAAATTATGTGGAGAAATGAAAATACTGTTCCTAAAGGATGTATCTACACACTGTAAAACTTTCAAACATGTAGAATAAAATATGGAATTAAAAAAAAAATAGTGTGCATTTATTTTGGAGTGACCCTCATATTTCGCATTTTGGTACAACTGAATCTTATAACCTGTGGCCAATAAACAATATTTTACGCAGAGTAATACGCAGTTAACACTACTCGCCAATTTCACTGCTTCTGATGACAGAATGAAGGCTTTCACGACCGGATGCCATTGCTGTTCGTAACCCTTCGGGGTATGAGCTTGTCGTCCACGAAACTCTCCTGTTCCTAACGTTTCGTCCAAAACTGCGCTGGACTTCTTCAGAGGCGTTGCTCCTGCGATGAGTATTGCCGACTGAGTGTCGGACGTCTGAGAGGGACGTACATGGCAGCGCCAATTCAAATACAGGGATATATAAACAGGCAAAACACGGCGTTCCGGTCGGCTATGCGTATATAGGACAAGTGTCAGGCGCAGTTAGATCGGTTGCTGCTGCTACAATAGTAGGTTATTAAAATTTAAGTGAGTTTGAACGTGGTGTTATAGTCGGCGCACGAGCGATGGAACACAGCATCTCCGAGGTACCGTTTAAGTGGGGATTTTCCTTTACGACCGTTTCGGAGTGTACCGCCAATATCAGGGATCTGGTAAAACATCAACTCTCCGAGATCGCTGCTGCCGGAATAAGATCCTGCAACAAAGGGTACCAACGACGATTGAAGATAATCGTTCAACGTGAGAGAAGTGCAACCCTTCCTCAAATTGTTACTGGGCCATCAGCATCTGTCAGCGTGCGCACCATTCAACGAAACATCATCGATTTGGGCCCTCGGAGCCGAAGGCCCACTCGTGTACCCTTGATGACTGCACGACACAAAGCTTTACGCCTCGCCTGGGCCCGCCAAACCGACATTGGACTTTTGATGACCGGAAACATGTTGCCTGATCGGACGAGTGTCGTTTCAAATTTTATCAAACGGGACGTGTACGGCATGGAGCCAACCTCCTGAATCCATGGACCTTGCATGTCGACAGGGAACTGTTCAAGCTTCTGGAGGCTCTGTAATGGTGTGAGACGTGTGCAGTTGGAGTGATTTGGGACCCCTAATACTCCTAGATACGGCTCAGGCAGATGACACTCACTTAAGCATCCTGTCTGATCACCTGCATCCATTCATGTCCATTGTGCATTACGACGGACTTTGGCAATTCCATCAGAACAATGCGACACCCGACACGTCCAGAATTGCTGTAGAGTGGCTACAGGAACACTCTTCTGAGTTTAAACTCTTCCGATTGCCACCAAACTCCCCAGACATGAACATTATTGAGCATATATGGGATGCCTTGCTAAGTGCTGTTCAGAAGAGATCTCCATCCCCTCGTACTCTTACGGATTTATGGACAGCCCTGCAGGGTTCATGGTGTCAATTCCCTCCTGCCTTACTGTAGACATTAGTGGAGTCTATGCCACGCCGTGATGTGGCACTTCTGTTTCCTCGCAGGGTCCTACACGTTATGAGGCAGGTGTACTGATTTCTTTGGCTCTTCAGTGTATATCGCATTTGGGTACAACTGAATCGTAATAATTTATGGTCAACAATCAATATTTTAAACAGAGGAATGTGCAGCTAACAACACTTACTCATTTCATGCTTTTGATGATAAAATCAAGGCTTTCACGACCGTACGACATTGCTGCTGGTAAACTTTTCGTGGCATAAAGGTCGTGGTACACGAAACTCTCCTATTGCTAACGTTTCATGCAGAATTGCGCTGGACTTCTTCAGGGGGGTCATTCCTATGTTGAGTCTTGCCGACTGATGTGGCGGACGTGTGAAGCGACATATATACTGTAGAAAAACGGTCTGGCTGGGGTTACACGTGATAAGCTGAGATAAGCTTGGTCAAAGATAAAATTTAACTATCCATTTTCGTCTTGCCAAAATTAAAAAAACTGTTTAGCGATTCTGTAAAGCTACTGACCATATGCCGCTAAGTGTTCTACAGTATATTGTATATGTCGAGCTCAGTCATCCGACACATCAGTCGGCAAGACTGAAATGAGGAGCAACACCTGAAGAATTCCAGCGTAATTCTGGTCGAAACATTAGGAACAGGAAGAGTTTCGTGGACCACGATCTCATACCCCGAAAGGTTTACCAGCAGCAGTTTCAGTGCTTTGCCATGCCTTTTGTTCTGAAGCAACAGTGCGTGCCTGATTATAACGGAACTAGAATCTCACAGTAGGGACGAGATGGTGTTGGAATTCAGAAATTGGCTAAGAGCACGTCAAACGCAGTGTACACATAAAAAATTATTACAGTGTCTTGAGGAGCGTAATACACAATGGAGCCACTTGCTTGCGACATGGACAAGACAGGATTGAAAATAATATATAAATTAAAAGTATTCTGAAGGCCAAGAGGCAGGGGAAGGCTTTAGAAGTGGTAGCGCATATTACAGAAATAGTTACCAATATTAGAACAGAATCAGGGCCGGCGCTTTACAATGCAGATGATGCATGCTGAACGATTAAAATCAAATAAAAGTAATTTTAAAATACGAAAATATGTCTGTTCTAGCACACAAGCCCATATAAATTACTTTTATTCCGTTTGAGCCGTTCGAGCTGTTTTTAAATAAACTTAATAGAATTTTTAAAAGCGGGCTTACTGAATGACACTGTGAGTGACCTTTGTCTTTATTAGTTTCTGGTGAAAATGTGTAACGAATTCAGTAAATCGGATAGCACAATATTATGGTTTTTTTTTTTTTTTTTTGAAAAGTTTCGATTAGTTTTTCCACTTAACGTTCCACCTCTTGTGCCGTGTAATTTTTAACCATAGTTCCCTTGGTAAGTTCCGGTGTTGAAACCTCCTGACATGTTTATCCCACGCTGGTCTCTTCTCATTCACAAGACATATAAGCTCCTCAAAGTGTCTAGTTGGTAATAACGTTAGAAACACACAGACACAAGCAGCAACAGGCGGTCGCTTGCACCGCCGACATCCGAATACGTCCGCCAATCCCATTTCACTGGAATCCGCCTGTTAGCCGGCAGTGTACGGCCTACGGATGGCAGTTATCGCTGAAACAACCGGTTTTCGGGTATATCGATTTGTTTTCACGGCAGTTTAACCTGACTGTTAAAACCGCTTAAAATAACAGGTTTCTGAAATAATCGATTCAGTTTATTATTGTTATTATTCCCTGTGTTAAACGTAGCACTTGAACGAATATTGATAAATTTTGACTCAGTTTCAAGATACATAGAAATCAAAATATTAAATTAAATAGGCAAATAAAAGGTAACATAGTACGTCCACCGTTTGCTGCTTTTCTCGAAAACCGGTGAGTAGTTGAATACTACAAAAAATATTCAGTATTCTCCTACTGACTCTAAATTTTTAGAACTCTGCTCAAAACTTGTATTATTATCATACCACTATTTAGGTATCACGAATACTCAGTGCTGAAGGGTGAAAACTAAGGCTGAAGAACTCTGTTTTTCATATTAATTTGTCGGTTTTCGAGAGCTACAGGCAGATAAGGGCATATTTTACAGACACAGGCAGCATAGTAGCTGCTTTCTATTTTTATTGTATACTATTAATGTTTACTTTAAATGTTAACACTTTGGTTAGGCTTTATCGTGACTGTTATTTTCATTAAATGAAACAACAAGTTTACTGGTACCAGTCACTGTTTATTTATCTCCACGATGCGTTTCAAAAGTTTAAACCTCCTCATCAGATGGATTTACATTTGTTAGTATGAAATTTGTGTGTGTGCTGTGTTACGATTTTGGGGGGAACTTGTGGCACTGTCTAGTGGAGAAACAAAACACCATTTCAGAATACGGCTTTTGGGCTTCTTTTGACAAAAAACTAAACGTACATATAAAAATATACAAATATACAAACACCATACAAAACAACCTGAATCCATCTTAAATGACATAAATGACAATATTTACAATTGTATCATCTCTGTTTTCAGCAACTGCCTACGTTATTAAATTTGCAACGCGCACACACACACACACACACACACACACACACACACACACACACACACACATACACACACACACCTTAATATTTATCATAAATATGTGGTTGTGTTATCACGACAACCCTCAAAGGTACTAGGGATGGACCTCAATTGATGCTATATGCACATCAGCTACTGGGACAAACTGTGCGTTCATCTGCATATTTTAAAGCATCAAGCAATGTATTACCCCAATCTTTAGGAAGTTATTACATGTCACAGATATAACCTTAAGATCCCCTGCTTTGTAGAGTTTGCTCTCATACAATCATTCCTTCCACCCTCTCTCTCCCTCTCTTTCTCTTCCTGTCCCTCTTCCTCATATCTATCTGTGAATTGCAACCAAAACTGTTATTTGTGTATCATTTTACCACTGTAGCCAACATAATTATTGCAATTAAAGTTTGCAACGTTTCACCTGATTGTACTCACGTGTTTGAAGTTCAAGCTATACTAACTTGTGAAAATCGGATTATATACCACCAGAAATATTTATTCCAATGCATGTATTCGACACTTCAAAACCAACATCTCCAAAATCCTTTAAAGTTTATTCTGCAATTATGTTGTTACCATGTATAGTCTTTGTACTTTGTGATAATGTTTTCTATTCTGCTATATGATCCTTGCACCCAATAGTTTCCAGACACCATATTTGTTTACAAAATATGACAGTACATGTGTGATGTGCTACGACAGTGAAAGGAACCTTAACCATTGGAGGTACTCTATTTTACTTAGTTTATTTTTATTTTTTCTGTTAGATATACGTTTAGTTTTTAGTCAAAATACACCAAAAACCATATTCTGAAATAGTGTTTTGTTTCTCCAGTAGACAGTGCCACAAGTTCTCCCAAAAATAGTAACACAACACACACAAATGTCATACTAACAAATGTAAATCCACCTTATGATGGAGGTTTAAGCCTTTGAAACGCGTCGTGGAGATAAGTGACTGGTAATAGTAAACTTGTTGTTTCATTTAATATTATTAAGTATTGTTTTTAAGTTTATAATTTATTACTGTTTGCATGATTTCTATCCTCTTTTATTATTTCATCGAAATGGCAGACAAAGTTTAATCTTTTGAAGTTAATGAAGAATTGGTCTTCATTGCTGCACCACTTCGCAAAAATATTTCCAGACTAAGGTTGGTGCCATTGCACAATACAACGAATGTCCAGCGAAGATAGAGAGAAACTACCGTTTTGAACAGGTGGGAAAGTCTTGCACACTGCACCTGCCCCCGCATCTTCAGCCCGACACAGGGCAACAGGGACATTATTGTCTGAGCAATGCTGTACCAATTCTTATGGCATGTGTTTGTTGCTCATTTCTGTCGACGTTGTTATTAAAGTAGCACTGTTCGCTTTTCTCATTTTTGATAGCAACGCAACATTCAAAACCAATGAAGAAACTGCGAAGAAAAATTACGCCCTGTTTAAAGAAAAAAGGATTATTACAAAACGAAAAATTTTAGCACTGCTGCTATGGCTGATTGATATTTCGTCTTTTTACTGGGTTATTATTAAAAAATAAAAAATCAACTGTTATAACCGAGAACAAACAAATACCGAAAATACATATTATTCAGAACCTAAATACTGATATCGGTTTTAACCGTTCGGTTTTCCTCATCCCTAGTAATGGAGAACGAGGCATGACGAAACTCTTCCATTTGGTGATCAAGGCTTACGAGACAGGCGAAATGCCCTCAGACTTCAAGAACAATATAATAATTCAAATTCCAAAGAAATCAGGTGCTGACAGACGTGAAAATTACCGAAATATCAGTGTAATAAGTCACGGCTGCAAAATAGTTAGACGAATCCTTTACGGAAGAATGGAAATACTGGTAGAAGCCGACCTCGGGGGAGATCAGTCTGGATTTCGGAGCAATGTAGGAACACGCGGGCAATACTGACCCCACAACGTCTCATAGAAGATAGGTTAAGGATAGGTAAACCAGCTTTTAAAGCATTTGTAGGCTTGGAGAATGCGTTTGACAATCTTGACTGGAATACTCTCTTTCAAATCCTACAGGTGGCAGGAGTAAAATACAGGGAGCGAAAGGCCGTTTACAATTTTTACAGAAACCAGATGGCAGTTGTACGAGTCGAGGGCACGAAAAGGAAGTAGTGGTTGAGAAGGGAGTGAGAAAGGGTTGTAGTTTATCCCCGATGTTATTCAATCAGCATATTGAGCAAGCATTAAAGGAAACAAAAGGAAAATTTGTAGTAGGATTTAAAGTCCAAGGAGAAGAAATAAAAACCTTGAGGTTTGCTGATAACATTGTAATTCTGTCAGAGCGAGGAAAGGACTTGGAAGAGAAGTTGAACGGAATGGACAGTATCGTGAAGGGAGGATATAAGATGAACACCGATAAAAGCTTAACGAGGATAATGGAATGTAGTCGAACTAAATCAGATGATACTGAGGGAATTAGATTAGGAAATGAGACGCTTAAAGTAGTAAATGAGTCTTGCTATTTGGGGTAGAGAGGATATAAAATGTAGATTGGCTAAGGCAAGGAAAGCGTTTCTGAAGAAGGGAAATCTGTTAATTAATTGTAAATTAACAACAGCTTCAGCTGCAATGTTTACCTATGTTTACCTAGGTTTCAGTTAGGATAACCCAACCTTCTTCAGAATAAAAGGAACTACGATTTGTCCATAATGGACAACGTCAAAAACTAAAAACTATAATATAGTAATCATCATGTTGCAATAACTTATCTGGGAAACAGCCACGGCAACGGATGTTGTACAACATCCGTTGCTGCCGTACTGCGGTCGCGAAGTGGGGCCGAGGCTGTTTCCCAGATAAGTTATTGCAACATGATGATTACTATATTATAGTTTTTAGTTTTTGACGTTGTCCATTATGGACAAATCGTAGTTCCTTTTATTCTGAAGAAGGTTGGGTTATCCCAACTGAAACCTAGGTAAACCTAAGTAAATATTGCAACTGAGGCTGTTGTTAATTTAAAATTAATCCACATCTACATCTACATTTATAGTCCGCAAGCCACCCAACGGTATGTGGCGGAGGGCACTTTACGTGCCACTGTCATTACCTCCCTTTCCTGTTCCAGTCGCGTATGGTTCGCGGGAAGAACGACTGCCGGAAAGCCTCCGTGCGCGCTCGAATGTCTCTGATTTTACATTCGTTATCTCCTCGGGAGGTATAAGTAGGGGGAGCAATATATTCGATACCTCATCCAGAAACGCACCCTCTCGAAACCTGGACAGCAAGCTACACCGCGATGCAGAGCGCCTCTCTTGCAGAGTCTGCCACTTGAGTTTGCTAAACATCTCCGTAACGCTGTCACGCTTACCAAATAACCCTGTGACGAAACGCGCCTCTCTTCTTTGGACCTTCTCTATCTCGTCTGTCAACCCGACCTGGTAAGGATCCCACACTCATGAGCAATACTCAAGTATAGGTCGAACGAATGTTTTGCAAGCCACCTCCTTTGTTGATGGACTACATTTTCTAAGGAATCTCCCAATGAATCTCAACCTGCCACCCGCCTTACCAACAATTAATTTTATATGATCATTCCACTTCAAATCGTTCCGCACGGATACTCCCAGATATTATACAGAAGTAACTGCTACCTGTGTTTGTTCCGCTATCATATAATCATACAATAAAGGATCCTTCTTATACTGTTGCTGGCAGGGCCACGAAATGTTGAAAATATTAAAATTTGTTAATATTGAATGTAGACTTAATTGTCAGGAAGTCCATTCTGAAAGTGTTTGAAGTGTAGCCATGTATGGAAGTGAAACATGGACGATAAACAGTTTAGACAAGAAGTGAATAGAAGTTTGTGAAATGTGGTGGTACTGAAGAATGCTGACGGTTAGATGTGTATATCACGTAACTAATAAGGTGGTACTGAACAGAAGTGGGGAGAAGAGAAATCTACATCTACATCTACACCCATACTCCGCAAGCCACCTGACGGTGCGTGGCGGAGGGTTCCTTGAGTACCTCTATCGGTTCTCCCTTCTGTTCCAGTCTCGTATTGTTCGTGGAAAGAAGGATTGTCGGTATGGCTGTGTGTGGGCTCTAATCTCTCTGATTTTATCCTCATGGTCTCTTCGCGAGATATACGTAGGAGGGTGCAATATACTGCTTGGCTCCGCGGTCAAGGTATGTTCTCGAAACTTCAACAAAAGCCCGTGGCGAGCTACTGAGCGTCTCTCCTGCAGAGTCTTCCACTGGAGTTTATCTATCATCTCCGTAACGCTTTCGCGATTACTAAATGATGCTGTAACGAAACGCGCTGCTCTCCGTTGGATCTTCTCTATCTCTTCTATCTACGCTATCTGGTACGGATCCCACACTGCTGAGCAGTATTCATGCAGTGAGCGAAATTTGTGGTACAAACTGACTAAAAGAAGGGATCGGTTGGAAGCACACATTCTGAGGCACGAAGGAATCACCAATTTAGTACTGGAGGGAAGCGTGGATGTGGGAGGGGGGGGGGGGAATTCAAATGGCTCCAAATCAGTGCCCTAGACTTAGAACTATTTAAACCTAAGTAACCTAAGGACATCACCCACATCCATGCCCGAGGCAGGATTCGAACCTACGACTGTAGCAGCAGCGCGGTTCCGGACTGAAGCGCCTAGAACCGCTCGGCCACAACGGCCTGCCGGGGAGGGGGGGGGGGGCTAAAAATCGTAGGGGGATACCAAGAGATGAATACACTAAGCAGATTCAGAAGGATGTAGGTTGCAGTAGTCACTCGGATGCCGGCCGGAGTGGCCGTGCGGTTCTGGGCGCTACAGTCTGGGACCGAGCGACCGCTACGGTCGGAGGTTCGAATCCTGCCTCGGGCATGGATGTGTGTGATGTCCTTAGGTTAGTTAGGTTTAATTAGTTCTAAGTTCTAGGCGACTGATGACCTCAGAAGTTAAGTCGCATAGAGCTGAGAGCCAATGAGCCAGTTACTCGAAGATGAAGAGACTTACACAGGATAGAGTAGCATGGAGAGCTACATCAAACCAGTCTTTGGACCGGACCACAACAACAACAGTAATGACCGTATGCGTCCGACTTGATCGTGTGAAGTGGGCCCGGGCCAGTGTCCCTGTATATCATTCAGACTACGGTTCCGGTGGACGCACGGCCTAATCCGCGAATGGTGTTTGCGTTTTTACGATGTACCTTCACTTCTTGAGTAGCAGCTGGAAGGGAAGTCCCAGCCTGCAGATGCGGCCGCCGGCGTTGCCAGGAGCCGCGCGCCCAGCGGACTACGGAGCGTGACGGGGGACAGCGTGGCCGTGGCGGCGGCAAGCCGTGCCGCGTGATAAACGAGCGCCGACAGCACAATTGCAGGCCCCGCCCCTGTGCCGCGCTGCTCGCCGTGCCCGGCCTGCTTTAATCAATCACTTGCTGTGTTGTCGGCGGAGCCAGCGCGCCGCCGGGGGTCGACGGCCGACGCGCCACGCCACGCCGCGCCGCGCCCACCCGACAAAACTGTTTGCCTGCCCCCCCCCCCCCTCCTCTGCGGTCACGCGGAGAGCGGCGCTTTTTCATAAATCTGTGTTAACCGCACAGTCTGCCGCGTCCCAATCCCGCCCTCCTCCTTGCTGCACGTAAATACACCGTCACTGCAATTTCTGGATGCGTGTGCGGCACATCGGAGATTAGAAAGTCCGAAACGTCCCCGTAAGCTGGCCTAGGGGATGCTCGGTGCCGACCAACCGCAGCTCCGCATTCTGCCCTATGGCGTGAATTCTTCTCAGGTTCCAACTGTGTCGTGGTTCAACTCCGATGACTTTCCTGCCGAATAATACTCGGGCATTGTGAAGTAGTCATAACATGTAAGCTTTCACGGCCAGCGTCTACATTAATTAAAACTTCTGGGCTGAATTGCCGTGGTCCATATATAAAACTTCTTCTCCTTCCTGACGTTTCGTTGCCTACTGCGGGTAACATCTTCTGAGGTGAGTCGGCGACTGGCTGCTAGGCGCTGGAGGTCCCGCTTATACAGGGTGTTACAAAAAGGTACGGACAAACTTTCAGGAAACATTCCTCACACACAAAGAAAGAAAATATGTTATGTGGAGATGTGTCCGGATACGCTTACTTTCCATGTTAGAGCACATTTTATTACTTCTCTTCAAGTCACATTAATCATGGAATGGAAATACACAGCAACAGAACGTACCAGCGTGACTTCAAACACTTTGTTACAGGAAATGTTCAAAATGTCCTCCGTTAGCGAGGATACATGCATCCACCCTCCGTCGCATGGAATCCCTGATGCGCTGATGCAGCCCTGGAGAATGGCGTATTGTATCACAGCCGTCCACAGTACGAGCACGAAGAGTGTCTACATTTGGTACCGGGGTTGCGCAGACAAGAGCTTTCAAATGCCCCCATAAATGAAAGTCAAGAGGGTTGAGGTCAGGAGAGCGTGGAGGCCATGGAATTGGTCCGCCTCTACCAATCCATCGGTCACCGAATCTGTTGTTGAGAAGCGTACGAACACTTCGACTGAAATGTGCAGTAGCTCAATCGTGCATGAACCACATGTTGTGCCGTACTTGTAAGGCACATGTTGTAGCAGCACAGGTAGAGTATCCCGTATGAAATCATGATAACGTGCTCCATTGAGTGTAGATGGACGAAACACGGAAATTACGCGTGTCCGGAAACATGTCCACATAACATATTTTCTTTATTTGTGTGTGAGGAATGTTTCCTGAAAGTTTTGCCATACCTTTTTGTAACACTCTGTATAGACCGCGTAGATGGTGCCACCGCTCACCACTAATTTTTTTGTTAGGTAATTTTCGTTTTTTGGCTTTATTTGCAAGACGAATTAAGCCATTTGCGAACGGCTTTCAAGAGAAATGGGTACACTGACAACGAAAGAGATCGAGCACTCCACTCTAGAAGAAAAGTGTCCGAAAATACACGACAACAACAACCGTCGGCTGGAAAAGTTTTTCTTCCATTCATTCATAACATCACCGACCGTATTGGGAAAGTTTTGGCCAAGTTTCAAGTGGAGACAATCTTTCGACCTACCAAGAAAATTAGTAAAAGTTTAAGATCGGTGAAAGATGCACGACAACCCTTAGCTACCCCAGGTGTGTATAAAATTCCGTGTAGCTGTGGTATGGTTTATATTGCAACAACTAAAAGGAGTGTTATTACCCGTATAACGGAACACAAAAGGAACTGTAGAGTGAGACAAATTGACAGATCAGCTGTAGCGGAACGCGTTTTCAAAGACGGTGATCACAAAATAAAATTTAGTGAGACAAACGTGATAGTTAGGACCTCACACTATTATACCCGCATGTATAGAGAAGCTATAGAGATCTACAAGCACGAAAATAATTTTAATAAAAAAGAAGAAGGATTAAAACTAGACAAGATATGGCGGTCGACTTTGTACAAACGAAGTGACAATCAGTTACCTGTAATCGAGAGAGATGGTACTAGCCAGAGATAGTTTTAGTCGAAAGCACTTGAGCGGTGGCGCCATCTAAGCGCTCTATATAAGCGGGACGTCCAGCGCCTAGCAGCCAGTCGCTGACTCAACTCAGATGTTGCTCACAGTAGGCAGCGAAATGTCAGGAAGCAGAAGTTTTATATATGGACCACGGCAATTCAGCCCGGAAGTTTTAATTAATGATTGTGAAGTAGTGTTAGAGCACAGAATAGTAATGGGTAGAAATTAGAAAAATCTTATTAAAATTCATTCACACAGCCACAGGCAAACTCAAGTCATGCCAGAGACAGAGGTGGAAGCAGGTTCAAATCAAATGCTTCAAATGGTTCTAAGCACTATAGTACTTAACTTCTGAGGTCATCAGTCCCCTAGAAATTAGAACTACTTAAACCTAACTAACCTAAAGACATCAAACACATCCATGCCCGAAGCAGGACTCGAACCTGATACCGTAGCGGTCGCGCGGTTCCAGACTGAAGCGCCTAGAACCGCTCGGCCACCCGGGCCGGCTGGTGGAAGCAGGAAGTGAGCCAGTATGTCGCAAGTGGGTCAGGTCACTCACACATGACGACACCATTTGTCGAATGAGAATATGCATTCAGCAGAAAGAAAACTGCAGCAGAAAACCAAAGGAAACGAGAGAAGCATATTTTTAAGCTTGTAAGACATATTTCAAGAAACTCTATCTCTTTCACAAGAGCACATAGCGAAGAACTGTTACAGCAGTTAACAGCCTGTTAAAAAAATGGTTCAAATGGCTCTGAGCACTATGGGACTTAACTTCTGAGGTTATCAGTCACCTAGAACTTAGAACTACTTAAACCTACTTACCTAAGGACATCACACACATCCATGCCCGAGACAGGATTCGAACCTGCGACCGTAGCGGTCTCGCGGTTCCAGACTGTAGCGCCTAGAACCGCACGGCCACCCCGGCCGGCTAGCCTGTTAAAGAATATAGCAGAATAAGAAGGACACGTACGGTCATTATAGACTGAGCCTTGCATCATAACCTCACGCTAGATCCCTTTAAATAACCCAGCTCTCCAGCTCTCATCATGAGTTAATCATTAGGATCGATGGCATTCCATTATTACGATGCTGTAGAGAACCTTTGTCCAGGTGCTCCCGCACAGTCTGTGCACTAGCTGAAGATGTATACAAGATGATGGCCTTCACCTAATGAACGTCACACTGCTTGCTGCCTGCCATCCACTGATGGAGGAACTGACCATCTTCGGACAACGCCACATCGCAGGATACTGCCAACATTTAACTTCAACACAGAAGTCAGCAACAAAGACTACATCTACATCTACATTTATACTCCGCAAGCCACGCAACGGTGTGTGGCAGAGGGCACTTTACGTGCCACTGTCATTACCTCCCTTTCCTGTTCCAGTCGTGTATGGTTCGAGGGAAGAACGACTGACGGAAAGCCTCCGTGCGCGCTCGAATCTCTCTAATTTTACATTCGTGATTTCCTTGGGAGGTATAACTAGAGGGAAGCAATATATTCGAAACCTCATCCCGAAACACTCCCTCTCGAAACCTGGACAACAAGCTACACCGCGATGCAGAGCGCCTCTCTTGCAGAGTCTATAGGTCGAACGAGTGTTTTGTAGGCCACCTCCTTTGTTGATGGACTACATTTTCTAAGAACTCTCCCAATGAATCTCAACCTGGCACCCGCCTTACCAACAATTAATTTTATATGATCATTCGACTTCAGATCGTTCCGTACGCATACTCCCAGATATTTTACAGGAGTAACTGCTACCAGTGTTTGTTCCGCTATCATATAACCATACAATAAGGGATCCTTCTTTCTATGTATTCGCAATACATTACATTTGTCTATGTTAAGGGTCAGTTGCCACACCCTGCACCAAGTGCCTATCCGCTACAGATCTTCCTGCATTTCGCTACAATTTTCTAATGCTGCAACTTCTCTGTATACTACAGCATCATCCATGAAAAGCCGCATAGAACTTCCGACACCATCTACTAGGTCATTTATATACACTCCTGGAAATGGAAAAAAGAACACATTGACACCGGTGTGTCAGACCCACCATACTTGCTCCGGACACTGCGGGAGGGCTGTACAAGCAATGATCACACGCACGGCACAGCGGACACACCAGGAATCGCGGTGTTGGCCGTCGAATGGCGCTAGCTGCGCAGCATTTGTGCACCGCCGCCGTCAGTGTCAGCCAGTTTGCCGTGGCATACGGAGCTCCATCGCAGTCTTTAACACTGGTAGCATGCCGCGACAGCGTGGACGTGAACCGTATGTGCAGTTGATGGACTTTGAGCGAGGGCGTATAGTGGGCATGCGGGAGGCCGGGTGGACGTACCGCCGAATTGCTCAACACGTGGGGCGTGAGGTCTCCACAGTACATCGATGTTGTCGCCAGTGGTCGGCGGAAGGTGCACGTGCCCGTCGACCTGGGACCGGACCGCAGCGACGCCGCACGGATGCACGCCAAGACCGTAGGATCCTACGCAGTGCCGTAGGGGACCGCACCGCCACTTCCCAGCAAATTAGGGACACTGTTGCTCCTGGGGTATCGGCGAGGACCATTCGCAACCGTCTCCATGAAGCTGGGCTACGGTCCCGCACACCGTTAGGCCGTCTTCCGCTCACGCCCCAACATCGTGCAGCCCGCCTCCAGTGGTGTCGCGACAGGCGTGAATGGAGGGACGAGTGGAGACGTGTCGTCTTCAGCGATGAGAGTCGCTTCTGCCTTGGTGCCAATGATGGTCGTATGCGTGTTTGGCGCCGTGCAGGTGAGCGCCACAATCAGGACCGCATACGACCGAGGCACACAGGGCCAACACCCGGCATCATGGTGTGGGGAGCGATCTCCTACACTGGCCGTACACCACTGGTGATCGTCGAGGGGACACTGAATAGTGCACGGTACATCCAAACCGTCATCGAACCCATCGTTCTACCATTCCTAGACCGGCAAGGGAACTTGCTGTTCCAAAAGGACAATGCACGTCCGCATGTATCCCGTGCCACCCAACGTGCTCTAGAAGGTGTAAGTCAACTACCCTGGCCAGCAAGATCTCCGGATCTGTCCCCCATTGAACATGTTTGGGACTGGATGAAGCGTCGTCTCACGCGGTCTGCACGTCCAGCACGAACGCTGGTCCAACTGAGGCGCCAGGTGGAAATGGCATGGCAAGCCGTTCCACAGGACTACATCCAGCATCTCTACGATCGTCTCCATGGGAGAATAGCAGCCTGCATTGCTGCGAAAGGTGGATATACACTGTACTAGTGCCGACATTGTGCATGCTCTGTTGCCTGTGTCTATGTGCCTGTGGTTCTGTCAGTGTGATCATGTGATGTATCTGACCCCAGGAATGTGTTAATAAAGTTTCCCCTTCCTGGGACAATGAATTCACGGTGTTCTTATTTCAATTTCCAGGAGTGTATATTGTGAAAAGCAATGGTCCCATAACACTCCCCTGTGGCACGCCAGAGGTTACTTTAACGTCTGTGTTCTGTTTGCTAAAACCTCTTCAATCCAGCCACACAGCTGGTCTGATATTCCGTAGGCTCTTACTTTGTTTATCAGGCGACAGTGCGGAACTGTATCGAACGCCTTCTGAAGTCAAGGAAAATGGCATCTACCTGGGAGCCTGTATCTAATATTTTCTGGGACTCATGAACAAATAAAGCGAGTTGGGTCTCACACGATCACTGTTTCCGGAATCCATGTTGATTCCTACAGAGTAGATTCTGGGTTTCCAGAAATGACATGATACGCGAGCAAAAAACATGTTCTAAAATTCTACAACAGATCGATGTCAGAGATATAGGCCTATAGTTTTGCGCATCTGCTCGACGACCCTTCTTGAAAACTGGAACTACCTGTGCTCTTTTCCAATAATTTGGAACCTTCCCTCTAGAGCGTTCTACAAATGTTCCTTTCCTCGCCGATACTGTGGAGAACCTAATCATTCAACTGTCTGCCTAACTTTGAACATCCTTTCACACTACCACATCCCAAACCGTTCCATTCTCTTCTTTTCCGGTTGTACCACTGTGTCTTCGGATCCCTGTGGCATCCCTTGGTGTTGAAATCTACGAGGGGTAGGGAAGAGACCACAAAACTACCAACACCTGGCACATCTTAGATGGTTCATCAAGAGTCGTCGTAGAATTCAGAGTGGGACTGAGGACAGTCCATCAGTCAGCCTGAGACCACTTTGTGCTGGACAATGGCTACGACTGCTCGCTGGTGATCCGTAGTGCTGCAACAGTCACTGACATCTTCTCCTGGGTGTTGGACTGCTGAACTGACTGCACAAACGTCAGCTACGTAGAATCCAACAAACAGCTGAATGAGCAACAGCCTCAGAAGTATGACGCCTTATTAACATAGTGAATAAATGACTGAATTCTAATAATGTTTTACTAGAGTCGAAGGTGCTTTACAGTTCTCAACAGCTATCCAGACTTCACTCAGTTGTGTCTTCACTCGGCCCCCTTAGTAGTACCAGCAGTCCTAACCTGATGCTATCATCGATGATAACTCATGGAGATTCAGGACAACACTGCCACAAATATACTGCAAGTCATTAAAATGGCGATGAAACGCAGGTTCCAGTCCTGCCTCCGGCATGGATGTGTGTATTGTCCTTAGGTTAGCTAGGTTTAAGTAGTTCTAAGTTCTAGGGGACTGATGAGCTCAGCTGTTAAGTCCCACAATGCTCAGAGCCATTTGAACCATTTGAACTAACCATGAAAGCAAATAATGAAATTTTACTTATTGTGCTAAGGATACACAGTGTTTTGGGAGTATAAACATGTTTATCATGTCAGCGTTCTACAAATGTTCCTTTCGTCGCCGATACTGTGGAGAACCTAATTACTCATCTGTCTGCCTAACGCTGAACATCCTTTTACACTACCACATCTCAAAGCCTTCAATTCTCTTCTTTTCCGGTTGTACCACAGTCCATGATATACTTCAGTACAATGTTGCCTTCCAAGTGTACAGGGTCACCATTTGAAACCTTATGAGACACAGATACTTCAAGTTTGCAGCATAATCTATAGCAGGGGTAGATAAGAATTCGGCTCGTATGCCGTGCCCCAGAACAAGTGCCATAACGCTGAGCCTGGTTGGCACAATTGCCCCCGCTGCCACGCCGTGCTGTCTGACGGAGGAGAGGGGGAAGAAGGAAAACCTGCGAACGCGCCGCATTTAAATGGCAATGCAGTCGCACTGCATAAGACTTGGTTTCATAATCCACATTTCTCAGCAATATACGTCACAAACAAAACAAATTTTCAGTATTACTGAATTATTTTTGACATGCCGAAGACATAATATAATTTCTATTTAGTAAAAATTGTTGGCATACAGACGTACCCTGACAATTTTACAGGTTTTCGCACTCAGGTTGCCACATACTCGTGACTTATTTAGTTTAATAATAGGAAAAACGTCTTTCACACATCTATGTTGGTCGAAATATTGTAGCATTTTTATGACCTCATTATGGAAACGTGGGAACTGCACCCTGCCGGCCGAAGTGGCCGAGCGGTTAAAGGCGCTGCAGTCTGGAACCGCAAGACCGCTACGGTCGCAGGTTCGAATCTTGCCTCGGTCATGTATGTGTGTGATGTCCTTAGGTTAGTTAGGTTTAAGTAGTTCTATGTCTAGGGGACTAATGACCTCAGATGTCATATCCCATAGTGCTTGGCCGGCCGCGGTGGCCGTGCGGTTCTGGCGCTGCAGTCCGGAACCGCGGGACTGCTACGGTCGCAGATTCAAATCCTGCCTCGGGCATGGGTGTGTGTGATGTCCTTAGGTTAGTTAGGTTTAAGTAGTTCTATGTCTAGGGGACTAATGACCTCAGAAGTTGAGTCCCATAGTGCTCAGAGCCCTTTTTTGAAACTGCACCCAAGGAAACCAGTTTTAACGTTAAAGTGCGGTTTTAGGCGTTTCAGTCCAGAACCGCGCTGCTGCTACGGTCACAGGTTCGAATCTTGCCTCGGTCATGTATGTGTGTGATGTCCTTAGGTTAGTTAGGTTTAAGTAGTTCTATGTCTAGGGGACTAATGACCTCAGATGTCATATCCCATAGTGCTTGGCCGGCCGCGGTGGCCGTGCGGTTCTGGCGCTGCAGTCCGGAACCGCGGGACTGCTACGGTTGCAGATTCGAATCCTGCCTCGGGCATGGGTGTGTGTGATGTCCTTAGGTTAGTTAGGTTTAAGTAGTTCTAAGTTCTAGGGGACTTATGACCTACGATGTTGAGTCCCATAGTGCTCAGAGCCATTTGAACCCATAGTGCTTGGAGCCATTTGAACGCTAAAGGGATTTGTCCTTAAAACTGGGATTACCTTGCAGATTAGTCAGTTTCTTCTGCTCACGCACAGGAGCGCTTTCAGCTGAAACAGTGGAAGGTCTCGAAAACAGATTTAAAACGGGTGTAAGATTGGCAGTGTCCTCAGAACTTTTAGAGAACTATCCTTGTAATTCTTTCAAGGCCACGATGGATTCTCGAGACCTCACGTTTTCTTTAACTCCAGTGAGCTTAGCGAACTGGACTGTGTTTGTCAAAATGTGTCCCTGCTACAACACGATTTCCTTAATAAACGTGTCCCCATCAAACCAGAAAGAAGTTCTTTCTCCCCTTGTTTTTCTACCTGTTTCATCCTCTGCTACATTCACTATTTCGCCTCTTAAAGCTACCCATCCTCTTTTATTGTATTACTTTCCCCTGTTCTAGTCAGTCGCTGTCTAATGCTCCGTCTGAAGGTCGCAACAACCTCTGGTTCTTTCAAATTATCCAGGCCCCATCTCCTTACTTTTCTACCTTTTTGCAATTTCTTTAGTTTCAGTCCACAGTTCATAACCAATACATTGTAGTCTGAGTCCACATCTGCCCATGGAAGCGTCTTACTATTTAAAATCTGGTTCCGAAATCTCCGTCTTACCAGCCTATAATCAATGTGGAACCTCCCGGTGTCTCCAGGTCTCTTCCACGTATGCAACCTTCTTGCACGACACTTAAACCACGTGTTAGCGATTATTAAAGCACGTTCTGTGCAAAATTCTACACTCCTGGAAATGGAAAACAGAACACATTGACACCGGTGTGTCAGACCCACCATACTTGCTCCGGACACTGCGAGAGGGCTGTACAAGCAATGATCACACGCACGGCACAGCGGACACACCAGGAACCGCGGTGTTGGCCGTCGAATGGCGCTAGCTGCGCAGCATTTGTGCACCGCCGCCGTCAGTGTCAGCCAGTTTGCCGTGGCATACGGAGCTCCATCGCAGTCTTTAACACTGGTAGCATGCCGCGACAGCGTGGACGTGAACCGTATGTGCAGTTGACGGACTTTGAGCGAGGGCGTATAGTGGGCATGCGGGAGGCCGGGTGGACGTACCACCGAATTGCTCAACACGTGGGGCGTGAGGTCTCCACAGTACATCGATGTTGTCGCCAGTGGTCGGCGGAAGGTGCACGTGCCCGTCGACCTGGGACCGGACCGCAGCGACGCACGGATGCACGCCAAGACCGTAGGATCCTACGCAGTGCCGTAGGGGACCGCACCGCCACTTCCCAGCAAATTAGGGACACTGTTGCTCCTGGGGTATCGGCGAGGACCATTCGCAACCGTCTCCATGAAGCTGGGCTACGGTCCCGCACACCGTTAGGCCGTCTTCCGCTCACGCCCCAACATCGTGCAGCCCGCCTCCAGTGGTGTCGCGACAGGCGTGAATGGAGGGACGAGTGGAGACGTGTCGTCTTTAGCGATGAGAGTCGCTTCTGCCTTGGTGCCAATGATGGTCGTATGCGTGTTTGGCGCCGTGCAGGTGAGCGCCACAATCAGGACCGCATACGACCGAGGCACACAGGGCCAACACCCGGCATCATGGTGTGGGGAGCGATCTCCTACACTGGCCGTACACCACTGGTGATCGTCGAGGGGACACTGAATAGTGCACGGTACATCCAAATCGTCATCGAACCCATCGTTCTACCATTCCTAGACTGGCAAGGGAACTTGCTGTTCCAACAGGACAATGCACGTCCGCAAGTATCCCGTGCCACCCAACGTGCTCTAGAAGGTGTAAGTCAACTACCCTGGCCAGCAAGATCTCCGGATCTGTCCCCCATTGAGCATGTTTGGGACTGGATGAAGCGTCGTCTCACGCGGTCTGCACGTCCAGCACGAACGCTGGTCCAACTGAGGCGCCAGGTGGAAATGGCATGGCAAGCCGTTCCACAGGACTACATCCAGCATCTCTACGATCGTCTCCATGGGAGAATAGCAGCCTGCATTGCTGCGAAAGGTGGATATACACTGTATTAGTGCCGACATTGTGCATGCTCTGTTGCCTGTGTCTATGTGCCTGTGGTTCTGTCAGTGTGATCATGTGATGTATCTGACCCCAGGAATGTGTCAATAAAGTTTCCCCTTCCTGGGACAATGAATTCACGGTGTTCTTATTTCAATTTCCAGGAGTGTATAAGGCGGCTTCATGTTTCATTCCTTTTCCCTGCTCCACACTCACCTACTATTTTTCCTTGTCTTTTTTTTCTTACTATCGTATTCCAGTCCCCCACCACAATTCAACTGTCGTCTCATTTAATTATCTGAATACTTTCCTCCATCTCACCTTACATTTCTTTAGTCTCTTCATCATCTGCAGAGCTAGTTGGCATATAAACTTGTGCTGCTGTGGTAGGTGTGGGCTCCGTGTCTATCTTGGCTACGATAATGCGCTCACTATGCTGTTCACAGTAGCTAACACGCATTCTTATTTTCTTAATATTATTAAAACTACCCCTGCATTACGCCTCTTTTATTTTGTAGTTATAACCCCGAATTCACCTGACCTGAAGTCCTGTTCCTGCTGCCATCGAACTTCACTAATTCCCACTATATCTAAATTCAACGTATCCATTTCCTTTTTTTAAATTTTCTAACCTACCTCCCCCATTAAGGGATCTAACTTTCCACGCTCCGATACGTAGGACGCCAGTTTTGTTTCTCCTGATGACACCCTCGTGAGTGGTTCCCGACCAAATGCTGCATGCCCTTGGGAAAAGTTACGGCTGTAGTTCCCTCCTTGCTTTGAGCCGTTTGCAGTACCAAGCGGTGTTACAAGATCAGATCAGTCAATCATCCATATTGTTGTCCCTGCAACTGTTGAAAAGGTTGCTGCCACTCTTCAGGAGAGACCTTGAGGGTTCTATGCCCTCTTTTGCACGTCGTCTCTCATTTTCATCAATTTTATTAATGTTCTATGTCATTGCACGGTAGTAACAGACCGAATAAGGTTATTGTAATGAGAGTATTTGTACTGACAAGGGGAGGCCACCAATTCTGAAATTCAGATTCGATTCATACTGCGCATAATAAAAGCTCATGGCCAGAGGTGTAATGTGGCAAAGCATCAAGATGCACTTCTCAGCCGTTGTCGAGAAAATCGTCAGTTAAAGGAAACCGTTGCGGTGAAATACTCTCTACGATTAATTGTTTTCTATAGCGTCGTGGCGAAGCGGTAAGCGCTCGGGTTCGTAATCCGCAGGTCGTCGGATCGAATCTCGCACCATGCAATTTTTTTTATTATTAGTTTTTTTGTAATTCATATATATATATATATATATATATATATATTAATAGTTTATTCATATATATATATAAACTATTAATGAATTGCTTATGCATGTTGGTGAAGGCGGATCGCTCTCCAATTGTACCGCCTCCATTTTTCTGTTTTTTTAACAGGGTGTACCAAAGCTCTCCCGTCCGCACTGATTTTCGACAATGTTACAAGGTGCGCTAGGGACCGCATCTACCTTCTTTCGAAGTTAGCAGGCAACTACGCTGTTATGCGGCGGCTCGTTTCGGCCCATTCAACATCTGTCCTTCAAGTGTAACGAGCGAGTAACGGAGTTTATATTTCATACCTGCCACAGCGAATTTGTGTTCGTGGGGTGTCTATTCTATTTCGAACGTTTGACTTACGCTATACGTATTCGTTTCGGAATATCGTTTCTACGTCTTCGGTTAACTATACGTGGTTAACATTATGAAGACAATTAATAACGTTAGTGAAATATAACTTTGTTTGCGGAAAACATAATGATGTTCGAAGTCGCCAGTTTTTCCACGACAAACGACTTTCAACAACTTATTATATCCATAACTGTTGCAACTGATTGCCGGATATATATATATATATATATATATATATATATATATTTGAATTACAAAAAACAAATACTTAAAAAAAAGTTGCATGGTGCGAGATTCGATCCGGCGACCTTCGGATTACAAACCCGAGTTCTTACCGCTGCGCCTGTCGATTTTCTCGACAGCGGCTGAGAAGTGCATCTTGGTGCTTTGCCACATTACACCTCTGGCCATGAGCTTTTATTATGCGCAGTATGAATCGAATCTGAATTTCACAATTGGCGGCCTCCCCTTGTGAGAGCTCAAAAAATAATACTTTTCACTTCATTCCTACACGTGTTGGGTTACATCCCTGGGCGAGGCAAGCATCGGAGGACGTGGCACAGTGCATTTCTGGGTGAGGGCTGCACTTCACTGAATTCTGAGAGGTTCTTACAGTGGGCTTAAGCGCCTGGTAGAACGACTGACGTCGGTCGAGTTTCTCCTACCGTTCCGCCGCGTCCGGAACGAAGACTCCTGGCACCGACTGACTGCATTGTCCTCTTGATTATGAGAATACTTGTGGACCGTGCCCTGCTGTGTGCGACAGTCTGGTGCCGGATGGCTGGTGGTCTAGGCAGGTTGTTTTTGTAGCCGGTCAAACGGCAGGTTCAATGCCCTCAGCTGAATAGTACAGGCATGATTGGTCAACTTAAACTGAGGCTAGTTGACATCATAAAGCCCTGCTCGAAATTGGAGGGAACGGTCGCTATTGGCGCGAATGATGTTCCGAGACAGTGTGGGGGAATTTTGGAATCAGCACTGAATGGTTATTCGCGGTTTTCGAGGAGAGTAGGGAGTTGAGCAGTGCTGGCTTCGCTCTGGCATCGCATCACAGACGAGTCTATTCGGGATCTGATCTTCGTCAGAGTCGGACAGTCTTGCGACTTGGTCGCTCTTTTTCGGAAGAACTTAGAATTCAGGGACAGCCATCGAGGCCAGGGGTTGACACAGAGTTGCTGCACGGCAGAAGTCGGCGCCTACATCATCAGGACGCTGCCTACCTACGACGTGCTGCAGATTTCGGTACTGGTACAGTATTTTGTGGCTCCGGCATTGTAGGACCTTATCAATTTCATACTGAATCCCTCAGCAGCACGCGCGCTCGCTTTGCTACAAGTCCACCTTGCTTGTTTCTCCATGTGATCCCATTTGAGCTCTCACTACTAATTTCGATACTGCTATACAGTCGGGAGTTTAATATTTGATTCACTAGGACCTCCAGTCATTATCGTCAATCTATTGCATCACAGAGAGTAGGAGCCCCTTGTTCTCGAGCCAACTCTTATTCCCATAATATTGCAGTATACCCTATCCTTTAACTTATTGTTTGTGTCGATAATCATGTGCATTTATGTTCTGATGTATAATAAATCTCATTGTAATATTTAATCCGCATATCATTTCGTAGATATATGCAGAATCCATTTTCCTGTTGTTTATTATGATAAAGTTCTCTTTTTTTTCTTAGTAGAGTTTGATTTTTATTAAATTATTGTGAGTGTGCACTCCTTATTTTACTGACTAGCAGGGTCCACCATCATTTTATTCCGTTACCGTTGTGCGCATAATTAATTAGGTGAGGGTGGAGTGCACGTCTCGTTCTCACGCAAAATTCGTCTGAATTAAAGAAGTACAAACTCTCCTCTACCCCGGCACCTCGCAACCTTCGTGTGGCCTCTCCAATGTGATTGCACCTACGGTACAGCTATCTGTATCGCTGTGCACGCAAGCCGCCCCACCAATGGCATGGTCCGTGTTTCATGGAGGAGGGAACGGGGGGGGGGGGGGGGGGGGGTTATTAGCCATAAAATCTGAAAACAAGTTAATCATATGAAAGAAACAGGTATTTTAAACAGAAAAATTAATTTGCTCATTCAAAACTATCTGTTAAGTTTCTATGTTGGTTTTTCAGAAGACTTTGCAGTTAAATCCAATCTTTAATTGTTTCCATTTTGTGATTACTTAAATAATTGAACTTCCTGTCAGAGTAAAACTGTGCCTGACCGAGTCTCGAAACCGAGACTTTTGCCTTTCGCGTGCAAGTGCACTACCGACTAAGGTACTGAAACACAACTCACGACCCATCCTCACAGCTTTACTTCCGCCAGTATCTCGTCTCCTATCTTCCAAACTGTGCACTTAATGTAGTTTCACATTTTTACACTCATAGGGATCCAATGTTATGTTAAATAATATTTGGGGCGTGTTATTAACGAAATGATACTCATTTTTATATACTAGCTACAAAATTCGAAAACGAAATAATCATAGAAAAGTAACCCCTAGCAGGTTACTTTCTGTCCATAAGGTGTTTTGCTTCCATTGTTTAATATTAGCAGCATAAAATAAGTTTAGTTTTACGAAGAAAATAACATAAAACGAAACATGTATTAATTTTAGCAGGAAATGTAACAGTGCAACGCTCTCGTTTCTCTGCACACATTTGTAGGATCAGACTGAAAGACTTTCCTAGATTCGATAAATATCCAGAAGACGACGGAAATCTGAAGCATGTCATATTTGGATGTAGGGGAGAGTGCTGTAGCTGAAGGATAGATATACCTAGGAACCCACTTTGTTTTCTAGATGGCGTTTCTGTCTAGGGACCGATTCTAGAATCAGATGAAAGTAAGATCACTAGCGACCGCCATAAGCAGTTTCCGGAATTTTCTACTGTTTTTGTTGTTCTGAGACTCGAAGTTGTGTTTTGACAGCATTTGTAAACATTATGAGTTCTATATATCTAAGTGCTGTATAATATGTTACAGCTATTTGGAGGATATTGTTACTTCTTCAGTTACAGAGTTTTACAGTGAGTAAAATTCTATACATTTTTAAAACTTTTTACACAACGTGTGGACGATTATGTCACACTTTGTTCGTAGTGTGCTATCTTATACCTTGAAACAGAAGGTCTTTCAGCTGAAGAACACGTGATGTTTGCAAATTTACTGAGTTTCTTTAATACCGTAACAATTTATTTCTGTCTCGAATATGGAAATTTCCGTTACTCCCCAATACATTCCATCGCGAAATGCTTTTGCCTTGTAACTGGATTTTGATATTACTTGATTTGAGTTCACTAACTGGTTATTGGTATGTAGTAGAGTAATGAAGTAACACATATACTATTAAATAAGGTACTGACAAGACTTTTTCAGTGGCAACTGTCTTAAATTTGAATAGATGTGTGAGTGTGTCTGTGTTTGTGTGTGTGTGTTTGTGTGTGTGTGTGGATAAGTTTATCAGTGCAGAATATTTGTTCCTAGGTATATGACCATGTTGTACCTTGGAACAGTTTCTCACATTTGGGAAATCCTTATTTTTCGTAGTAACCCTAGTAATTTCAGAAAAAAACTGCAGCACACATAAAGGGAATGGTATCATTTCAGAATGGAATAACAAAGTTTTTTTAAAGTTCCATTATAAGGCTGGCTAGAGGCGAAAGACCTCTGAAAAGTGTTCCAAAGTTCAAAATTCTCCCATACTAAATATGCTCCACATCAAAATATACTATGGGGAAAGGTTACGAAAATGTGGATTCCCGTGCCAATAAACATTTAAAAACCCTAATGAGTCAAAACAATACTGAAATGAACAGTGTAATATCACTTTAATTAGCGAAAACATATCGCAGACGCATGAAATATTGATGTTTGTAAATATACGCGTTTGTAAATTATCGCAGACGCATGAAACAATGCTGTCTTCAATAATCCTGAAAACCACTTATAAATAAATCTGTTGGTTTCAGCAAAACACCAATAAAATATCTAAAAGAAGTATAGCAAGAATATATATGGATCTACTTATGTGGAGAGTGTTTTGGAAAATCCTTTCACTCCTCTACTATTAATTCCTAAAACGTCACGTCTTGTATAGGTATTCGTTACTATCGTTCTCTGTAATGTCGTCCAAAAATAATATATGAGAAAAAGAATAATAAAGCATCCCCCATAAAAATGATTTCTCAAATACGGAAACTTGGGAACTACATGAGATCGAACATTCGGGCGCTCTGCGGAAAGGGCGAGTTCATTTCAAATTCCTAACCCCAGGAAGAGCCCGAATTACGAGTTCGCTGCCGTCCACATGATGGAAGCTCTTTTCTCCATAAATGAGATTCAGGAATACCCGTTAATCTCCCAGCGAAAATTTTTATTAAAGAATAAATTTTCATATTAAAACCCACAAGTATTCGCCTTACAGAAAGTCTCGTTTGATCGAAGTGGAAGCTCGCTCTTAGATGACTGTGATAGCTTTGCTATAAAATTCCGAATTTTAATTGCGTGTTTACGCTTCTCCCTGCTAGTTAAATTGATGATTAACTTCCACCATTCAACTGACAGGGAGAACCATGTATTCGTGAAAATGACAGTCATGAGTGGATAGTATGGAGAGACCGATAAAAATATTGGAAATTCTAAATCTCAATACCGAGTTGAGAGTGTATTGCAGTTCGTACTCTTTGGTATAAACAGAGGAACGTAACTGGGAGACTGAAGCTCCGAGATGACATTTGAGGCGTGTTTGAGCACTGCAGACAAGAAGTACTCTCCGGTGATTGAATCACGAAAGCACACACGTTTAATATGTCAGACAGCAAAGTAAACGTGTAATCCCGATTGGTGAAAGTAACAGACACATGCATCTAACATACTGAAGGAGCCTGCAGTACATGTAACTGTAACTGTAATTTCAAAACTCATGACAAATTTAAATTTATACCAAACCTGGATTCTAATCTAGATGACCCCGTTATTAAATTATGTCACCATGTGTGTGCCAGATTTTCAACGTTACCGACGTGTCCCTCCTATTATTTCCAAGCACTACAATCAGAATTTTGCACACGAGATATGTGGGAGTAGCACTGCACAGGAAACGGTTTTCATGGGGTGTCAGGGCTATATAACAGATTGAGGGATTCGGATGATTTAGCCTCGTCTCTCCACTAGACCCAGTTACTCAGTACTTCTAGTCGCACACATCCTGTTAGAGAATTTCGGGATGTAGTGTTCCGAAGTAACAGGGAAGAAATGTCAGTGACATTGGACGACCCAAATTTTCTTGGAAGGGCGTTCACATGGTCCAATTTATTGAAACAACTGCGAGTGATCTAAGTTCGAGACCCACCTCCACATAAATTTTTGTTTTTCACTGTATATTCATTACATTCCATTTTGTGTATTCCGAAGGGATATCGCAGATACATTTGAAAAAAAAAGTGCACCTCTTTTAAATGAATTTAAGTGAGTTGATAATTGTTCTTCGTTCGAGGAGCAGCCGGTTGAAAGCAGGTTTCCAAATACTTTCAGTTTCCTTTTTTTTACTGTTCTGAACACATTTTAACACTAAAAGGAGGATGGGAAATTAGGGTGTAATTACGTCGACGAAAATCATTAGAAACCGATGAGAAACTAGGATAGGGGGAAATGAGGAAAGGAATCGGTAATGTTTGTTACAAAGGAGCTATCCAGACATTCGCCTAAATTGATGCAGGGGAATAAGGTAAAACCTATACCTGCGTGACCAGACGGAGAACTTCATCTCTAGTCTCCTAAATGCAAATCCGCTGTCTTAACCTCTTGCGGTCAGCAGTTTCAATACCATTGGTTATCAAAACTGAAGTGTTGAGCAGAAATGAAACTTTTTCAGTTTCACACTCTCAGCAAAGACATGCAACCTGCTGTATAATGTATTTTAAAGAGTATGACTCACTATAACCATCCCAGTTAATAACGAGCATGCTATGGAAAATTTCAACAAATATTCCATGATGTTTCCCTCCACCGTTTCCACGCTACCGCCATTTATGATTATACATCTTCGTCCAGTGGAGGTCGGGAGATTGTGTGGTCTGCTATGAAAATCAGGGTTCACTCTCTGTCTTTGGGTGTCGACCACACAAACGTCCTTAATGTTACACCATTCGAAAAATTGTTTAAATTAACTGAATTAAGGCACACCCCCCCCCCTGCACATATCAATACAAATTAAATGCACCACATTTTACCTTAATAGATGAGCAATAATTAATAACATAGAAATACCCGGTATTCATTGGCAAATGAGAGAAACAACTTAACTACTGTTAGGATGAACTAAAATTAGAACTCCAGTATAATCAATAAAATTGTTACTCAGTTCCTTATACGAGGCTCCCTCAGCCACAATCTTAATACACCAGTTAAAATTCACTAATTACTGAACCTCTAGCTACAGTTACAGATGATAAACATTAAAATGATACTCGTTTCAACTCATCCTTGCCAGAGACCAGCGAGATACGAACAAGATCACCACCCCTGCACAATTGTTCTTCCGTTTTGGAAATATATCGCCCAAACGCGGTATCCGAACGGCCCAGTAATCCAAGGACCTCCTACGGACCCTCAACATCTTCCTTTTGTCTGCCGGGAGTTCGTCCTCACATGGGTGCAGCTGACTATGGACATACAATCACGTTTTTCGAAGCATACTCCCATCGCTAACTCTACCAGAGCCGCTGCGCGGCCATAGGCAGCGGTGTACTTCACTGCCCTTAAATAGCCACGGACTTGTTGACATACAGTGACAGCGTATTCTCTAAAATTCAAATGTCAGAATTTAAAACAGCAGTGGCTGAAGTAAATGAATATCTTTGGTGATAGTGGATTACTGAATTAGTTTTTATTGACAATACTTAACACACACACACGTACACACAGAGACAGACACACACACACACACACACACACACACACACATATATATATATATATATATATATATATATATATATATATATATATATATATATGAGGCAATACTGACCCTACGACTTATCTTAGAAGATAGATTAAGGAAAGACAAACCTACGTTTCTAGCATTTCTAAACTTAGAGAAAGCTTTTGACAATGTTGACTGGAATACTCTCTTTCAAATTCTAAAGGTGGTAGGGGTAAAATACAGGGAGCGAAAGGCTATTTACAATCTGTACAGAAAACAGATGGCAGTTATAAGAGTCGAGGGGCATGAAAGGGGAGCAGTGGTTGGGAAGGGAGTGAGACAGGGTTGTAGCCTCTCCCCGATGTTATTCAATCTGTATATTGAGCAAGCAGTAAAGGAAACAAAAGAAAAATTCAGGGTAGGAATTAAAATCCATGGAGATGAAATAAAAACTTTGAGGTTTGACATTGTAATTCTGTCAGAGACAGCAAAGGACCTGGAAGAGCAACTGAACGAAATGGACGGTGTCTGGAAAGGAGGATATAAGATGAACATCAACAAAAGCAAAATGAGGATAATGGAATGTAGTCGAATCAAGTCGGGTGATGCTGAGGGAATTAGATTAGGAAATGAGACACTTAAAGTAGTAAAGGAGTTTTGCTATTTGGGGAGCAAAATAACTGATGATGGTCGAAGTAGAGAGGATATAAAATATAGACTGGCAATGGCAAGAAAGCGTTTCTGAAGAAGAGAAATTCGTTAACATCGAATATACACTCCTGGAAATGGAAAAAAGAACACATTGACACCGGTGTGTCAGACCCACCATACTTGCTCCGGACACTGCGAGAGGGCTGTACAAGCAATGATCACACGCACGGCACAGCGGACACACCAGGAACCGCGGTGTTGGCCGTCGAATGGCGCTAGCTGCGCAGCATTTGTGCACCGCCGCCGTCAGTGTCAGCCAGTTTGCCGTGGCATACGGAGCTCCATCGCAGTCTTTAACACTGGTAGCATGCCGCGACAGCGTGGACGTGAACCGTATGTGCAGTTGATGGACTTTGAGCGAGGGCGTATAGTGGGCATGCGGGAGGCCGGGTGGACGTACCGCCGAATTGCTCAACACGTGGGGCGTGAGGTCTCCACAGTACATCGATGTTGTCGCCAGTGGTCGGCGGAAGGTGCACGTGCCCGTCGACCTGGGACCGGACCGCAGCGACGCACGGATGCACGCCAAGACCGTAGGATCCTACGCAGTGCCGTAGGGGACCGCACCGCCACTTCCCAGCAAATTAGGGACACTGTTGCTCCTGGGGTATCGGCGAGGACCATTCGCAACCGTCTCCATGAAGCTGGGCTACGGTCCCGCACACCGTTAGGCCGTCTTCCGCTCACGCCCCAACATCGTGCAGCCCGCCTCCAGTGGTGTCGCGACAGGCGTGAATGGAGGGACGAATGGAGACGTGTCGTCTTCAGCGATGAGAGTCGCCTCTGCCTTGGTGCCAATGATGGTCGTATGCGTGCTTGGCGCCGTGCAGGTGAGCGCCACAATCAGGACTGCATACGACCGAGGCACACAGGGCCAACACCCGGCATCATGGTGTGGGGAGCGATCTCCAACACTGGCCGTACACCACTGGTGATCGTCGAGGGGACACTGATTAGTGCACGGTACATCCAAACCGTCATCGAACCCATCGTTCTACCATTCCTAGACCGGCAAGGGAACTTGCTGTTCCAACAGGACAATGCACGTCCGCATGTATCCCGTGCCACCCAACGTGCTCTAGAAGGTGTAAGTCAACCACCCTGGCCAGCAAGATCTCCGGATCTGTCCCCCATTGAGCATGTTTGGGACTGGATGAAGCGTCGTCTCACGCGGTCTGCACGTCCAGCACGAACGCTGGTCCAACTGAGGCGCCAGGTGGAAATGGCATGGCAACACCAGGACTACATCCAGCATCTCTACGATCGTCTCCATTGGAGAATAGCAGCCTGCATTGCTGCGAAAGGTGGATATACACTGTACTAGTGCCGACATTGTGCATGCTCTGTTGCCTGTGTCTATGTGCCTGTGGTTCTGTCAGTGTGATCATGTGATGTATCTGACCCCAGGAATGTGTCAATAAAGTTTCCCTTTCCTGGGACAATGAATTCACGGTGTTCTTATTTCAATATCCAGGAGTGTAGATTTAAGTGTCAGGAAGTCGTTTCTGAAAGAATTTGTATGGTGTGTAGCCATGTATGGAAGTGAAACATAGACGATAAATATTTTAGACAAGAAGAGAATAGAAGCTTTCGAAATGTGGTGCTGCAGAAGAATGCTGAAGATTAGATGGGTAGTTCAAAATGGTTCAAATGGCTCTGAGCACTATGGGACTTAACATCTGTGGTCATCAGTCCCCTAGAACTTAGAACTACTTAAACCTAACTAACCTAAGGACATCACACACATCCATGCCCGAGGCAGGATTCGAACCTGCGACCGGAGCAGTCCCGCGGTGGGTAGTTCACATAACTAATGAGGAGGTATTAAATAGAACTGGAGAGAAGAGAAATTTGTGGCACAACTTGACTAGAAGAAGGGATTGGTTGGTAGGGCATATTCTGAGGCATCAAGGGATCACCAATTTAGTATTGTAGGGCAGCATGGAGGGTAAAATTCGTAGAGGGAGAATGTTTCTTTCTCTGCCGATTTCGGTTGACGAAAATGCGCATTTTTTCGTGCAACATCGTGGAATATTCCTGCTTCAGCCCTTATACTTTCATGAAGTACCGACAGATGGTGGCGTTATACCTAACCTTAACCTCCGAAATGGCGTCTGTAACGGTGGTCCGTTCCAAGCACAGAGCTGTCATTGAGAGCGTCTACGGAGGCCTGGAAATGAACAAAAGAACGGTGAGTCATTGGGCGAGGTGTATGTTATAGCTGCAACAAGGTTGCGCAAACATGTCCGACATTCGGCTTGCCAGCAGACTGCACCCAAGTGTCATTCTTGCAATGTTGGAATGTGCGGACATTCTGATTCGAGGTGATCAACGGATCACAATCAGACACCTCGCTGCAATAACTGGACTTTCCTGTTGGTGGTGCTGACACAGTAGTACGCAAAGGCCTACTTATGCTGGATTCCTTGCCGCCTAACAGAAGACCATAAAGAGAAGCGAAGGACCATCTGCGCAGAATTGCTTGCGCGTTACGAGGTTGATCTACATAATTTTTGTCGGACATGGTCACCGACGATGAAGTATGGATATATCACTTCAAAATCGGAAACAAAACGGCAACTCATGGAGTGGCGCAAAACCATCTCCGCTCCGAAGCAAAAGTTCAAAGCCGGTGTCAGCCGGTAAAGTCAAGGCGACGGGATTCTGTGATTCTCAAGGGGTTATTCTGTTTGACTTCCTCCCACATGGTGCAAAGATCTCTGAAGTGTGCTGCCCTCAGGAAACTGAAGAAACAACGTTAGCGAGATCGTCGCCACAAAAATGCAAACGACCTTCTCCTTCTCCAACATAAGGCCTCACACAAGTCTACGCCTCTCAGAGGGGCTCACAAAACTTCGTTGCACTGTTCTTCCTTGTCCTGCCGTCAGTCTGTATTGTCACATTCCGACTTCCGTCTGTTTGGCTCAATGAAGGATGCACTTGGCAGGAAGCAGTACGTTAATCGACATCTACATACGTACTCCGCAATCCACCATACGGTGCGTGACGGAGGGTACCTCGTACCACAACTAGCATCTTCTCTCCCTGTTCCACTCCCAAACAGAACGAGGGAAAAATGACTGCCTATATGCCTCTGTACGAGCCTTAATCTCTCTTATCTTATCTTTGTGGCCTTTCCGCGAAATGTAAGTTGGCGGCAGTAAAGTTGTACTGCAGTCAGCCTCAAATGCTGGTTCTCTAAATTTCCTCAGTAGCGATTCACGAAAAGAACGCCTCCTTTCCTCTAGAGACTCCCACCCGAGTTCCTGAAGCATTTCCGTAACACTCGCGTGATGATCAAACCTACCAGTAACAAATCTATCAGCCCGCCTCTGAACTGCTTCTATGTCCTCCCTCAATCCGACCTGATAGGGATCCCAAACGCTCGATCAGTACTCAAGAATAGGTCGTATTAGTGTTTTATAAGCGGTCTCCTTTACAGATGAATCGCATCTTCCCAAAATTCTACCAATGAACCGAAGACGACTATCCGACTTTCCCACAACTGCCATTACATGCTTGTCCCACTTCATATCGCTCTGCAATGTTACGCCCAAATATTTAATCCACGTGACTGTGTCAAGCGCTACAGTACTAATGGAGTATTCAAACATTACAGGATTCTTTCCTATTCATCTGCATTAATTTACTTTTATCTATATTTAGAGTTAGCTGCCATTCTTTACACCAATCACAAATCCTGTCCAAGTCATCTTGTATTCTCCTACAGTCACTCAACGACGACACCTTCCCGTACACCACAGCATCATCAGCAAACAGCCGTACATTGCTATCCACCCTATCCAAAAGATCATTTATGTAGATAGAAAACAACAGCGGACCTAACACACTTCCCTGGGGCACTCCAGATGATACCCTCACCTCCGATGAACACTCACCATTGAGGACAACGTACTGGGTTCTATTACTTAAGAAGTCTTCGAGCCACTCACATACTAGGGAACCAATCCCATATGCTCGTACCTTAGTTAGGAGTCTGCAGTGGGGCACCGAGTCAAACGCTTTCCGGAAGTCAAGGAATATGGCATCCGTCTGACACCCCTCATCCATGGTTCGCATGATGAGATTATTGATGCAGCAAGGCGTTGGCTCAGATGTCGACCAGTAAAGTGGTGCCATGCGAGCACACAGGTCCTCCCAGTAAGGTCCCAGTAAGGTAGCGAGAGGCCGTCGCATTGAACGGAGACTATCTTGAAAAATAGAGTTTTGTAACCAAAAGAGTGGGGAATATCAAGGTGTTTTAAAACGCTGAATAAAACCGACCTCCTTTCAGAAAAAAATGTGTTTCATTTTCGACTGAACGCCCCTCGTGCTGCTGAAATGAATGAAAGTGTGATAAATGTTGCCAGAAGTCTTTCAGTCGAGCACAGAAAGCTGGGCATCAGACGGCGTGAGGTCAGCTTCACCATAGCTCCACGAGGGCTGGCCCGCAACATGAGGCACATGAGGGAACAGGGCAAGACAGTTGGTTGCTTGGTTGCTTTTGGGAAGGGGACCAAACAGCGAAGTCGTCGATCCAATCGGATTAGAGGAAGATCGGGAAGGAAGTCGTCCGCGCTCATTCCAAGGAACCATCCCGGTGTTTGCCTGAAACGATTTAGGAAACTCACGGAAAACTTAAATCAGGATGGCCGGACGCGGGTTTGAGTCGCCGTCCTCCAGTATGTGAGTCCAGTGTGCTAAATACTGCGCCACCGCGCTCTGCGATAAAAGACAGTGTGTGTCAATCAACGAGCAGTGATCGTGCATTGAGATGGTAAACTTCATTACAACTGGGTCCAGAGACATTATTTGAAAATCGCCGGGAAACTGGAAGAAGAACGTAGAGTGACGAGTGTAACCCGGTGTTTGGTATTGCTCACAGCAGTGTTCCATGTGCGTGGGAAGCTTTCCGAAGCACAGACGCTGCTGCCGGGAGAGGAAGTCGTTGACCACGGTCATCTGCAGCAGCTGATGACCGCTACAGTGTGCTACAGGTTAGGAAGTACCCCACGTCAATCAGCGATGCAATTGCAACCAGATTTAACAGGACTGCAGGGAACGGAAACTCACACTTCACATTGGCACGGCAACTGACGGGGTTGGTCTCTTTGTCCGACGACCTGTAGGTTGTGTTGCGTTGACACCGCGCATCGGTGGCGCCGTTTGCGATGATACCAACGAGGAGTGGAGCCATGAGTTCTTCTCGGATAAGATCAGATTCAGTGTGAGTAGCGATTGTGGACGTACCCTCGTTTGGCGAGAGGTGGGAATTCACCCGGTGGCGTTGTCGCACATGATCGTTTTGGGGATCCAGTTGTCATGGTAAGGGGTGTCATAATGTTGCACGGTTGTAGTGACGTCCGCCGGCCGCGGTGGTCTAGCGGTTCTGGCGCTGCAGTCCGGAACCGCGGGACTGCTGCTGTCGCAGGTTCGAATCCTGTCTCGGGCATGGGTGTGTGTGATGTCCTTAGGTTAGTTAGGTTTAAGTAGTTCTAAGTTCTAGGGGACTTATGACCTAATATGTTGAGTCCCATAGTGCTCAGAGCCATTTGAACCATTTTTTTTGTAGTGACGTCCAAATTTTTGGAAACGGCACAATCAGCGGTCAACGCTATTGTGACACTGTACTCCTTCTCTATGTATGTCCTTTCAGGGGTGCATTCTCCTTGACTTCACTGTTTCGTATGGCAATGAGCCGCCCGCTGTGGCCGAGCGGTTCTAGGCGCTTCAGTCCGGAACCGCGCTGCTGCTACGGTCGCAGGTTCGAATCCTGAGTCGGGCATCGATGTTTCTGATGTCCTTAGGTTAGTTAGGTTTAAATAGTTCTAAGTATAGGGGATGACCTCAGATGTTAAGTCCCATAGTGCTTAGAGCCATTTTAACCATTTGGATAGCAATATGCAGATAGAGGAGCTCTTCAACGACAATGGACTGACCTTCCGGTTTCCCCACCTTAAGTCCCGTGGAGTACGTGAGGGATGTGTTGAGACCTGTTGCAGCACGCCCACAATCACCAAAGACTGTGCAGCAGTTGTCAACCGCGATTATGGAGGGATGGAACACTGGAGAAATGGGAAGCCCTACCACAACCTTTTTGGAAAGCACTGGAGCACTGCCGTCCGTGGTTATCACACACCTGTTAAGAACCATGTCCCGCGTTTTGTAATGTCCAGGGGACCACAATAAATCGCGGTGACTTCAATGCAATTATTGTCTTGAATAAGTTAGTTCTATTCGTCTCATTCCGCCTTTCAATTATAGTCCGCATTCGAAGTCAGTGTGCTCTCTTGAACTACCCATTCTGCTTCTGCTGGTTCTCCACTGGCAACATAATACTCCCCACCCGCTTTTACACTGGGCGTCCGGACACTTTTGATTAGATGATGTGTATTAGCGTGATTCGGAAGTAGTTCTGTAGGTAGGAAAATTCACTACATCGAAGCAGACACCCAAATTGGATGGCTATATGTAATTGTATGTGAAATCAAAACCGTTTTCATAGTCACTGGTTATGACTAGAGTAGTCGATAAGTGCTCTTTCAAGTGGCAGTTTCCTGCGCAGAGCCATTCGCATGTCGATTTTGACTCTAGAGCGGCTGCTGTTTTAGTTATGACGAGAAGTTCTTATCAGGAGGAGGTCTGCCTCTCATGCCGGTATTTGAAACAGCGCACTTCATATTGCGTTTGGAGTTGTAATTACACCGATGAGTGGAGTTGCGAACTCCGGTTCTATGCTGAGTGTCTGTAACGAGCCAATGTTTTTTTGGATCTCATCGCGGTGGACGTGAAAGAGTATATTTAGTGAGTGAAACCATCGTAATACCTCGGCATCCATTAATTAACCTCCCTTATTTCAAACTTTTTATGCCTTTGCTTGTACCGTTCGTGTATTACTGTGTATTGGCGAGAGGAACTTTATTAACGGAACTGATCAACTTTAATTAAGAATTACGTGTGGAAACTTCTCATTTTGGGGGAAAACACTCTCTGAATTTTATCGGCAATAATTCATTGTTCGTACTGTGCCTCTGCAGCTTTCATTGCTTTTCGATTCTGGAAGGATACTAGGTGCAGGACTGTTTAGGATTCAGTGGAAAACTGCTATAGAACTTCCGCGGAGGGCTGTCTTAATTTTGTGTCAAATTTTATTTTTATGAAAATATCATCATTTTCAGTATAAGACTAAACAGGCAACCGGTTGCACATAAACGTTAGGTACATTGACCTAGGTTTAGATACCTACCGGGGGTGTCTTCATCAGAAGGATTGCTAAATCCTATAAAATAATACATAGAAAATCAGGTATGACAAAAGAACATGTTAACCAGGATGACAATTTTCTTGACGCACAAAGTTTACTTACGTAAAGTTACATCGCCAAAAGCAACAGTCAGAATTTTGAGTAGCTATGCTCCAGTCAGAAGTAAAACAAAACGTTGTAGCTTTTGCCACGTGTTCCCCTGATGTTTTTCCCAGCTGGGTACATGGGGAAAAAGCAACAACATGTTTGTTTTATTTTTGGCTTGAGCATAACTGCTCAAAATTCTGACTATTGCTTTTAGCGATGAAATTTTGCGTAATCAACCTTTGTGCATTATGAAAATTGTCGTCTTAGTTAATGTGTCTCCTTGTCATATCTTATTTTCTATGTATTATTTTATAGGATTTAGCAACTGTTCATTCTGATGAAGACAGCCCTAGTAGGTGTCGAAACCTAGGTCACTGTGCCTAACGTTTATGTGCAACTGGTTGTCTGTTTAATCTTATATTCAAACTAATATACGATTGCCGAATAACAGCCATGTTCAGAACTGCAATCTGATTATGTCTAAACAGGAGTATACCGTTGTCTGTATGGTAGTTAGCGAATGCCCAGTAATAACCACAGTTTTTTCTTCGTATGACAGCAAGGTCAATCAGTTTTCAGCGTCACAGCTGAAGTTGCTAGTAGGCAGATGGTGCAGCGCAAGATTACCATCTGAGCTGTTTACAGGTTTCCGCTGAGTGGGAGGCACCCAACTGTGAATAAACCAACGTAGTAAATTCCACGCAGCTCCTAAAAACATGAATAGTTTTGAGTAGAAAGTTTGTAAAAGATGAACCCGAACTCCACTGATAAAATTTCGAAGACTATTAAAGGGTATTTTCAGAGTGTTTTGTCAATAGGAATCCTTGGTCTCGGTTAGCTCGATACAGAGTAATTGCATTTCGTTTGATTTCTCAACATCATTTCGCTTTGCATCTTCATTGCACGGAAAGGATCTGCACAAATTTCAAATGTCGACAGTCTGGACTATGTGTATTTTTCAGAAACAATCTTATTCTAATCACTCAAGGTGTAAGGTGGCTATAATTTCGCGCTTTACAAGCACTCATCAACATACAGGGTTATTACAAATGATTGAAGCGATTCCACAGCTCTACAATAACTTTATTATTTGAGATATTTTCACAATGTTTTGCACACACATACAAAAACTCAAAAAGTATTTTTAGGCATTCACAAATGTTCGATATGTGCCCCTTTAGTGATTCGGCAGACATCAAGCCGATAATCAAGTTCCTCCCACACTCGGCGCACCATGTCCCCATCAATGAGTTCGAAAGCATCGTTGATGCGAGCTCGCAGTTCTGGCACGTTTCTTGGTAGAGGAGGTTTAAACACTGAATCTTTCACATAACCCCACAGAAAGAAATCACATGGGGTTAAGTCGGGAGAGCGTGGAGGCCATGACATGAATTGCTGATCATGATCTCCACCACGACCGATCCATCGGTTTTACAATCTCCTGTTTAAGAAATGCCGAACATCATGATGGAAGTGCGGTGGAGCACCATCCTGTTGAAAGATGAAGTCGGCGCTGTCGGTCTCCAGTTGTGACATGAGCCAATTTTCCAGCATGTCCAGATACTCGTGTCCTGTAACGTTTTTTTCACAGAAGAAAAAGGGGCCGTAAACTTTAAACCGTGAGATTGCACAAAACACGTTAACTTTTGGTGAATTGCGAATTTGCTGCACGAATGCGTGAAGATTCTCTACCGCCCAGATTCGCACATTGTGTCTGTTCACTTCACCATTAAGAAAAAATGTTGCTTTATCACTGAAAACAAGTTTCGCACTGAACGCATCATCTTCCATGAGCTGTTGCAACCGCGCCGAAAATTCAAAGCGTTTGACTTTGTCATCGGGTGTCAGGGCTTGTAGCAATTGTAAACGGTAAGGCTTCTGCTTTAGCCTTTTCCGTAAGATTTTCCAAACCGTCGGCTGTGGTACGTTTAGCTCCCTGCTTGCTTTATTCGTCGACTTCCGCGGGCTACGCGTGAAACTTGCCCGCACGCGTTCAACCGTTTCTTCGCTCACTGCAGGCCGACCCGTTGATTTCCCCTTACAGAGGCATCCAGAAGCTTTAACCTGCGCACACAATCGCCGAATGCAGTTATCAGTTGGTGGATCTTTGTTGAACTTCGTCCTGAAGTGTCGTTGCACTGATATGACTGACTGATGTGAGTGCATTTCAAGCACGACATACGCTTTCTCGGCTCCTGTCGCCATTTTGTCTCACTGCGCTCTCGAGCGCTCTGGCGGCAGAAACCTGAAGTGCGGCTTCAGCCGAACAAAACTTTATGTTTTTCTACGTATCTGTAGTGTGTCGTGACCATATGTGAATGAATGGAGCTACAGTGAATTTATGAAATCGCTTCAATCATTTGTAATAGCCCTGTACTTTCCTGTGAACTACAACCACAATTAGATGTCATTTGATAGGTTGAACATCGTATATATGAATATTTAAAGAAGACTAACATTGTCACGTATGCCTTCTAAATAACTGTTAACGCTTATTGCATGAAGGTGATGGAGTGTCTTTATTATCGTACTAGTAGAGGTTGGAGTGACAGTGGAAGTGAAACAGCAGGCGGAACTGAAGCCTTGGGTGGAAGGCCCGCACAGGTGTGTTGGACCTGCTTAAACACAGGAAGTAGGAAGACGGACGTTGGGACACCTGAGTGCTGGCCACAATAGAGTCGCGACCGGCCGCTGTTGTAGCCGTTCAGGAAGGATTATACCTCGGAAACTACGAAAATCTTGGACGCAGCTGAGAGGAACGAGGAAGTGTCACCTCGGATACCACGCAGGCTGGGTTATTTCCAAGGATTTTTACTCAGAAGCGTAACATTGTACGAGTATAGGTTTTTCCTCGCAAACTTTCCGCGCTGGACGACAAAAGACTAAAGTTTGGTTGATCGGCGTTTGGAAGAATCTGTAGAGAGAGAGAATATTCCGTGGTTTCGGGAATATGATTCGTTTTCGGAATTACGAAGTTGGGGAGCCGAGCCTTGCTGGGAGGCCAGTGGTTGGAGAGACATGGTCTTCTGTTGTGAGCGCCCGTGTGTGACAGTCGCTCGATATTAGCTTTGTTGGTACAGACGGACTTGCTGTCTTTGCTCTCAGGAGAGTTTATACTTAGAACAGTTTGGCACTGTACTGTTACGAACCTATACGATTCTGGACTTCCGGGTTGGAAGTCGTCGTTGAGTACGCAGCGTTCAGTAATTTAGAGCACTTGCTCTGCCTATACTTACGTTGAGACGTTATCTGAAGTCCGTGCTTGTGGCTGGGAGTTCGCGTTTCTGTATGTAGAACACAGAGAGCAGAAGACAGTATTAGAGTAGATTAGTCAGAAGACCGCCTTCTGCCGTCCTAGAGTTTGAAAGAGTTTATTTGTGGCTGGAGTTCTTCCATCGTCGCAGACGACTAGGAGAACCGTTACTTCGACGCACCGGACGCAGTACATACGGTGATATCAAAATTGCTTCGGCTTATTAGAGCTATAAAAGCTAAACAGTTTTAATCATTTTAGTTAATTTCCACTGAGGTTCCACAGCACCATAGATCATCTCCGAAGAAACACTATAAGACACGTCTTCTAGTGTTTGGTACGTGCATGATGTCAGTCATTTCGCGTTATTGATATTAGATCGCGCAGTCATAACAAGGGGCAAAGTTGGGCAATTGATTAGTAATTTTACTTAGGAAATGTAAACTTTGTAATATAAAGGTTTTTTAAATCTACAATAAATATATAAGCAGGAACAACGTTTATCATTCAGTAGGATTAGTTGCCTTCATCATTCATTTATGTTGAGATTGTAATTTATAGAATTAAGAGATCCTAAGATCTGCTTCAGGGGGTAGTCAGACAGGGCCAGATCTTCATTTTAGCGTATATTATTTTCCGTAGCGCACATTCATTTTACATCCGTCTGGAGTAGCATCTTGGTAAGGAAATTGCTATTCATAACAGTAACATCGATTTCAGTCTTCGTCCAAACGCTGGAATTCATACTGCTCGGTTCTATCGCGGGTTTGTTTGTCCAGCAGTGTTAGCTGTACATCAACAGCGATAGACTGCAAGCAGATGGAGATTGCCCGATATGCATCTCGTGTGCGGTTTCACTGGCTGCAATGGAACAGCGGCACAACGGCGCAGTTGTGGGTGTCCCCGCGGCGACGGCAACCACGACACAGTACTTTCGCAGACGAGGATTTCTGCATTTCTGTGCGTTTTCTGACTTACGTTTTGGTAATTGCTTTCTACAGACTTTTTTTTTACTTTTGTGAAGATATTTGTATGAAAACAAGGTAACTGGTGCACGATATCGAATAAATCATAGTTACACTTGTGAGGTAATGCTTCTCATCTTGGTCATTACAGAATTGTTAACTTCTTACTTCCATACATCGATATGCCGAGATCTGAAAGAAAGCCATGTTGATCAGCGCTATTTGAATTTTTTGTTACACCGTCTCTGCGTGAGGGCGCTTACAGAGAGCATTATTATTAGTCGATGTTCCGGGTGATCAAAAAGTCAGTATAAATTTGAAAACTGAATAAATCACGGAATAATGTAGATAGAGACGTACAAATTGACACACATGCTTGGAATGACATGGGGTTTTATTAGAACAAAAAAAATACAAAACTTCAAAAAATGTCCGACAGATGGCGTTTCATCTGATCAGAATAGCAATAATTAGCATAACAAAGTAAGACAAAGCAAAGATGATGTTCTTTACAGGAAATGCTCAATATGTCCACCATCATTCCTCAACAATAGCCGTAGTCGAGGAATAATGTTTTGAACAGCACTGTAAAGCATGTCTGGAGTTATTGTGAGGCATTGGCGTCGGATGTTGTCTTTCAACATCCCTAGAGATGTCGATCGATCACGCTACACTTGCGACTTCAGGTAACCCCAAAGCCAATAATCGCACGGACTGAGGTCTGGCGACCTGGGAGGCCAAGCATGACGAAAGTGGCCGCTGAGCACACGGTCACCACCAAACGACACGCACAAGAGATCTTTCACGCGTCTAGCAATATGGGGTGGAGCGCCATCCTGCATAAACATCGTACGTTCCAGCAGGTGTTTATCAGCCAGGCTGGGGATGATGCGATTCTGTAACATATCGGCGTACCTCTCACCCGTCACTGGAGCAGTTACAAAACCAGAATCACGTGTTTCCTCGAAGAAAAAAGGCCTGATAACAGTAGATGTGGTAAATCCAACCCATACCGTGACTTTCTCGTCGCGTTTCCACGACAGTTCTAGAATTTTCGGTAGCCCAAATTCTGCAGTTGTGGGCGTTTTGCAGTCCAGCGCCATCAGTCGGACATTTTGTGAACTTTGTTTTTTTTCGGTTGTAATAAAACCCCATGTCATTCCAAGCATGTGTGTCAATTTTTACCTCTCTATCTACATTACTCTGTGGTTTATTAAGTTTTCAAATTTATACTGACTTTTTGGGAAGCAGACGTGGAAACGAGTGTTCAGCAAATTTTTATCTGCAACTGAGCTGCTAAACATACAGATTTGTTGGAAATGACTGAATAAGGCAATAATGGGAGTATTTATCGATTCTGAAAAATGTTTTGTGAAGAATTGCCTTAAGGTAAATGGTTCAAATGACTCTAAGCACTATGGAACTTAACATCTGAGCCCCTAGAACCGCTCGGCCACAGCAGCAGGCACTTACGGTAAACTTGCAGCTTTACATACTTGCACTCTGTTGTAAAATTAATTGCCGAACCAAAATTTGGTTGAAACATGTCACAGATTGCTCAGAGTTAGAGAAGTCAGTTCTCCTCCTTTACATATACATTTTTGTAAAAGAATAGATCAACCTGGTAGAACTGTTTCTAAAACCACTCATTTTTGTGTAAACTCTATACTGTTCACTTTCTTGGCACTGAAGTTATAAAGTAATTCTTTGTTATGAAACTGTCTTAAGAAAATCACTTTGTAGAACGTTATCACCCAAAATTATTCCCATGCAGGAAATACTACGTTCCTTGCCCGTGTCCGCATTGCAAGTGGCGATACACACGGTTTTGAATGTCATTTCTAATTTACCATTTTAATTTAGCTTTGCTACGGCGCTGATTGCTGTGCTGCATCTTCGAAAAACCTTTTACTGTACCGAGGTAACTGCAAGAATAATTCAGGATCATAGTCGTACAATTACACTATACATACAGAACAATGTCATTACACAGTTAATCAGTAACTAGGTCAGATAGCTTACATTCAATTTGGAAGTTATTTTCTTGTTATACAAAGTACATTTTAGTGAACAGTATGATATATCGATGTTCGAAACATTTTTCAAAAAAAAAAATGGCTCTGAGCACTATGGGACTCAACATCTTAGGTCATAAGTCCCCTAGAACTACTTAAACCTAACTAACCTAAGGACATCACACACACCCATGCCCGAGGCAGGATTCGAACCTGCGACCGTAGCAGTCCCGCCGTTCCGGACTGCAGCGCCAGAACCGCTAGACCACCGCGGCCGGCGAAACATTTTTCGTATTCTCACTTTTTTCACAAGTTAGATACGTAAATCAGCAGCGAACTTCAGTTAAAGTAATTTGCATAGTTATTCAGACAAAATTATGTAGTGCATTTGATGTGTAATTTCTATTGCTTTTATTTGGGCGTGGTTTTGAGATGTAGAAAACTGACCACTCTGACTTCAGGCAACGCACCGCTGTTTACTCGGCTGCGGAATAAGGGTCTTAAGTAATCAGATTTTTCTGTAATTAGTTTCGTACGCATACACTCCACACTACACACACACATACATACCCTATATATACACCAGAGCAAAAGAAACATACACCTGCCTAGTACCGTGTAGGGTCCCCGTGAGCGCGCAGAAGTGCCCCAGCACGACGTGGCATGGCCTCGACTAATATGTGAACTAGTGCTGGAGGGAACGGACACCATGAATCCTGCAGGGCTGTCCATAAATCCGTAAGAGTACGAGCGCGTGGAGATCTCATCTACACAGTGCATTGTAAGGCATCCCAAATATCCTCAATAACCTTCGTCTCTGGGGAGTTTGATGGCCAGCGGAAGTATTTAATAAAAAAGAAGAGTGTTCCTTGAGCCACTCAGTAGCCATTCTGGACGTGTGGGATGTCGCATTGTCCAGCTGGAATTGCCCAAGTCCGTCGGAATGCACAATGGACGTGAATGGATGCAGATGATCAGATAGGATGCTTACGTACGTGTCACCTGTCAGAGTCGTATCTAGATGTATCAGGGGTCCCATATCACTCCAAATGCACAGGCCCCACACCATTATAGTGCCTCCACCAACTTAAACAGTCCCCTGCTGACATGAAGGGTCCATGAATTCTTCAGGTTGTCTCCATACCCGTACACGTCCATCCGCTCGATACGGTTTGAAGAGAGACTGGTCCGACCTGCCATCACGTTTCCAGACATCAACAGACCAATGTCGGTGTTGACGGACCCTGGCGAGGCTTAAAGCTTTGTGTCCTGCAGTCATCAAGGGTGCACGAGCGGGCCTTCGGCTCCGAAACCCATATCGATGATGTTTCGCTGAGTGGTTCGCACGCTGACACTTGTTCATAGCCCAGCATTGAAATCTGCAGCAATTTGCGGAAGTGTTGCGCTTCTGTCACGTTGAGCGATTCTCTTCAGTCGTCGTTGTTCCCGTTCTTGCATGATCTTTTTCCATCCGCAGCGATGTCGGAGATTTGATGTTTAGTCGGATTCCCGATATTCACGGTGCACTCGAAAAATGGTCGTACGGGAAAATTCCCACGTTATCGATACCTCGGAGAGGCTGTGTCCCGTCGCTCGTGTGCCGACTATAACACCGCGTTCAAACTCAACATCACGTTGAGGCTCACTTAAATCATGATAACCTGCCATTGTAGCAGCAGTAAGCGATCTAACAACTGCGCGACATACTTGTTGTCTTAAGGTACGTTTACACTGGGATACATGTATCGCGACATGTATGAGCGACATGTCAATTTGACATGTCGCGATACATCACCTCATACAAAAATTCACGGAACTTGTATGCGGACCCTCGAGCTCATACATGTCGCGTATACATTTTGTATATCGCTTTTTGGCCATATACGCGACATGTATGAGCGACATTTGAACTCGCGCATGCACAGTACTATCATTTCCTGTCGTCTTGTCGCCTGCCGCTTATTTTGACGATTAGCGCATGCGTAGTACCAGGCTCTTTGGCGGCTGTTTGAGTTTTGGAGGTGCCGATTATCGTTTCGACGTTAATGTATCTGCATAGAACATCAAAATGTGCCACATGCAACATTATTCTTCGTGTTTGCGAGGCCATTGTGCAAGTTTTATTCCAAGAAGTGATGGTAAAAGTTTTATATATATCAGAGTATGTAATACATTCTATAATTTTTTCATGCATCTGGCACGTATATCAATTTTTTGCTATTATTCCGGCGGCCTCGCGTGATAATGTTGACAACGGATGCCGACAATCGTGTGTGAGACGTTGGCATTAGCAATCGCGCGACAATGCAAATGTTTTGCAATGAAATCTTCGTTTCAAGAGGAATCCCCAGCGGCCAAAAAACGGAGTGTTACTGCCAACTGATCCTCTGGTGGAATCGCTTCCCGAAAGTTTGTGTTGGTTTTGGACACAAGAGGAGCCACAAGTGATAACAAACCGCGGAAATCATCCATACTCATCCTAACATAATTTCTAAAATATGCGCCATCCCTTAGCGTTAATTCGCGAGAAACTCTCTCTGCCACCATCTACGCTTCCTCCGCCTTTTCTTCCTATCATCTTCCAAAAGAGCAAGTGTACCAGCACATAAAAATGTAAAATCTTCCAAATCGTCGTCGAAAGCTATCGCACAGTGATACATATCAACCAGTGTAAACGCACGCTCATACATGTATGAGGTTGATACTTGTCAACTCATACAAGTCGCGATACATGTCGCAAAGTCGCATATACATGTATCTCATACATGTGCCGATACAAATGGCAGTGTAAACGCACCTTTATAAAGGCGTCGGCGACCGCTGCGCCGTATTCTGCTTGTTTACATATCTCTGTATTTGATTACGGGTGCCCAGACCAGTTTCTTTGCCGCTTACTCTGTAACGAGACACCGGAGACCAATGGGTTCCTTATGTCAAAATATTCAGAAAATATCCGTGAACAACCTGGAGTTCGTGTTCATCCCGCAGAACGAAGGAGCACAAAAACTTCGAAGATAACAAGAAAAGAAGATAACTGGAAGCGGCTTTGCCGTCAATGGTACATTTACCTTCAGGTAATACACAAGCTCACTTACACTGTAAATTAAAGGATTTGCCTTGACAAGCACTGCGGTACATCTCAAATTGTCCTGGGAAATAACGGCCACCCACAAAGCTTAGACACTCTTTGTAACGACAAAAGAACTGCTCAAAGGAGCGGGAAAATGGGGGCAATCTTTCACTCGACCGACGCTTGCACGAGCGGCAGCTGCGCGGAAGCGCTGGCAAAAACCGGCGCCCGTCTCCCTCCGCCAGGCGTGCTCAGCCGCTGATGGAGCGGCCACTCTGACGTCACACCTCTTGTTGCTGCCTCGCCTATTCGGGTCACAAAACAGACAACTGATAGTCTCCATACACTAATGTTTGTGGAAAACGCAGTACTGGCGAGTAATGGACCGAAAAATGGCCAGAAGTACTGATCACTGTTTGATTACACGATTTGCAATCAATCACCGAAAATAGCGATAGGCCTCATCATCCGCGAAGACCTGAAATGGAACGTGGACGGACCACATAAACTTTGTAGGAAAGCAGACGCCAAATAAAATATTAATCATTCTTGAAAGAAGTGTTGCACAACTCCGGTTCCACTGACAATATGGGAGTCTGGGGAAATAGAAGAGGCAGAGAAGATCAAAGAAGAGCGGCGTATGTCGTCACGAATTTGTTTAGCAAGCGCGAGAGCATTACGGAGACTGCTCCATTAGGTTTCGGGAATGCAGCCGCATAAATTCTGCTTCTTCTTCTAATATTTCGGCTGTATACCTTTCAGCCATCTTCAGAGAGAGCCGTACCTCGCTCTCAAATGTCGTAGCTTGTCAAAACGTCGAACACATAAAACCATCTCCTCCCCGAAGAGGTACTTGATGTGAATCTTCAGATTCACATTACGGAGACGTTCGTCAAATTATAGCTGCAGAAAGGCATGTCTGTATATACCACAAGCTGCAGTATAACCTTAATCGAAACTTTTTACCAGTTTACGTTTATGTGGACCATCTTGCGACACTGGCAAAATGTCGATGTGGCATGCTGATGTATTAAACATACACCTTTATGTTAACAAATGGTTCAAATGGCTCTGAGAAATATGGGACTTAACTTCTAAGGTCATAAGTCCCCTAGAACTTAGAACTGCTTAAACCTAACTAACCTAAGGACATCACACACATCCATGCCCGAGGCAGGTTTCGAACCTGCGACCGTAGCGGTCGCGCGGTTCGAGACTGTAGCGCCTAGAACCGCTCGGCCACCCCGGCCGGCTTATATTAACATCAACAGGTAAACATCAGTATTTATCTTATCATGTACGCACGTATCAGAAGTGTATTAGTGATATACATGGTGAGTCACTAACTATTGCCAACCAGAATAACTCCGAAAGTATGATAGGAGCTGAAAATTTTGTGGGACAAATGTTGTATGGGACCACGGGGGCTATAATATGACGTTAGTTTTGGTGACTAGGTGGGGTCGCTTGAGAGATATGAAGGTCAACTTAAATGGGATGCTATACTTTGGTACATATTTTCTGATAGCGGCTATCGAGACGAATCCAATGTTGTGTTTAAGTAAGGTCTTTGAACGTCAACGAAGGTCACAAAGGTGGCATGGACGTCCATTTACAGAAGGTATTCGAAATGATGACTACTGGTATCAATGCAGTGCTGGAATCTTCTTATCATGAATTGAGTGGTGTTCATTATCACATCGGCACTTATCGAAGCACGTACTCTGACAATTCTCTATTGCATATCTTCATATATGGTTGGAACGTCTTTATAAACAATGTCTTTTACGAATACCACAAGAAAAAATCCAGAGGCGTCAAGACTGATCAACGAGCCGGCTATGACACATCACCTTCGCGTCCAATTCAACGATTTGGGAGTTGTCTCTGCAACTCATTTCTAGCCATCAGCGAAAAATGTGCCGGACACCCATCGTCTTGATACCACATTCTGTTCTTGTTCCTAAAGGTATTTATTCCAATAACAGACCTAATGTTTCTTGCAGGAATGTGGTGTACTTCTTACCATTAAGATTTCCTTCGATGAAACAGAGGGCTATAATTCAGTCCTCCAGAATATCACATCATACATTCACCGACCACGGTTTTTGGTGCTCAACTTTCCGCAGCCAATATGGATTTTCTGTTGCCCATAATGCATGTTATGGAAATTAATAATTCCATGGTTCGTGAACGTAGCGTCGTCAGTAAATAAAATCAAGTTAATAGGTGTGTCATCCCTCTGAGTCTGAAGTTGACTCCATCGGCAGAATTCAATGCGACGCATACAATCCGTACCATTTAATTCTTGGTGGAGACTGATATGGTAAAGATGATATTTATTGCGATGCAGAACGCGAACAACACTACTCTGGCTCATGCCAGATTCCCTTGCGATTTGGCGCGACCTAACACAAGGATCTCGAATCACAGTGGCAAGAGAACCATTTCCCGTTTCCGTCAGTAACTTTCCTTTGCCGGTTATGTTTCCCGTGCGTTAAAGATCCAGTTGTTCTCAGTTTATCATACTCATATTTAAATGTACGACGTGTAGGGTGAATACATTGAGGATATCTTTCAGCGTATGTCTCTAGCTCTCACTGAATTTCGTTGGCATTCTCCGTAAATGAGAAGCATATGGACTTTTTCTTCGAAGGAATACATCATTCACAATTTCTTGATTCGACGATACTAGTTTTACCGTTCCTATTAGTGTTTTATTGTGAAACCGTCGAATGGTGTCTATATGTCAATGGCACATTAGATGGATGCACCGTATTCGTCTAATATTTACTATTTGCGTGATATACCAGAGATAATTGTCAGAGTATGTGCTTCGATAAGCGCCGATTTGATAAGGAATACCACTCAATCCATGATAAGAAGATTCCAGCATTGCATTGATACCAGTGATCATCATTTCGAACACCTTCTGTAAATGGACGTTCATGCCACCTTTGTGACCTTCGTTGACCTTCAAAGACCTTACTGTTACACATCATTGGATTCGCCTCGATAGCTGCTATCGGAAGATAAGTACCAAACTATAGCATTCCATTTAAGAAAACAAAGTCGACCTTCAGGTCTCTGACGCGACCCCACCTAGCAACAAAAAACCAACGTCATATCATGGCCCCCATGGTCCCATGCAACTTTTGTCCCACAAACTTTTCAGCTACTATCATACTTTCGGAGTTATTCTAGGTGGCGATAGTTAATGACTCACCGTGTATAGCATATATACACTGATGAGCCAAAACATCATGACCACTGCCCACCGTGACGTTGGATGCCGCCTGGTGACATTGCATGCACGTGAAGAGGTAACCAAAAGTATGTAAGCGGAGCAAAAACGTGCGGGTGATCACCCTAGCGAGGATATGAGCTGCAAATGGGGAAATCCATTGAGATAAGCGACTTTGACAAAGACAAGATTATTATTACGCAGAGCCTCTGAACGAGTCTCTTGAAAACGGTGAAGCTGTTCGAATTTTCACGTTCTGCTGTCACGATCATCTACAGAAAGAGGTAGAAGGACAGTGAAACTACCATAGGGGCTAAATGGTTGGACGTCCACGACTCTTCAGAGAACATGGAGTTCGGCGGCTTGTCTGCTCTGTAAAATACACTCCTGGAAATGGAAAAAAGAACACATTGACACCGGTGAGTCAGACCCACCATACTTGCTCCGGACACTGCGAGAGGGCTGTACAAGCAATGATCACACGCACGGCACAGCGGACACACCAGGAACCGCGGTGTTGGCCGTCGAATGGCGCTAGCTGCGCAGCATTTGTGCACCGCCGCCGTCAGTGTCAGCCAGTTTGCCGTGGCATACGGAGCTCCATCGCAGTCTTTAACACTGGTAGCATGCCGCGACAGTGTGGACGTGAACCGTATGTGCAGTTGACGGACTTTGAGCGAGGGCGTATAGTGGGCATGCGGGAGGCCGGGTGGACGTACCGCCGAATTGCTCAACACGTGGGGCGTGAGGTCTCCACAGTACATCGATGTTGTCGCCAGTGGTCGGCGGAAGGTGCACGTGGCCGTCGACCTGGGACCGGACCGCAGCGACGCACGGATGCACGCCAAGACCGTAGGATCCTACGCAGTGCCGTAGGGGACCGCACCGCCACTTCCCAGCAAATTAGGGACACTGTTGCTCCTGGGGTATCGGCGAGGACCATTCGCAACCGTCTCCATGAAGCTGGGCTACGGTTCCGCACACCGTTAGGCCGTCTTCCGCTCACGCCCCAACATCGTGCAGCCCGCCTCCAGTGGTGTCGCGACAGGCGTGAATTGAGGGACGAATGGAGACGTGTCGTCTTCAGCGATGAGAGTCGCTTCTGCCTTGGTGCCAATGATGGTCGTATGCGTGTTTGGCGCCGTGCAGGTGAGCGCCACAATCAGGACTGCATACGACCGAGGCACACAGGGCCAACACCCGGCATCTTGGTGTGGGGAGCGATCTCCTACACTGGCCGTACACTACTGGTGATCGTCGAGGGGACACTGAATAGTGCACGGTACATCCAAACCGTCATCGAACCCATCGTTCTACCATTCCTAGACCGGCAAGGGAACTTGCTGTTCCAACAGGACAATGCACGTCCGCATGTATCCCGAGCCACCCAACGTGCTCTAGAAGGTGTAAGTCAACTACCCTGGCCAGCAAGATCTCCGGATCTGTCCCCCATTGAGCATGTTTGGGACTGGATGAAGCGTCGTCTCACGCGGTCTGCACGTCCAGCACGAACGCTGGTCCAACTGAGGCGCCAGGTGGAAATGGCATGGCAAGCCGTTCCACAGGACTACATCCAGCATCTCTACGATCGTCTCCATGGGAGAATAGCAGCCTGCATTGCTGCGAAAGGTGGATATACACTGTACTAGTGCCGACATTGTGCATGCTCTGTTGCCTGTGTCTATGTGCCTGTGGTTCTGTCAGTGTGATCATGTGATGTATCTGACCCCAGGAATGTGTCAATAAAGTTTCCCCTTCCTGGGACAATGAATTCACGGTGTTCTTATTTCAATTTCCAGGAGTGTATGATAGATGGTGATTTGTGGCATCTCTGCTGGAAGAGCGGATTAGCCGAGCGGTCTAGGGAGCTGCAGTCATGGACTGTGTGGCTGGTCCCGGCGGAGGTTCGAGTCCTCCCTCGGGCATGGGTGCGTGTGTTTGTCCTTAGGATAATTTAGGTTACGTAGTGTGTAAGCTTAGGGACTGATGACCTTAGCAGTTAAGTCCCATAAGATTTCATACACATTTGAACTTTTGTTTTTCCTGGAAGAGCAAAATATTGGTGCACGCACATGTGTTTTGGAGTACATTGTTGAACATGAAGTTCCGCAGCAGAGCACCCCAACGTGTTAACATGTCGACCCAATGATGTCGTCAATTACAACTGTAGTGGGCACGGGACCATAGGGATTCGACCGTCGATCAAAGGAAACATGTCAGCTCTGCGGGTAAATCACACTTTTGCTACACTAGGTCGATGGTCGTCTTCGCAAACGGCGTCACTGAGGTGAACTGTGGCTCGAGAAGTGAAGGCTGGTGGGACCAGTATTATGCTACGGGAGACATTCTCCTGTGCTGGCATGGGACCTGTGGTAGTAATCAAAGACACGCTGACAGCTGCGAACCACCTGCACCCCTTCATTCTCGATGTATTCCCCAATGGCGATGTCATGTTTCAGCAATATAATTGTCCGTGTCTCGGAGCCAGAACCGTGCTACATACCATCGGGGTCACTATCGGGCGCCATCACCGCGTACGCTAATCAGCTGCCCTGTATTTAAGTAATTATGTTGTGTCTAGACAAGACAGCCTAGACACAATGAGAGGAAGCCGAAAGGCACGCGCTTGAACTCACGCAGGCTGGCGTGAGGTCTGAAACAGGATACGTAATGAATGCTATAAAGAAAAGTACGTAGCTTCTGGAATACTTAACTTTAATCCACATTTGTAGAACATCGCTCTTGATGATACATTAATAGAATCTCAATATCAATTGAATACGGCGCCTTGCTAGGTCGTAGCAAATGTAGCTGAAGGCTATGCTAACTATCGTCTCGGCAAATGAGAGCGTATTTGTCAGTGAACCATTGCTATGAACGTCGGCGCGGGTCCGGCGTATACTAACGGACCGCGGCCGATTTAAAGGCTACCACCTAGCAAGTGTGGTGTCTGGCGGTGACACCACAAATTATATGACCAAGATGCTAAAATCAACATCTTGTCGAGTTCAATAAGATGATCGCAGTCGCAGTCCCCAACATAAGAAGGCTTTCTGGACTTCGTTGTGGCACAGGTAGAGCGCTTGATGCGCTATTCCTGCAGTGCTTCTTATTGATGTTGATACTGTGCTTCTCTTCATGACTTTTCCTGTGGTATGGATGGCGTGTGTCTCATCGTCAGTTTGCTGCAGGAGGTGTTTACTCCTGCAGCAGGTCAGTCTAACGAGTTGTGTATTTGATGGCCCAAATCCTGGATGAGCTTGTTACAGGAAAGTTCCACCTTCTCGTCGAAGTGAAGTGCCGTCTGCTTGAATCTCTCTTGCAGCAGCGAGGTGCCGGTGTCCTGGTGCAGCAGTTGAGTTCTGTATCTTCTTGACAGGATGGGGTGAGCTTCAGCGCTCGGTTCTACACCATCTGTAACGTTCCGATGTGACTGTCGGTCGCGTTGCCCCACGAGACTGCTGCGTACTCTAAGATTGGTCTGATCAGTGTTAGGTACGGAGTTAGGTACAGCGAGGACGACGGGCGCGAAGTCGCCCAATTGCTGTGCTCTTAACGTCATTGATGTGCGGCAGTCATCTCAACCGTTCGGTCCAGGGTAATCCGAGGTAGCGGCCGGTCTTCTTCCAGAGGATGGCTACAACAAGTAGCACAGTGATATAAATTTTTTGCAACAGCTGATAGTGTACACAAACATTTCTTTCACTAAATAAATTGTCTGACAAAAAATGTTAATCATCCGGAAGGGAAAGAATAAACAAAATTAATCTTTACTGGTTAAGAGAGTATGTGATGTTATTTCAGTGATGGCAAAATCGAGTCAAATTTATGAAGAACTTGGTAGTACGAGTCCACTTACCAGTACGACGTTGCTCCTCTCTGACCTGTAGCCATGCACTGACTGGTATCGGAAGGCTGTCATAAAAGTCTCCTGACGCAAGTTGGCTCACAATATTGTCGTAGCGCCGTCAGAGTTCTCTTAATCACTTCCTGCCATGATCTGATGTTATAGCCCATGGCTCCACACTCCGTGACGCCAGGAGTAACATCTCTCCAAAACATTGCAAGAATGGGATCTCTCGCCAGATCGTCCCCATAGTCGATGACGATGGTTATCCAGTGTGGTGGTGATGATGATGAGGTCCCATACTCCGAGGAGCGTAGGGCACGATGTGGGAGACCCGCACCGCCAACTAGGCAAGGTCGTAGCGGAGGTGGTTTACCATTGCCTTCCTCCAACCGTACTGGGATGATGATGATGATGATGAAGACAACACAACGGCACACAGTCACCTCGAAGCAGGAAAAATCCCTGCTCCGCCGGGAATCGAACCCAGGACCCCGTGCGCGGAAGCGAGAACGCTACCGCAAGACAACGAGCTGCGGACATCCAGGGTGGTACAGAACCGCAATTCATCGCCGAGAATTCGTCAGCAGGGCATGCTTCCAGGTCGAGGCACTATTCCAAACGGAACCGTTTGTCTTGCACCGTTGACTGCAGCCTAAGCGTGGGACTGTAATACTGTAGTGCAGCTGCTGCTAGTCTCCGACCAATGGTGCCAGATGTTGGAGGGAGTCCATTACTTGTTCTCCGATGGCAGCCGCAGATGAGAAGGGGCTGAGATATGCTTCGTGCACAACACGGCGATCCTCGCTTCCGGTAGTAAGACGTGATCGACTGGAACACCAACAACAACATGTGATCCTCAGCTTCCCTTGAAGTGCAACGTCCGACCGCTTTCGCATGCGAATTGCCCGAAAGTCTGGATAATGCAAGATTCGATCAGCTGGCCAAATCGAGTCCCAGAATGACTCACCTTTCGACGTTTGTCAGTTGCTGATAACGCTGTCTCATACGAGTACGCGACAACCCCGTGTACGTAATGGTGATCACTCAACATCTGACGCCGTTCACATCTCTTATCTGTCCGATCAGGCTTGGTAACAACTCTAAATAGAAACCTCACTACCGATCACAAAAAAGTTACGACTCTAAACATACACACACTCGTTGGTGGCTATTGTTATGTGTACCAAGTTGTTTGTTATTTGAGTAAGTCTTCTGACTGCTTCACTTTATTTATCAATTAGTGTGTAGTTAGCTGAGCAGCACCATCTGAAAAAAAAAATTATTGCAATAGTGCGGTAACCGCAGCTAGGGACTGGATTTCCTAGTAAACGCCGAATACGTTGAAACGCGTTTATTAGAGACAAAATTTCTCAGAGGGTAACTGGGAGCTTAATGACACCTTTAACCAATCACGTCCACAATGGACTTAAACAGCAAGCATTACAGAAGAAAACTCAATGGCAACTTCTCATTTAATCTTTAAACGCTAATTAACTTTAAACTCGAGAAAATTACTGCGGTTACAAGCCAAACAATTCTTAGAGTGACAAAATTTACGGGTGACCAAAGTTAAATTACAAGAGACTAACAAAATTAAAAGCTCGCACAGCTTTCTATTAAATGAATTACTTTCAACCACTTAAGGAATTAAATTTCACACATCAGTAAGGCCGCAGTCTAACAGTAATAATAGACTTAGGCATCACACCCAGAACCAGCGGACGTAGCTATGTGCATCAGGTGATGGAATAATTACACGCAGCGGTATTGAGGCACCACTAAGCCATGCCATACGTGACACTCGTCAGCCATCAGTACGAGCTACTGGATTTACAGGCACAGTTATTAAGCTACCTGGAACGTGATTGATTAAAGGATTCAAATATAAGCGCAGACTCAGAACAAATGAACACACACAGCTTAAAATGAACACGTTCAGTTTTCCACAAATGAGCAAAGTTTATCTACTCGAACTTCAGCAGCTATAGTGCTGATTAATGAACCGCCTCAAATAACCATTTAAATGTATCAACTGCTCCGACCAGCCCCTTACACAGTTAGGTAATTATTTAACCACTGTGGCAACCCATCACCAAACTTGCCCGTCTCAGCACACTTAAATTATTTCACAGGTATCAGGAAAAATTTTGTCACAGCCCGGATGACTACACCCTACCCGTTCCCGGACTCTTTCCTCTTATTTAAAAGAAAAAAACCCTCACGGTGGCAGACAACGGCGTTGCGGTATGGCTGGTAGGTTTCACCATAAGAATAAAAATTTGGCGAAGAAATTTATCAGAGCTCACCACGAAACAATAAGTCTCTGCAACAAGCGGACATATCAAGCTGGATGCACAGGATGTTTACGGTCCAGGAGGGAAGTCACCATCGCACTGCCGTACCACAACAGCCATGGATCCTTTCAAGGCGTGTAGTAGGGGTTTCCGTCCGCTTTGCCCAGACCAGCGAAACCTCTCGCCTCGACGCGCTTCAAAACACCGTGGCAATACAGGCTTGCTCCATCTGGTCGTCACTCAAGTCGTAGCAAGAGCACAGCTAACACTATGAGAGCACCAGAGCTCACTTCGTCTCAAAGAACGCCATCCAACCTTCTTTTTTCTCCTCGTCGCTCACCAACTTTAAATGAATTTGATAAATTGCTCGAACTCCTCGCATGGTGTTTGTACTTCATTTCGTCCTCTCGTGACCACTTAGGATACTACTGAGACCCCAACTGCATCTCGTGTCAAAGTAAGATGCCGTCGAACCTTGCTGAGTGCGTTTCACGCCGTCTTTTTCTTTTCGTTGTTCAGCTTACAATTAAGACCACGATTCTTTTTTCCAAATCACATCGTCGACGTGTCGTTAAAATTTGATTCTCATTCCTTTGTGTGCTTCATTTCTAATGACTTGGATGATGAGACTGCCTTGCATCTTCTGGGCGAAGTTGTAGCTTTTTGCGGGAGAAACATAAAGGTTAAATGAATGCAACGGTCGACACGAACATGGGACATACAGCAGTCTCACCATTCTTACTTAAAGGATTGATGTTTTATGGGCAACAAGAAAGAAATTGTTCTTCGTGCGGTATCTTCGTCTATATTTATATCGCGTGGTCATAATAAAAGTGGAGCTACTAGCAGAAGTCCAGTGTAGGCTGTAATTATCGCATGTCATCGAAACTTGGTAGATATTCTCATGCGGTAAAGCGGAACCGATTTACGATGGAAAAAATTAGTTCCAGTTTTGGCCACCAGGTGCAAATCTGATGCTGTACAGTATCTCGTCGGCCGGCCGCGGTGGTCTCGCGGTTCTAGGCGCGCAGTCCGGAACCGTTCGACTGCTACGGTCGCAGGTTCGAATCCTGCCTCGGGCATGGATGTGTGTGATGTCCTTAGGTTAGTTAGGTTTAAGTAGTTCTAAGTTCTAGGGGACTGATAACCACAGCCGTTGAGTCCCATAGTGCTCAGAGCCATTTGAACCATTTAGTATCTCGTCGACATCTCTGGTCCTCATACTGAACAATCTGTGTAAGCAGCAATTAAAAAAAAAAAAAACAGCTTAAATCTCGTATTCGATGGAAAGAATAAGGGAACTTTCAGATCAGCAGCATGGGGTAGAGACTCAAATCCAGATCTATCTTTCTCCACCCAGAATTACAGTGGCCAACCAGTTAGCATAACCAGAACGATCCTACCCCATTTCCCACGCAGTCAACATCGTCCAGTCATACACTACTGGCCATTAAAATTGCTACACCACGAAGATGACGTGCTACAGACGCGAAATTTAACCGAAAGGAAGAAGATGCTGTGATATGCAAATGATTAGCTTTTCAGAGCATTCACACTAGGTTGGCGCCAGTGGTGACACCTACAACGTGCTGACATGAGGAAAGTTTCCAACCGATTTCTCATACACAAACAGCATTTGACCGGCGTTGCCTAGTGTAACGTTGTTGTGATGCCTCGTGTAAGGAGGAGAAATGCGTACCATCACGTTTCCGATTTTGATAAAGGTCGGATTGTAGTCTATCGCGATTGCGGTTTATCGTATCGCGACACTGCTGCTCGCTTTGGTCGAGATCCAAAGACTGTTAGCAGAATATGGAATCGATGGGTTCAGGAGGGTAATACGGAACGCCGTAGTGGGTCCCAACGGCCTCGTATCACTAGCAGTCGAGATGACAGGCATCTTATCCGTATGGCTGTAACGGATCGTGGAGCCACGTCTCGATCCCTGAGTCAACAGATGGGGACGTTAGCAAGACAACAACCATCTGCACGAACAGTTCGACGACGCTTGCAGGAGCACAGACTATCAGCTCGAAGACCGTGGCTGCGGTTACCCTTGACGCTGCATCACAGGAGCGCCTGCGATGGTGTACTCAACGACGAACTTGGGTGCACGAACGGCAAAACGTCATTGTGTGACTCAATTCCCAGGCGTTTCAAGGCCGTTATTACGGCCAGAGGTGGTTGTTTGGGAACTGATTTCGCAGGATCTATGCACCCAAATTGCGTGAAAATGTAATCACATGTCAGTTCTAGTATAATATATTTGTCCAATGAATACCCGTTTATCATATGCATTTCTTCTTGGTGTAGCAATTTTAATGGTCAGTAGTATATTTACTATTATCTATTTCAAACTTAATCAGAACTAAAACTTTATAGATAGCTATTGCAGTCTGTTATCTAATGCTGGTGCTCATAGTATTGTTCTGTAGTTTATTTTGCACTAAAATGCGTTCCTTTAACAGGGCACTGCCGACTTCGGAATCGACATTCCAGCTCGATTATGCTGAATTAATCGAAACACTGGCGCTGTTTTGCAATAACGCTGTTCAAGCTCAGTTCCTTGACCTTTTGTTCATTAAGATCGCGTAAGGCGTTAAGGAGTTACTAATTTCTACAGGAATTATGTACATCTAACATCGTCACTGTCTGAAGTACAATTATATATACAGATTTCTTTCATGGCCTCGTTTCTGTCTGTAATATGGTGCTGTTGCCTATTCTGCACCTTTATTAATATGGGTTTCATTTGTGCGGCGGCCGTGAAATAGTTTAATTTGCGGCTTTTAAGTTTGCGCTATGGCGACACCATCACGCCACCTGTGTATCTGCAACTGCCACTCTATGGAGCAAAACCACTCACAGTAAGGATTCAGTATACCTGCTGCCAATATAGTAGTCGGTTTAGCTCTTAACCAGTATATTTGGCCAATAACAGAGGCCGAGATGTCGTCTTCTAGTCAAACAGATAAATCCACTTGTCGGGACTCGCACCGTGCTAAAAGTCAAAATAGCGAAAGTCTAAGGGCGCCTAACTGTCATCTCAGGTTTGGTCACGCTAGTGTTCTGTATGTGGTATCCTTTGCAGATGCGCCCGAGTTTCCCAGAATCCCACCAACAAATTCAAGTATCAAACTCCTCTTCCCTACAACTCTTTGACGTATTCGTACCGTTTCACACCACTTTGCAGTTCCATCCCGTGATACTTAAATGCAGTGACCAGTTCCAGATGGCGCCCGGGTTCCCGGGTTCGATTCCCGGCGGGGTCAGGGTGTTGTGTGATGTCCTTAGGTTAGTTAGGTTTAAGTAGTTCTAAGTTCTAGGGGACTGATGACCATAGATGTTAAGTCCCATAGTGCTCAGAGCCATTTTTGAACCGATTCCAGATGTCTATCAGTAACCTTGAAATTGGATACTATCAGGTTCTATCTTGCATTATCCTGCAAGTATGATGCAATTTTCTAGATATGTCTTTCGGAACGCCAAGAGGAAATGTTAAGATCTTATTGCCTTTCGTTCACCCAGCTGCAAGGGTACAGATACCGATACAGTTCCTTCGTATTGGATCTTACCCTCACTCATCTCTACTGGACAGGTACCGATACTGGGCGCGGGGATATGCTATCATCCGAGTATAGGAACGGTTTTGGCGTCTAACCACTGGATCCACGGCAGTTGCTATGATGGAGTCTGCAGAGCGAGTCGCAGGCGAACGCGGTGTGCACAGTCAAGAAATTAATTACTGTCAAGAAATTAATTATTGTGAATTCAAGATAGTTTTGTACGAAATTAGACTGTAAATAATATTTTATGGCCACTGGACCGAACCAGAAAAGCAGTCGCTAGCTGGACTGTAATTGTGGAACCGTATAAAACTAATGTACTGTGAACGAACTTTAGACGTGATAGGTATATTTTCTAGGAACTTAAAAGTGTAATGAACTAGTGACCTGCCCCCCGCTTCACACGGTTATCTACACCCAGAGTGCTTGTGGTGGTGTATTAGCAATAAATTAAGTGCAGAAACCTTCCTCGTGAATCAGTCTACCCATTATTCAAAACCGTATCAAAAGTCCCATAGTAACTCCAAGACGAGAATCCTTTGGACCTGCCTTTCTTCTACTTTATTTATTCCGTTGAGTAGACACATACAGTTAGGGTGCTTTCATGAGGTTAGGAAGGGCCTGTGGTGAATGAGACTATTAAAGAGGGCTGGTAACGACTGTCATACTGAATTCAATGGTAGTTATATGCCTGAAGTCATTAGAGGTGATGGAGTTGAGCACTTGTTTCGTCAGACATCACTTCTGTGGCAGGGAAGGTGCCAGTTTGAGTTTGGCATGAGAATGTATCGACAGAGCGAAGGGAGAGTTTATCCTTCGTTTTTGTACAGCGGAAGGCAAGGCAGAGGACACGGACTGAGCCACAGAAGGTCCACTGGCCACGGGGAGCGGGCTACAGCGTAGTGTCAGAGGCCAGACTGCTTTCACCGAGATTCGACGGACGGACTCACTGAAAATAGTTCTCAGCCAAGAAGAAGTGCAGTCAGCCATTTCTATTGGAGTCCTCATGCTGTTTCCTAGGAACGTTTCTCTGAGATCAGTACCAGTTAAGCCTGTGAAAACATTTCACTGAAGTGGTCAAAATGAGGCGATACTGTAAGACGCCCGAAGCAGTTGCATTTTTTCGAGGTCAGGTAATCACACAAAGGGTGCTGTTTTCCGCTTGTGAAAAAAACGATGTTTTGATTGGGACGCTGGCAATGATGTCAGAAAACGTAACAGTGCGCGCCTGTTTGATGCCTCGAGATGTGTTAGTATTGTAGGACTAGTTATTTTCCAATCTTATGGAGGAAGGTTGTATCGTACACATTGTGTTCGCGCTTGACGCAGGTAAGAGCTACCGTTTTCAATTGGTGGCTTTTTAACTTCTTGGCACATAATCCTGGTGGAGTGTTTCAAGGACTTGCATGAAGTGTGAGGAGGAGAGAACTCGGTCTGGCGACGTGAAGGAGAGTGGCCCAGTTCAGTCGTGTGCCATGGAGCAGAGAAGTTGATTATTTGGTCTTGTGCCGCGGAGGAGGGAAGTCGATTTGAGCTTGGACCGTGCAGTCTGGCCGCAAAGTTGAATCCGAACGAGAGGAGGAGATAAAGGCCCACCGTTCAGCGTGATGCAGGGGTGCCCTGGCCACAGCATTCGAGATTTCTGTATGTGCGTGGTCAGCATTTTGCAGCACCGGCACTAGGAACCTTTAGAATGAATTTCACTCACCACGTGTTCACAGCAGCAGCAGTTGCTGTCCGATGTAAGCACATTGTAGTAGTTTATTCTCGTCAACAGTTCGCAATCACTATCAATCGCATTAGTTACAGTCAGATCGCATTATCCGGTTTTAGAGTCAAAATTAGTCAGTTTGTCATTCTCAGTACACTCCATTTTATGAACACGAGCATAAGTATAACTGATGTGTCACGTTGAGCTATGTTCCATGTCATTCATGGCTTTTGGAAATAAATCTGTTTGTTATTCAAGTGAACAAGATTCGCTGATCGCATTTATTAATTGTATTTATCTATATATGGAGCAATAGGAGTAGTTATCTTCAGTTTCACTACACAGGGCCAAATATCTTTTCATTTGTGTTTAATTTCACTGTGTATAAATTTTGCGGTTGTGTGATTGAAGGGTGGTTCGATGTCTTAGAGATATTCACATGCAGAAGTTCATCAGAGGTACCCATATACCTGCCTACCGCATTGGACCTTTTGAATACTTCCTGAGATTGGACATAAAAACCCGGCGGGGGACTTTAATTTAGATAGCGTGTAGCAGTTTGCTAGTGCACGTGTCACTTAGGCATGTGCTTAGAAACTTTGTTACCTGATACGTGCACCAGGGGAGTAAAACTACCCACCAGTACTGTCAAGATCCAGAGTTCGGTGCCAAACCAGTGCGACGTTATACTAAGGAAGTCAGCATTCAAGAACCACCACTAATCTAAAACTGGCGTGAGCCTTTACAAGATACGATGCTTACCTCTAGACAACGAAGCATTCTGCGAACAATCTAAGAGCGCTGCTCATTATATGACAAAAATTGTATGTATTGAAGGCCTTAGTGGTCCTATTGCGCTCCCTCTGAGCGCACCCGATGTTTCTTTCGCGTCTACTTCACAGTTGCCGCACAATATAACAAAATGTATTCCATCGGCCGAAAATTATTTGAGTCAAGCTTTTTGACATCGTCCCAACGGCTGCATCTTCATTCACTATATGAATTACCTTCGCTACTGTGGCGATCATTACAGCAGCGGCTTACCATTATAGCTCATTGGAAGATAGTTTGATGCATCGCTGTGTAGTATTGAACGGTACGATACTAATACTGTGACTTTTCTGAGTCACGTTATGGACCTCATTGGACAATACTCTGAAGTAATTCGACTAAGGGTGGGGTGAACAAGATATGACACTGCCCGTTTGCACGAGCCTATTGACCAGTACATCAAAATCTATTACAAGACTGACATTTCTGAAACATTTCGTGCCTGTAAAGCGGGATATTAAATTATTTTCGCCAGTGTTTTTGCTTCAAAAATTGTCAAAGGCTTCGCGGGTGCGGATCTGGTATTGAAAATGTCTCAAACGTCTGTATATCAGGCATAATGTTCTAGGCCTTCCGACTGGCTTAATTTCTAATAATCTTGACAAGCCGCAGAACAGTTAATACGAGGTGTGGCTAGAAAAAAACCGGACTAGTACTGGTGAAACAATAAAACGAATGCAATAAGGCTGAAAGTCGCGTGGCCTGTCACGTGACTCTCGCTCCGCCTACTGCTCGAGTTTCATCTGCCTCCTGCACTCAGTCTGCCCGTGGCGTCTGTTTTAAGTAGTTGACGTTTTGTCTGTGCGTCGGAAAATGTTGAGTGTACAGAAAGAACAGCGTGTTAACATCAAATTTTGTTTCAAACTAGGAAAATCTGCAAGTGAAACGTTTGTAATGTTACAACAAGTGTACGACGATGATTGTTTATCGCGAACACATGTGTTTGAGTGGTTTAAACGATTTAAAGATGGCCGCGAAGACACCAGTGATGACACTCGCACTGGCAGACCATTGTCAGCAAAAACTGATGCAAACACTGGAAAAATCGGTAAACTTGTTCGACAAACAGTGAATCAGCATTACTACATTAGCGTCCTGGCTACCCTACGTGAGCGAGTACGGAGAAAACGGAACGATTTGTGGAGAAAAAAGTCATGGATCCTTCACCAAGACAATGCCCCAGCTCACAGTGCGTTGTCAGTGAAGACGTTTTTGGCAAAACACAACATTCCCATCTTAGATTATCCACCCTACTCACCTGATTTGGCCCCCTGTGACTTTTTTCTTTTCCCTAAAGTCAAGTCAGCTTTGAAAGGAACTAGATTTGAGACTGTTGAAGCAGTAAAAGAAAAAGCGACGGAAGTAATGTATGGACTTACCGAAAATGATCTGCAGCATTGCTATGAACAGTGGAAAATTCGTATGGAGCGGTGTAGAGACCGAGGAGGAGAGTACATTGAAGGAGATAACATGAAATTGTAAATAATTGTAAATAAATGTTTTTTCCAGCATCAGTCCGGTTTTTTTCTAGGCGCACCTCGTATGTCGAGGAAGTTCGAAAGTTCACTAGAAGCTAGGTATGCACCCGCCACGTATAAAGCAGAGCAGAAAAACTTACGCCATTCTCATCAACTGTCATGTCTCGTGGCAGAAGCACTGAAGCAGCTTCCATCGTTTGCGAAGCCCGTGTCTCTTCATCTGCGTCAAGTTCCCATTCAAGTAGGGCAGCTTCCGTGTACTGGGGGAGTTGATATCACAAGAACGGAGACGAAGGAACTCCAAAACTACAGTCACAATAAAACAATTAAATGAAAAGCAATTCCCTTTTGCGCTCTGCATTAGCATATAGACAAGATTCCGCTAAATGTGAAAGAATATTAGAGTAAACTATCTGAAACAAAATTTATTTGAGTGCTGAATTCGACACTCAAATTACAAATTACCTCTCGGTGCACTCAGCGCTCGTCTCGTTTGAGTGAATGCAGAAGACAGCTGAACCCTCCTCTGCAAATTCGTGAGCGATGTTGCGACAACGCAGCTCCGACAGTCGTAAACCTCTACACTATTCGCGCTCGCTGCCGTATTTCTCTCGCATCGTAATGAATAAATTATCAAAATACGAGTCCTTGGGAATCTCAGCAATAGGTTTACAGGCTTCAACTTAGCAAGTCACCTCTAAGGTGCGAGTAATTAACAACGGTCATCTAAAAACACCACAGCAACCAAATTGAGATTACGGAAAAAGAAGGCGAGATTTAATGTTCCTTCGATTTCTGACTCATGTAGCAATGACGAAAGTTACTGTAAGCGATCTCATGGAATTTTCTTTAAACATACGCAGCATCTGGACGATACTACAGAAAACAGTTTAAACGTTTATACGTTAGATACTTGTGCCTAAGAACGCAAATGCGAATGGAATGGATATGGTTGACAACATGTTTCAAAGATAAATGTGTTGAGCTAAAACCCCTTCGATGTTTTCTAAAAGTCTAGTCTATGAGCTAAAATCAACTTTCAGTCTTTGCTTTTATTTCATTTCCATAATCACCCACAGAACCTAGGACAATGATGTAGGAGGGGAGGGAGTGTTGTCTGATAAGACATATTTTCGGAGGTCACGAATAACTACAAAAGGTTGCATAATACGACTAAGCATCGAAAAATCCGAATCCTGATGAGGAATCGAAACAGCTCTTCCATAACTTTTCGGGCATGCATCGTCTTCCAATATTTCGCTGTTAATCGTACAGCTATCTTCAAGTTGACACTTGCCACAGTCATATACTGCGCAGTAAATACGCATGCACAAGGCAAAGTGCACGCACGATAACGCACGGCAAGGCATATGTGGAGAGTGGTAATGGTGGGGGTTGAGGGCAGGCACTGTAGGGGAAATGCTGAGCGCTGGAGGAGAAGTGTCGTTCTAAACTGAAGCCTACGCTCACATTTTTTGTAAATATTAAATGAACCCCTCCACTCCCAAAATAGCACGTTGACCATTCAGAAAGATCTGTCACTTCTGCTTCGGTTAGTAACTAAAAAAAATTCCACGAAAAGTGCAACAAAAGCAGCGATTTATTTTCAACTGGCTTGTTAACCATTTGTAACTTTCAGAGATGTGTCACGAGTGGCGAATTTTTCTCTTGTTCCCATAATAAACCTTGCTTCTTTTGCGAAAACAGAGGGGAGTTTACAGTGCCACCTAACTAACTAATTTTGCAGACACAATTGTGAGAGAGTTCTGAAACAGTGGTTTATTCATTGGGGAACTGAGGAAAAGTAAAGTCAATAACTTATGTAAAAAACACATCTTCGGTACAAAAATAAACGTATTATGGTATTCCAAAGCCCATAGAATTTCTCGTTTCACCCGTTATCGATGGTCCTTAAAAATTACATTCCTTCAACGAAAATGTCTGTAGTGAGAGAAATAACACGGCAGATAATGAAGTTTTGTATAATAACCATATGGAAAAATACTCTTCTCTTTACATACAATCTTTTGCCAAACTCTCATTTAGATACGTCAAACCGTTTATGAAATATGAGGAATGTTGTGGATATTTCACTTTCACTCTATCACTGCCAAGTACAATCGCACATGAGAGTGCTACATCAGATCAGTTTTCTCGAGACTGGTGACAGAGACCTCTATCAAAGTCTAAAGAAAGATTCAATATCTTAGCTAATTTTCACACACAGCGACTTATTATGTAATACGCACCAAACGCAAAATCATAACGACCCCTATTTTTCGTTGCAACCTAATTCGAATTTCGCGCAGTGCCTTACGTACATGCAAATGTCACAATAACTGTGATTATTAACGAAATGATGGGCACATCATCAGGAAGCTTACTTATAAAGCTATAAGTAGCACAAAAATGAATATTTTAACCGAATAGTTTCAGAAAGATAGCAGGGGGTGCGTCTCGATTCTGTCATTGCGGACTGGTTGAAAAGTAGCACAATACATCTCAGCTGACAGTTACAGCGTTAGGGAGGACATCAAACAGAAAAACCCCTTCATAGCCCCAGAAGACCGTTGTTTCTCACATATTCCTTTTCTCGCCGATTCTCCAGAGAACCTCTTCATTCCTCACCTTATCAGTCCACTTAATTTTCAACGTTCTTCTGTAACACCACATCTCAAATGGTTAGAGCCTCTTCTTTTCCGGATTTCCCACAGTCCGTGGTTCACTACCATACAATATTGTTCTCCCACTGTACATTCTCAGCAATTTCTTCCTCAAATTAAGGCCAACGCTCGATACTGGTAAACTTCTCTTGGCCAGGAATGCCCTTTTTGCTGGTAACAGTCGGGTTTTTATGTCCTCCTTGCTCCGTCCCTCATTGGTTATTTTGTCTCTGAGATGGCACAATTCACTAACTTCGTCTACTTGGTGATCCTCTATTCTGATGTTAAATTTCCCACTCTTCTCAAATATTCTACTTCTTATTACTTTCGTTCTCCTTCGAATTACTCTCAGTCCGTATACTGTACGCATTAGACTGTTTGCTCTATTCAGTAGATCCTGCAATTCTTCTTCACTTTCACTAAGGTTAGCAATGTCATCAGCAAATCGTGACATTGGTAACCTTTCACATTGAATTTTCGTTCCACTCTTGAACCTTTGTTTTATTCCCGTCATTACTTCTTCGATGTATAGATTTAACAATAGGGACGAAAGACTACGTCCCTGTCGTACACCATTTTTAAATGCCAAGTTTTAGAGAACTGTGTCTTAAACGCCGTGCATAAAATTGATTTTATTTCAACTGCAAGGGCGTTCAAAATGCAGTCACCATAGATTGCTTCCACTAATTGGTGACAGTTTAAATTTACAGTGGACTGTTTGACTCCCAGAGGAGCCAATAGCCTTTCACGAGCTTATCCACTCCAGTAACATCAGTTTAACTGTGGTTGAAAAGACCGACCAGCAAAACTCTCAAACCGTAATTACAGGCCAGACAATAGTGACCACCACTACAACAGATAAAGCACGCAATTAAAAACAGGCTTAAAAAATACACTATTAAACTCTATAGAACTAAGACGACAAATCCAGGTGAGCATATACAGTGCATCCAGTTAGTACACATAAGTTTTATTAACGTGGCCCAGAAGAAATACTACAATCAGATGGCCGAACTCCAGTATTACTGCCAGCCGGTGTGGCCGAGCGTTTCTAGGCGCTTCAGTCTGGAACAGCGCGACCGCTACGGTCGCAGGTTCGAATCCTGCCTCGGGCATGGATGTGTGTGATGTCCTTCGGTTGGTTAGGTTTAAGTAGTTCTAAGTTGTAGGGGACTGATGTCCTCAGATGTTTAGTCCCATAGTGCTCTGAGCCATCCAGTATTATTTTTTGCTTTAGCACCTGATCCTCTCGATATTGATGGGTGAACCAACGGTTATTCCACTGACGGCATGCCGAACATTACAAACCAGCTTCGGTAACCACATTCGATACACGGGGAGTATGAAGTTCACACCATTCAATCTTCTCTCGCCGACAACTCGTCCACATTCGTTACAGAAGTTGACCGGAATTCGTAATCCAGGCTGATGTCCTTACCGAGAGACAGTTCCTTATACCCAATGACACTTGAAAACCAGCACCGTTGTAGATCCGAGTCCTCCGCGTGGCCTCACACTCAATCACCGACCCAGCTGACTCCCGGTGTTACGACCAGCCAACAGCCACTAGCAAAACCGTCCATAGTCACTGCAGTCGGTAACTTCCTTCTCCTCGCTGGCGGTGCCGCTTAAGGCCAGATTCTCATTCAAATGAGCAAAAAATAGGCAAAGTTTGGAAATCTTTTTGAGACAATGGAAAGACATGCAAAGGATCTGTTTTGCGACTATATTTGATCATACTTTGGACCTTTATTTTAGGTTCTCAACACAAAAACCAAAATGGCCCCCGTAATTATGACTTAATCGAAGACGTGAGGGTTTGACGTACGCAGACTGTGTGCAACGTAGCACCTCAGGAGTTATCTGAAATCAGAAATGGATAACATCAATCGATACTCCATAAAGTTTATTGGAGTTATATGTAACCACAATGAAATGACCTTAAATCTAGCGATATGGTGTTAACTCTAACTTTGAGTTCGATTTTTGAGTTTTTTCCAATCTTTGTGGCTTCATAAAAAATATTTCATATTAATGGATTTCATATATTATAGATATATGCTCCCAAGAAAAGTGTTTACTATTCGGGGGTCAAAGGTAGAAGTTTTTGTGTTGAAACGTTTTTATTTTATGCTGCACCTAGTTTTCAAAAATCGTTTCTCGAAAAAACCTCTTTAAAGTCTAGGCAAAACTTTTATGTGTATTGTTAGTTCAATTTGCATAAAAACTACATGTTATTATATCTGAAGTTAGATTTTCAAAATTCAAAATGGCTAATACAATATGGCGGACCAAAAATTATTTTTTGACCAAAATAAGTGTTTTGTTACATACGTTTAGCCGGCCAGAGTGGCCGAGCGGTACTGGGCGCTACAGTCTGGAACCGCAAGACCGCTACGGTCGCAGGTTCGAATCCTGCCTCGGGCATGGATGTGTGTGATGTCCTTAGGTCAGTTAGGTTTAAGTAGTTCTAAGTTGTAGGGGACTGATGACCTCAGAAGTTAAGTCCCATAGTGCTCAGAGCCATTTGAACCATGTTTTTACATATGTTTAGTATACAATTCCAGGACCGTATATCAGCCCTTCCTCTAACTCGAACTGTTCCTGGAGAGCTGTTCCCTCGTTCCGCTTGGCGAGAAAAAACGTATCTGGCTGGGCTGGATATGCTGCGTTTTGCAGACTGCACACGTTGTTCGTCAGCTTTTTCAGCGAATATGTTAGCATGCGTACTGCAATACAGATCATTTTGTGGACGTGCGTCACGGCACATGTTTTCTTCCTGAGCCGGGCGTCTCCGGCCGAGAACGTCCCGAGGGGGCCGTGACACTGCTTCCAACAATGGGCTATAGAAACTTCTGCAACGCATGGATTATAAAACCTTTTCGTCCCAACTTCTAGAAACATACACCTTCCAAAAAATGCAATAAAAATTTGGATTTTCGACCATTTTGTATGAGAACCTGGCCTTGAATCGCCTTCCCACCTCTGCCCTCTTTCGGCCGGCCTGGGAAGTCATAGAAATCTCAGAGCAAAGGTAGGCGGGGACGCGTTACTACCCGGTAAATAGATTTTAAAGCTGAAATTTCTGAGATTTGATACAGATGAGAAAATAATTTATAGATTTATAATCTGGAAAGGCGCCACCTGAAGGTGGTTGCGAGTATTTTTGTCCGCAATACGCACGGCTCAGCGCAAAAAAAAAAAGAAAAAAAAGACAGTCAACACTTCGTGTCGAGTTCAGTGAGTAGCAGAATGCTTTTCCATCCTCTCCGCCCTCTCCCTTGGCAGGTCCCACCTGGCAGTTTTATTCTTCTTCGTGTGTGCTCCAAGTGGGTTTAAAGTGTGCTGTATTAGAGTGTTTTTAATACTAAGGCCGACTTTTAACCTGTGCGTATGCCTTCAGTGTCTTCTTTGCGTTTTACGAATCGCCAAATGTGTTTTTTTTTTAACTTTATGTCGACTTTTTTAATTGTCCCCCCATGGACGTCTCCATGTCAGTGTATTTTTACCCCCATTATCCCCCCCTTACTCTGTTTCATGTCCCACTTTTTTTATCGCCTTATATGTAACATTTTATTCTTGCATTAGTTGTCTTGTCACTCGGCTGAAGAGTGGCGGATTGTGCTGGTGACAGCCCTCCCCTGCCCATATGGGGCAGGGGAATGAAATCACAATAAAGAAAAAACTCAATTAACCGTGGAGTCCTGTGTCCGGCTGATGCAGGCTGTACGACAATACCTTTGTTAGAGAAATGGCTTCCAAGAAAAATTCCACAAGATACAAGAAATGACCGGTGCAGACATCTTAGGGACGTACTGCATAATACGCAATGTCCGCAGCTTGTGGTCTGGTGTTTAGTGTTGCTGCCTTTGGATCACGGGGTCCCGGGTTCGAGTCCCAGCCGGGTTGGGGATTTTCTCTGCACGGCGACTGGGTGTTTGTACTGTCCTCATCACTGCATCACCGTCATCATTCGTGAGAGTGGCTAGATTGGATTGTATAAAAATTGGACTTGTAAAAATTGGGACTTCGTTCGGGAGCTCATGACCGCGCAGTTGAGGGCCCCACAAACCAAATACTATCCTCATAATAAACACTGAAAAGCAATGGCGAAACAAGATGAGTGTCCGGTCATTAACGTCCACTAACAATGCACCGTCGATTCGTCTGTTCCAGCCACACCTCTCTGAGAACATATCATATGAATTAAGAAGAGAAATTAAGAGGTTTAAAATATTGAACGGCAGAACAATTTTGACATCGAACTATATTAAGAGAACTTACGTAATATTTTCATAGGTGTCTTTACAGTAGTGCAGCAGAATGGCTCCGGTATCATACCAAGATACCAAACTAAAGACAGCTCTAACAAGATTATTCGAAACATCAGAAGAACAAAAATAGCGGACGAATGAAATTAGTCCAGCGTTTACATTTATCTTGTAGACATGTCGTTTTAACGATCGACAGAGGAAAGTAAGTGGGTAATTCGTATTTATAGATACTGTATGAACATTGCATACGTACAAATTCTGATAGAAAAATTGTAATAGTACAGCGAGCGCAATAACTATCGACACGCGCAGATGCACGTATCAAAATTGAATGACAGCTCTCTGCTTGGAATGCACCTTCGTTGCAGACGCCATTTTGAAGGCTACTCACAGCGCCGCCATCAATAGGAAATTCATGAAACTATAGGGGCTGAAACGGGAATGTTCCAGAATATCCCACAGCACATGCCGCACTTTTCATTCAAAAATGATCGAGAAAAAAAATGTGTTGCATGTTTCCACAGCTCCCTTGATCATAAAATCATAGTAGGATGAGCGTGTGGCTAATACTTTGACTTTCCCGTAAACCACGGAATTAACAAGTTGCTCACTCAGGCCACAAAGGTCTAAGGGATATCGACCGGCCACCGAGTCAACCTCTGCCTTGGCGCTTCGTGCAGATGCGGTACGGAGGGCCATATGGTCCGCTTTCCGGAGTTTCCAGACAGTGAAGCCGCTACTGTTCGGTCAAGTAGCTCCGCAGTCGGCATTACTAGGCTGAGTGCACCCCTTTACAGTCCTCTCACCAAGGGAAAACTCCTGGTAGCACCGGGAATCGAACTCGTGCCTTTCGCAGGAAACCCATCAGCTACGAAGGCGGGCTAAAGCGTGGGATGGGCAGTGGAAATACAATGTTCCACGGTCCACTGCATATTCATTGGGGTATAAAATATGGACGTGACTGGCGCTGTTACGCCGACTGTCGTATATCTTTTTGTATGTCTATCATTCTGATTGGGGGTTTGAGGGACTTCGGCCGTTCAGTTTGTGTAATAAAATGGAACACTTATATAGCCGTCCTTACGATGTATTATATGGCTAGGGTTTTGGTGCTTCAGTACACCGTCTTTAGGCTTTAGCTGATGCTGAGGGGGTTATCTTCCATCGTATACACGATTCATCACTGGCCATCATCTATAAACTGGTTTTCACAGACTACATGTAACAACGATGTTGTTGACCACTGATGAATAGTGTATACGATAGGAGTTAACCCCCTTAGCCTCAGTTAATGCCTAAAAGACGGTGTACTGAAGCACCAAAACGGTAGCCATATAATACATCGTAAGGACGGCTATATAAGTGTTCCATTTTATTGCATGCCGTATCGCAGGCGCATGCACATTTACTCAAGCATATCGTTGCGCCTAGTGGTTTTAATTAAATCACTTCTGGTAACTCGATCGTTAGCAAGAAATGCACCCGTAAACTTGGAGCCTAAGAAAGCAGAGTATCCTAGAATCCTCCCGATCCGGTTTATAATGGAATTAATACACTTAACGTCATCACCAGTGGGTATATCGTCAGAAGCTATTCTCCGTGCTTACTACCAAGGCTCTGCACTGCATTAAGGTATCAGTATCAATTGGGGAGTTAGTTTCTTATGCTATAGGAATCGTTTAAGAAGGGATTTTTTGAAATTCCAACCCAAAGGAGCGAAGTAGGGGATGAAGGTTTTTCTTTTTTGGAAAAATATCGCTGTTAAGGCAATTTTGAAGGTAGACCTATGACAGTTAATATCTGATTTCTCGGAAAGAAATAAAGGGAGATGTGTTTCAGTATTTTTTGACGCTATGGGGTTGAAATACTGGGTGAAAACTTTTTTTGAAACTATATCATTGTTAAAGTACAACTAAAGTGTTTTTAAAGCTACGTGTATGAACTTGGTATTTGAGTTCTCGGTTACAAACTGAACCCCTAAGGAGGTGAAATAGGGTCGGACTGTTTCACTGACTCATAATTGCCCAGACCAAGCCGCTAAGGATAGAAACTTCAAGTTTGACGAGAGCGTCGATCTTACACTGTAGGCATCGTTTAAGAAGGAATTGTCCGAAATTCCACTTCTAACCAGATAAAATATGGGATGAAAGGCTTTTTGAAACTATGCCGCTATTAAGAGAATTTGTACGCTAGAACTACGAAAACTGGTATTTGGCTTCTAAGTCAGAAAAAATACGTGTTTCAGCATTTTTGGAAACTCAACCACTAAGAGGGTCAGATAGGGTTGAAAGTTTTTTTGAAAATAAATAATTACTAAAGAACTACTAAAGGATTTTTAAAACTACATCTATGGCAATTGGTATTTGACTTCTGTATTAGCAATAAAAAAAACGTGTTTCAGTGTTTTTGGAAACTCAGCCCCTAAGGGAATACAATAGGGGGATGAAAACTTTTAAGAAAATATTTCGTTACATTACAAAAATTTTAAAGCTAAATTTAAGAAAACTGGTATTTTACTTCTCGAATAGATGAAAAGAAATCTTTGGTACGGGATGAAAGTTGCTATGGAAATATCTCAAATACAACAAAAAAGACATAATTAACAAAAAATTTGTACTCCAGTTACCAGAATCGCTTATTGGTCATATATACATTCGGAAAAGACCACGTTCACATCGCGTTAATTATCGTGGAAAGCTTAGAAGGTGTTTCAACATAAAAATTCGATTAAATAAAAACAAAAGAAATCTCTGTAGCCCATACAGTCTACGCGAGCGAAACACCGGGCACTAAGCTAGTGTAATTATACAGAGGAACAATACTGGTAGCTACTTTTCGATTCACCAGTCCTACGCATTTGACCTAATATACATCAGGCTGGCGGTTAATACGTAACAAACGTAAAAGATTTTGTTACAGATTTATTGTTCGTGTACATTGGAATTTTAAATATTTTCTATGCCCAGATTCGGTTAAGAACAATGGTCTTCACATTTTTATTGCACTTGCAACAAATAAACAGCCCTATTAAGATCTGTAACACGTACCTGCAAATTGGTCTAATGAGGGCCAGCCGGCCGGAGTGGCCGGCGGTTCTAGGCGCTACAGTCTGGAGCCGAGCGACCTCTGCGGTCACAGGTTCGAATCCTGCCTCGGGCATGGATGTGTGTGATGTCCTTAGGTTAGTTAGGTTTAATTAGTTCTAAGTTCTAGGCGACTGATGGCCTCAGAAGTTAAGTCGCATAGTGCTCAGAGCTATTTGAACCATTTGAGCCAGTGAGGGCCAAAATAAAACATAAAGAAAGATAAAGCTGCGCTGAAATCGGACTTTAAATTTACTGTAAAAGTTTGAAGTGCTGCATTCTCCAAGGGACGACCGTTCTTTTTTTTCGGGTAGTCGGTGTCTTTTTTTTATCAATTTCAAACGGCCTGTCGCAGCTCCGTCTACTTAATAAAACTCTTCATTTCACAGTCATTACGGATTTCGTGTATATTTACGGTATACGCAGGGCTTGGCTAGAACTGTTAGCGACTGAACTGGGAGCGTCAAACGGCCAAGCGTTTAGAAAAAAATAATAATAACAATTTTGGCACGTCTTGGGCGAGGCGTGAGCCATTTATGTTTCCAAAGTTTCGATATGCGAAGATTTTTTATTGTACTTTTAAATTTGACTTTACGCTGAAGATAAACCGAAATAATTCTGAACGTTTCACACCAACCTATTCCTCTATAAACTCACTACTTTCTCCTGTGTTTTATTTCCAATTTGAACGTGTTCTTCGGTTATTACCAAGGAACTTTCTGATGTCATCAGATCGTTTCTGCCGAAAAGACGTAAATTATAATCCAGTGACGTTTTCAGTCGTTGCTTCAACGCTTCGCTGTAGATTCTAGCATTGCGTGGATCCTGTTTGGCTACTGATGTTCCAGGAGCATCAGTATTTTCACCTATAATATGAGACAGTTTCGGTCGATTCAGTATTTTTCACAATATTCTTGCTGTGTCCTCACAATGTACTCCAAAAATTCACTTTACTCTGTCGAGAGCTGGCAAGCGAATGTGCCAGCCGTGGCCAACGTTGCCCCATCGGTCTATGGGCCGATTTTACCTGCACAGGGCACCTGTAATTAGCGAGCAGCTGCCGGGGGCTGCTTCAGGGTCAGGCTGTAACTAAAGGAATACGACATCCTATATACTTTAATTACAATCCCTTCTTGGAAAGTTATTTTCAGAGTCCTCTTGGACGCTGTAAGCGCAATCCTTTCTTGGAAATTTATTTGCAGTACCAAATTTTCCTGTGCATTCTTTTTGCACGCCTCCATGATAATGTTAATGAACACAATAGTCTGAGTATCAATGCGGTCTATTTGCAACGTACGTAACGTAGAAAATGAAGCTAAAAGAAAATAAATAAAGTTTCCGTATTGACACTCGACCCTAGGATCCTCGGATTACCGTTCGATACTCTTTCCGCTCCGCCAGCCGCTGCCTGGAAATTACGCTAACATACACTGAAGAGCCAAAGGAACTTGTATTCCAGCCTAATATCGTGAAGGGCTCCAGCGAGCACCCAACACGACGTGGCATGTACTCGACTACAGTCTGAAGTAGTGCTGGAGGGAACTGATACCATGAATCCTGGAGGGTCCATGAATCCGTAAGAGTACGAGCGGGTGGAGATGTATTCTGAACAGCACGTTGCAAGGTGTCCGAGATATGCTCAATAATGTTCATGTCTGGTGGACAGAGGAAGTGTTTTAATTCATAAGAGTGTTCCTGGAGCCACTGTGTAGCAATTCTGGACGTGTGGGCTGTTGCATTGTGCTGCTGGAAGTGACCAAGTCGGTCGGAAAGCAGAATGGACATTAATGGATGCAGGTGATGAGAAACGACACTTAGGTACGTGTCATCTGTCAGAGTCATATCTAGACGTATCAGGGGTGCCATATCACTCCAACTGCACTCGCACCACACCATTACCGTTCCTCCACCAGCTTGAACAGTCCCCTGCTGACATGCAGGGTCCGTGGATGTCTACACCTGTACACGTCCATCCGTTCGATACAACCTGAAACGAGAGTCATCCGACCAGACAACATGTTTCCAGTCATCAACGGTCAAATGTCGGTGTTGACGGGTCCAGGCGAGGTCATCAAGAGTTCACAGCACTGAAAGCCCATATCAATGGTGTTTCGTTGAACGGTTCGCGCGCTGACACTTGTTGACTGCCCAGCATTGAAATCTGCGGCAGTTTGCATAAGGATTGCACTTCTGTCACGTTGAACGATTCTCTTCAGTCGTCGTTGGCCCCGTTCTTACAGGATCTTTTTCCAGCCGCAGCGATATCGGAAATTTGATGTTTTACCCGATTCCTGATATTCACGGTCGTACGGGAAAAGTCCCACTTCATCGATACCTCGGAAATGCTGTGTCCCATCGCTCATGCGTCGACTATAACGCTACATTGAGACTCGCTTAAATCTTGGTAACCTGCCATTGTAGCAGCAGTAACTGATCTAACAACTGAGGCAAACACATGTTGTCTTTTATAGAGGTTGATGATCTGCCTGTTTACATATCTCTGTATTTGAATACGCATGCCTATACCAGTTTCTTTGGCGCTTCAGTGTTTATAATCATAGCCACGTCAAATTTTTTTTTTATTTCTTCACGCTTGGGCGATTGGATCTTTCACTTCTCTCACTACTTTCATTTCTGAGGCAAGCTGTGCATATACTATGAAACTGGACGAAATATTTGATGACGAGTAGGTTGGTCCCCTCTATTGTAACATGGTTAGGGAGATATTAAGAGAAAATGTTGTTGTGTGACGACATTAAGTTACAACTAGAGAATTAACCTTGCAGAAATCGTTTTGAAATGTGTTATAATAAGAATAATACGCCTCGACACAGTAGTCTCAAGCTTTGGTGAAAGAAATATCGGGCTTTAGCAGTGTGTGCAGTGACAGCAGGTCGACAATGGACGGGCAACAAAGAAGCGCTCGGACACCGTTGCACTTACGCAGGAAATGCGCTAGAAATCTGTACCCATCAGTCACTGCATTGTATAACTATCTGGCTGGCATAGTGATTTTATGTTGCGCCATGCTAGATTATTTATTGAACTGAATATTAAAATGAATTTAACATTTAAATATAAGAAATAAGCAGCACATTTATTTGTATATGGAAAGGCTTGAGAATGTAGGCAAATTTATATTTTTACAGTGTTCCACGGTCCTCATTGGTATACTGCAATTGTGTGATGATATTGAAGTGTGATAGTTGATTTGATGTTTAATAGGCATTGCACCTTTTGTTTAATGTTAGCTAATGACCACAGCTGCACTCACATATCAGTAGCGTTGTTACGATGAGTGACTCTGTGTCAAGCTATTGTATGTGCAATAATGTCAGCTGCCCACACTTGTCTTCCTTCCTCTTTGGGTAAGAATAGCTGGTGATGTTGGCCACCAACCTCTCGCCCCGCCCCCAACCTAACACTCCCCCACTCCATGCACGTCGCATGGAAACACTTACCATCGCCGAATGGTGCAAGCAGAGGGACAGGGACAGGATCGTGCATTTATGCATCGTGCTATTGAAATAACTGTATATTATACAACGTGTGCATTATGAAACAAATTTAATAATTCTGTAACATGGTTTACGTTCATTGAAGTAAAAAATGATATTCCATTCCATACTTCGACCTCTTAGTGGTCGATTCTCCTTTTATATTTTTATTTATTTATGCATTCCGCTACTAACTCAAGTAACCTAGCCGGGATGGTTCCTTTGAAAGGGCACGGCCGATTTCCTTCCCCATCCTTCCCTCACCCGAGCTTGCGCTCCGTCTCTAATGACCTCGTTGTCGACGGGACGTTACACACTAACCACCACCACCACCAAGTAACCTATATTCTTTCTCAGGGTTCACGCTGTCTCCATACCAAATTACATTGAAATCGCTTCAGCGGTTTAGTCACGGAAAAGAAAGACTGATTTACTTTCACAAAAAATGTTTCAAATGGCTCTGAGCACTATGGGATTTAACTTCTGAGGTCATCAGTCCCCTAGAGCTTAGAACTACTTAAACCTAACTAACCTAAGGACATCACACACATCAGTGCCCGAGGCAGGATTCGAACCGGTGACCGTAGCGGTCGCGCGGTTCCGGCCTTTCACGTTGAGTAATGTTAGCATGCAAATATGGATTAAAGGAGTTGAGGATTGTATAAGCATCGTAATGATTACATAGCATCGTATTACGTAGAAAATATCAACCAATAAAAACATTATCACAAATATGATAAACTTTAAAAGTCAAAGAGTAAGTACCTTTTTCAAACAGTAATATTTTTCATAATTGGTATAATATTCTTGTAATGAATTAATAGCTATTACGGCACACTTTCTAAAGTAAGTTGTGTTATTCCTCAGGGTTCAAACTATTCTGTACCAAATGTCAGCGAAATCGGTTCAGCGGTTTGGTCGTGAAAGCGTAACAGACAAAATCACTTTCACATTTATAATATTACTATGGAGAAAAGTGGAACGAAAACTGAATAGGCTTATTTATTCTTCAGAATTACTAGAATCGTTTAGCCTCTGAAGTTCAGATTTTATGTAGAGAAGAACTTCATTCAGAACGAAGTCGAATATACATTTAACGCCATCAATAAACAGTTTAAATTGTGCACATTCAGGGATTTGAATATTAGGCCTCTGTAGGTAGACGTTTCGCCTGAATTGGGACTGAATTACTGTTTGAGCGTTCAGGCACGGAACTGTGGGAATATATAGGCAGTTCATTAACTCCAGCCTGCAAATAACAGACATGCCGCAGCATCCTTAATTATTTGTTGCATATACGTATTTCAATCGCTATCTTCTTCTGCAGTACTTGAGCTCTATGACCCCTCTAAAAAACTAAACTCCTCCCGAACAAGCCATGAACGCCCAACGGTACTGGCCGGCCGCCGTGTCATCCTCAGTTCATAGGCGCCACTGGATGCGGATATGGAGGGGCATGTGGTCAGCACACCGCTCTCCCGACCATATGTCAGTTTACGGGACCAGGGCCGCTACTTCTCAATCAAGCAACTCCTCAGTTTGCCTCACAAGCTTGTCAACAGCGTTCGACAGACCGGATGGTCATCCATCCAAGTGCTAGCCCAGCCCGACAGCGCTTAACTTCGATGATCTGACGGTAACCGGTGTTACCACTGCGACAAGGCCATTGGCATATGAGGCCTCTAGTAATATGGAAGCTGTTCCTGACGTCTTAACACCTGTCCTATCATTCTGTCCCCTCTTCTAGTTAGTGTCGGTGCTCATTCTGAAAGGAACCTCTTCATTTCTACTACGTTCGCCCCGGTAGCTGAGTGGCATGCGCGACAGAACGTTAATCCGAAGGGCCCAGGTTCGATTCCCGGCTGTGTCGGAGATTTTCTCCGCTCAGGGAGTGCGTGTTGTGTTGCCCTAATCACCTTGATTTCATCCACATCGACACGCAAGTCGCCGATGTGGCGTCAAATCGAAAAACACCCGGCGATCGGTCTACCGGTCGGGAGGCCCTAGTCACACATTTCTACAACATGTCATATAATTTTCAAGATTCTTCTACAACAGCACAACTCTCTTTTTTTCCAGTCTCGTACTTGGGCTATTATGTATGACGTATTCTAACATCTCACGTCACTGACACAGGTGTCCCGTGCAATAGAACGTAAATACAAAGCGAAATCAAGGTAAGGAGGAGAACGCCGAATATAACATTCCCAACTGAAAAATTGCCATCATCAGCAGTGAAGTGGCTTTGCTTGATACTTTTCGGAGAGATTTAGAATTTAACAGCAGAACAACGCTCACAAACTAACACTTAAGAGTTGGACATCTCCACATTTCTTTTTCTTGCTATCAAACTCTAGTGTTTGCAATAACTGTCATTAACAGAATTCGAACCAGTTACCTCCATGTCGAACGCTGTCGACCAGCACATACTTACAGTCTTGTTTGCAGAGGTGGCTAAGTAATTATAAAATAATTATTTCTATAATAAATCTAGGAGTATAGGACGTAATAAATGTTTGACGTTCACTAAATTACCTATTTATTAATGTGTAAATTAGCTAGCTTATTATACTGTGCAGTTCATTTGCAAGTCTGTGTGCTGGAAGTAGTAATTAATTCGTAGATAGTAAATAAATGTTTACGAGACGAACGTTAAGTTGTCAAAGACGCCGCCTCCAGAAACTCGTTGGGGCAGCTTATAAGCGGCGATAAAGCTTAGAGATTGTCGCATTCATTAGCTGCTGTTAAAAGGCGGCAGAACCACAAATCGTGACAGAGCTTGCTTCACTCAGAGATGAAAGGAAGTCTGGTTACTTAGAGATGATGATATTCGTCCTTTCAGTAGCACACTCCCTCAAACGAATGCGATGGTAGGTCACACTGGTAGTCCCACGCACACGTAGGTACATGCTATGCAGATTCTTCCGATTTTCAGCGACCTCATGCTTAACGTTTCGTTCCGTAAGACTGTCGTGATTTCACACGGGAACACTCTATGAATTTTCCTTCATGAGGGAGCGTATTCACCACTTGTCAATGTCTGTCGACTGTGCATAGAACTTTCAACTGCGCAGATGCCCTGTTCTACAGCTGCCTTTGTATCAGCGTCTTTAACATCCCACACATTTACATCAGCAGATGACTCACAGGCGTAATACAAATAATATGTGTGAATTTGTGGGAAGAGACGTCGGTACGTAGATCTAGCATGAATGCATTGCAGTATATCTGAAAAGTAAGCAGACTGTTTGCAAAGACGCCATCGTCAGCGAGTGATGGAAATGGTAAGAAGTTATAACCTTTGTGACACAACAAAGTTGTACATCTCCATTTGTTTCCCTTAAATATAATGTTTAATACAGACAGTAGTCTCTTTCGTACGAAGCATGAACCGCTGTAAATATTCCTGTGTGCAGAAAATGTAACAATATTTCATTTTTAGTATTGTACACCTGGTCTCAATCGACGAAGGACACCACCTAATGTCTGTGTTAACTCTGTGCAAAAGTTAAACGTTACTGGAGGAGTATTCCGTTTTGTGGAGGCTTACATTTCTATGAAGCTTATCTAAAAATTAAAACTAGAAGGTGATGTGGCTTTAAGATTTTTTTAAAACATTTGCGCTGCTGATCTCGAAACCCTGCTGCAAATGAATGGAGAGAAGTTTCTCAAAGACTTCACTGTATTTAGGGAAACCATTCCAGCCTTTGTCAAGCACCGACTCCTTGACAGTGTGGAAACTTCCACCAGCTTGATGTATACATGTTGGAAGAAACACGGTATAAATGGCATCATGTGGCAAAGATCAGACGAATAGCAATAACAGTACAAAAGTATCTGTTATAACATGTAGTGTTAATATGCGGATGTCGGAATATGAATTTACTGAACATACAGAAATATAATTCTAGTCAGAATTATAAATACTACTTACATACATTGATCAGCCCGGACATCATGACCACCGACTTATCATAAATACACCACTGGCCATTAAAATTGCTACACCAAGAAGAAATGCAGATGATAAACGGGTAGCATTGGACAAATATATTATACTAGAGCTGACATGTGATTACATTTTCACGCAATTTGGGTACATAGATCCTGAGAAATCACTACCCAGAACAACCACCTCTGGCCGTAATAACGGCCTTGATACGCCTGGGCATTGAGTCAAACAGAGCTTGGATGGCGTGTACAGGTACAACTGCCTATGCAGCTTCAACACGATACCACAGTTCATCAAGAGTAGGGACTGGCGTATTATGACGAGCCAGTTGCTCGGCCACCATTGACCAGACATTTTCAACTGGTGAGAGATCTGGAGAATGTGCTGGCCAGGGCAGCAGTCGAACATTTTCTGTGTCCAGAAAGGCCCGTACAGGACCTTCAACATGCCGTCGTGCTGAAATGTAGGGTTTCGCAGGGATCGAATAAAGGGTAGAGCCACAGGTCGTAACTCATCTGAAATCTAACGTCCACTGTTCAAAGTGCCGACAATGTGAACAAGAGGTGACCGAGACGTGTAACCAATGGCACCCCATACCATCACGCTAGGTGATACGCCATTATGGCGATGACGAATACACGCTTGCAATGTGCGTTCACCGCGATGTCGCCAAACGCGGATGCGACCACCATGATGCTGTAAACAGAATCTGGATTCTGTAAATGACGTTTTTCCATTCGTGCACCCAGGTTCGTCGTTGAGTACACCATTGCAGGAGCTCCTGTCTGTGATGCAGCGCCAAGGGTAACCGCAGCCACGGTCTCCGACCTGATAGTTCATGCTGCTGCAAACGTCGTCGAACTGTTCTCGCAGATGGTTGTTGTCTTGCAAACGTCCCCATCTGTTGAGTCAGGGATCGAGACGTGGCTGCAAGATCCGTTACAGCCATGCGGATGAGATGCCTGTCATCTCGACTGATAGTGATACGAGGCCGTTGGGATCCAGCACGGCGTTCCGTATTAACCTCCTGAACCCACCGATTTCATATTCTGCTAACAGTCTACATCTACATCTACATCTACATTCATACTCCGCAAGCCACCCAACGGTGTGTGGCGGAGGGCATTGGGTCTCGACCAATGCGAGCAGCAATGTCGCGATTGCGGTTTATCGTATCGCGACATTGCTGCTCGCTACAATCCGACCTTTATCAAAGTCGGAAATGTGATGGTACGCATTTCTCCTCCTTACACGAGGCATCACAACAACGTTTCACCAGGCAACGCCGGTCAACTGCTGTTTGTGTATGAGAAATCGGTTGGAAAAAATGGCTCTGAGCACTATGGGACTCAACATCTTAGGTCATAAGTCCCCTAGAACTTAGAACTACTTAAACCTAACTAACCTAAGGACATCACACACACCCATGCCCGAGGCAGGATTCGAACCTGCGACCGTAGCAGTCCCGCGGTTCCGGACTGCAGCGCCAGAACCGCTAGACCACCGCGGCCGGCAAATCGGTTGGAAACTTTCCTCATGATGTCAGCACGTTGTAGGCGTCGCCACCGGCGCCAACCTTGTGCGAATGCTCTGAAAAGCTAATCAGTTGCATATCACAGCATCTTCTTCCTGTCGGTTAAATTTCGCGTCTGTAGCACGTCATCTTCGTGGTGTCGCAATTTTAATGGCAAGCAGTGTATAAACCCATCCAGGCAACAGCAGGGTCACCTGGCGAGGAATGACTGCTAGTCAGACTCTCGCACGGTTCATATAGTGTCAGTGAGCGTGCTTTCCTTCTCTAGAATGGGGAAGGCGCCCGATCCGTCTGAGTTTGACCGAGGACAGATTGTAGTTCCCCGGAGGCTCGGCACCAGCGTTTCGGAAACCGCACGACATGTCGGGTGTTCGAGAAATCTTCTGGTGAGTGTCTTCAACACATGGAGAAACCAAGGTGAAACCACGTTCAGACGTCGTGGTGTTGGGCGGCCACCCCTCTTTACAGACGGAGGACGTCGTTGGCTGGGCAGACTAGTAAAACAGGACAGGTTGCGAAATGTGATGGTGCTAGCATCATAATGCTGGGCAGAGTACAAAGTGTTTGAACGAACAGTGCACCTCCTAACGATGGGCCTCCGCATCCGACGACCAACGCATGTTCCAGTGTTAAACCCGCACATCGGCAACTACGACTGAAATGGGCACGTAGTCATCGGAACTGGACGTTGGCGCACTGGCAGAGCGTTGCATGGTCCGATGAATCGCCAGACCTTCGTCATCATGCCGATGTGAGGGGTCGAATATGTCGTTTTCCAAAGGAACAGCTCCTTAACACCCGTACTGCGGCACGGAGATAAGCTGGCTGCGGCTCCATTATGCTCCGGGAAACATTTACAAAGGCATCCATAGGTCCAGTGGAGGTCGTGTAAGGTACCATGACGGCCAAGGCGTATTTACACTGGCTGCAGACCACGCACACCCCTTCCCGTCGACCATGTTCCCCGACGGTAGTTGCATTTGTCAACGAGATAATGCGCCATGTCACAAGGCCAGGAGTGTGATGGAGTGTTCCAGTTTGTGCCGTGCGCCGCAACAAGCCAGATCTGAGCCCGATCGAACAAGGCTGGAATATGATTGAACGTGGCGTCAGAGTTCATCGTTCCCCTCCCCGGAATTTAGGGGATTAGGTGACTTGTATGAGCAAATCTAGCGCCATTTCCCTCCAGCGAGCGACCAAGGCCTCATTGCTTCCATGCCACGACGCGTCCCGATCTTTAGCCGTGCCAAAGGTAGACCTACCGGCTATGAGGTAGCTGATTGTAATGTTGTGGCTGACCAGTGAATGTATATAAACAAAATTATTTTTCTATCGTACAGGCAAAATTCAGTATAATTTATGTATAAATTGTGAAGTAAAATAATATACACTTAATATATTTTCAGGAGGTGGTGGCCTACAACTCTTCTTGTTGTTGTGGTCTTCAATCCAGAGACTGGTTTGATGCAGCTTTCCATGCTACTCTATCCTGTGCAAGCTTCTTCATCTCCCAGTGTCTTCTGCAACCTACAGCCTTCTGAATCTTTTTAGTGTATTCATCTCTTGGTCTCCCTCTACGATTTTTACCCCACACGCTGCCCTACAATACTAAATTGGTGATCCCTTGATGCCTCAGAATATGCCCTACCAACCGATCTCTTCTTCAAGTCAAGATGCGCCACAAATTTCTCTTCTCTCCAATTCTATTCAATACCTTCTCGTTAGGTATGTGACATACCCATCTAATCTTCAGCATTCTTCTGTAGCACCACATTTCGAAAGCTTCTATTCTCTTCTTGTCTAAACTATTTATCGTCCATGTTTCACTTCCATACATGGCTACGCTCCATACAAATACTTTCAGAAATGACTTCCTGACACTTAAATCTATACTCGATATTAACAGAGTTCTCTTCTTCAGAAACGCTTTCCTTGCCATTGCCAGTCTACATTTTATATCCTCTCTACTTCGACCATCATCAGTTATTTTGCTCCCCAAATAGCAAAACTCATCTACTACTTTAAGTGTCTCATTTCCTAATCTAATTCCCTCAGCATCACCCGACTTAATTCGACTAAATTCCATTATTCTCTTTTTGCTTTTGTTGATGTTCATCTTATATACTCCTTTTAAGACACTGTCCATTCCGTTCAGCTGCTCTTCCAGGTCCTTTGCTGTCTCTGATAGAATTACAATGTCATCGGCGAACCTCAATGTTTTTATTTCTTCTCCATGGATTGTAATTCCTACTCCGGATTTTTCTTTTGTTTCCTTTACTGCTTGCTCAATACACAGATTGAATAACATCGGGGCTAGGCTACAACCCGGTCTGTCTCCATTCCCAACCACTGCCTCCCTTTCATGCCTCTCGACTCTTATAACTGCCATCTGCTTTCTGTACAAATTGTAAATAGCCTTTCGCTCCCTGTATTTTATCCCTGCTACCTTCAGAATTTGAAAGAGGGTACTCCAGTCAGCATTGTCAAAAGCTTTCTCTAAGTCTACAAATGCTAGAAACGTAGGTTTGCCTTTCCTTAATCTTTCTTCTAAGAAAAGTCGTAGTGTCAGTATTGCCTCATGTGTTCCAACATTTCTACGGAATCCAAACTGATCTTCCCCGAGGTCGGCTTCTACCAGTTTTTCCATTAGTCTGTAAAGAATTCGTCTTAGTCTTTTGCAGCCATGGAATTATTATATTCTTCTTGAAGCCTCGGGGTATTTCGCCTGTCTCATACATCTTCCTCACCAGTTGGTAGAGTTTTGTTAGGCCTGGCTCTCCCAAGGCTTTCAGTAGTTCTAATGGAATGTTGTCTACTCCTGGGGCCTTGTTTCGACTTAGGTCTTTCAGTGCTCTGTCAAACTTTTCACGCAGTATCATATCTCCTATTTCATCTTCATCTACATTCTCTTCCATTTCTATAATATTGTCGTCAAGAACATCGCCCTTGTATAGACCCTCTATATACTCCTTCCACCTTTCTGCTTTCCCTTCTTTGCTTAGAGCAGGGTATCCATCTGAGCTCTTGATATTCATGCAAGTGGTTCTCTTTTCTCCAAAGGTCTCGCTCTTATACATTTGAAAAATGTCATATTACCACCTTGGTAACGACTGAAAGTAGTTGTGTGAATGAAGTATTTTACCAGCAGCTCAGGCGGTAAGATGAAATTTTTCAAAAATGCACTTCCTTCACCGAAATTCATTGAGAGTCCGTCTATCTTCATCTCAGTCTGTGTGCCCGTTCCCTCTGAAGGTCGCGGAACAAGAGAAAAATGTCGCGCAGCTGCATTGGAACTTATCCGGCGACTCGTGTTCCGTAATTTTGTCGTTAGGCACACTGTGTGATGAAAAGTATCCGGACACCCTAAAGGACATACATTTCTCATATTAGGTGCATTGTGCTGCCATCTACTGCCAGGCACTCCATATCAGCGACCTTAGTAGTCATCAGACATCGTGAGAGAGCAGAATGGGGCGCTCTGCGGAACTCATGGACTTAAAATGGGGTCAGGTGATTGAGTGTCACTTGTGTCATAAGTCTGTACGCGAGATTTCCACACTCCTAAACATCCATAGGTCCACTGTTTCCGATGTAACAGTGAAGTGGAAACGTGAAGGGACACGTACAGCACAAAAGCATGCAGGCCGACCTCGTCTGTTGACTGACGGAGACCGCCGACAGTTGAAGAGAGTCATAATGTTTAATGGCAGACATCTAACCAGACCATCACACAGGAATTCCAAACTGCATCAGGATCCACTGCAAGTACTATGACAGTAGGTGGGAGGTGAGGAAACTTGAATTTCATGGTCGAGCGGCTGCTCATAAGCCACACATCACGCCGGTAAATGCCAAATGACGCTTCGCTTCTCGTAAGGAGCGTAAACATTGGACGATTAAACAGTGGAAAAACTTTGTGTGGAGTGACGAATCACAGTACACAATGTGGCGATCCGATGGCAGGGTGTGGGTGTGGTGAATGCCCAATGAACGTCATCTGCTAGCGTGTGTAATGCCAACAGTAAAATTCGGAGGCGGTCTTGTTATGGTGTGGTCGTGTTTTTCATGGAGAGGGCTTGCACCCCTTTTCGTTTTGCGTGGTACTATCACAACACAGGCTTACATTGATGTTTTAAGCATCATCTTGCTTCCCACTGTTGAAGAGCAATTCGGGGATGGCGATTACATCTTTGAATACGATCGAGCACCAGTTCATAATGCACGGCCCGTGGTGGAGTGGTTACACAACTATACTATTCCTGTATTGGACTGGCCTGCACATCCTATAGAACACCTTTGGGATGTTTTGGAACGCCTTCGTCCCAGGCCTCACCGACCGACATCGATACCTCTCCTCATTGCAACACTCCGTGAAGAATGGGCTGCAATTCCCCAAGAAACCTTCCAGCATCTGATTGATCGTATGCCTGCGAGAGTGAAAGCTGTCATTCAAGGCTAATGGTGGGCCAACACCTTACTGAATTCCAGCATTGCCGATGGAGGGCGCCACGAACTTGTAAGTGTTTTAGAAGCTCGGCCTATCTCTATTTTCTCAGAGCACATTATTTATTTGTAGGTAACATACTTAGCATACGAACGTTGCAGAGTTTCTACGCCTTGCCGCCTCTCAATTACGAGGGCTATTCAGAAGGTAAGGAACTATCGATGGAAACTGCAGTTAGCTACACCTTCCAGCTACTTTTCTACATATTCGCTGCTTCGATTTAGACATCTTTCGTAGCATTGTAGCAGCTTTCCAGTATTCTAGTACTAGAAAGCAGCCTCTTGTGCTTTCTGAGGATTTTCTACGCTGGACTGCAGTTTGTTGTCTGTGTCAGATTGTTGTCTTTGTAGCCAGCGGTTCATGTGAGTAGAACTGGAAATGAGAGCAGCCAAGTCCGGGTTGTATGGTGAGTGGTCAAACACTTCTCATCGAAGCCGCTGCAAGACCGTGCTCATTTCCCCTGCAGCGAGAGGAAGGAAATGGATGAAAGGTATGTTATGTGGGGTTGCATGAAATCAGGCGAAACCTCGCAGCGGGCACCCATACTTTGCACCCATACTTGGCGCCAGACATTATTGTCCTAGGCATCTTTACATGTGATTTCTGGCGTTCCCTAAGGTATTGTTATAGGCCTTTTGCTGTTCCTTATCTATATAAACGGTCTGGGAGATAATCTAAGCAGCCGTCTTAGGTTGTTTTCAGATGACGCTGTCGTTTATCGACTGATAAAATCATCAGAGAACCAAAACAAATTGGAAAACGATTTAGAAAAGATATCTGAATGGTGCGAAAAGTGGCAATTGACCCTAAATAACGAAAAGTGTGAGGTCATCCACATGAGTGCTAAAAGGAATCCGTTAAACTTCAGTTACACGATAAATCAGTCAAATCTAAAGGCCATAAATTAACTAAATACCTAGGAATTAGAATTACGAACAACTGTTGAATTGGGAGGAACATATAGAAAATGTTGTGAGGAAGGCTAACCAAAGGCTGCGTTTTATTGACAGGAGACTTAGAAAATGTAACAATCTACTACGCTTGTCCGTTCTCCTTTAGAATACTGCTGCGCGGTGTGGGATCCTTACCAGATGGGACTGACGGAGTACATCGAAAAAGTTCAAAGGAGGGCAAAACCTTTTGTATTATCGCGAAATATGGGAGAGAGCGTCACTGAAATGATGAAGGATTTGGGGTGGACATCATTAAAAGAAAGGCGTTTTTCGTTGCGATGGAATCTTCTGGCGAAATTCCAATTACCAACTTTCTCCTCCGAATGCGAAAATTCTTTGTTGGCACCGATCTACCTAGGGAGAAACGATAACCACGATAAAATAAGGGAAATCAGAGCTCTTACGGAAAGGTATAAGTGTTCGTTCTTTCCGAGCGTTATACGAGATTGGAATAATACAAAATTGTGAATGTGGTTCGATGAATCCTCTGCCAGGCACTTAAATGTGATTTGTACAGTATCCATGTAGATGCAGATGTAGACGTGCTCACTGAGTGTTCAGAAACGAAACAGAGCGACGTGTCCCTATCGACAGGCATACAACAAACACTGCCCAACACCGCTGGGCAACGCTTCAGCGGATTTTCATTGTCGTTTCCATTCCGCGACGTATCGGACCTTGCTTTCAGAATAGCCCTCATATAAAACACATCTAGTGTAGCAGGGAGCTTCATCGAACATTTTGTCTGTACCAAATGTTGTTCTTCATGACGTGATGTATCATTCCTAACTGTTAGTCGCAGAGACTTTGAGAAACCCTGTATGTACACCTGTTTTCACTTTACGCAACGTTTCTTTCTTTCTGCAACAGAGGCGCGCTGGGTAGCCGCGCGGTATGAGGCGCCTTGTCAGGGTCCGCGCGGCTCGCCCCCGGTGCCTTATCATAAGATAGTTTAAGTTAGATTAAATAGTGTATAAGCTTACTGACCGATGACCTCAGCACTTTTGTCCCATAAGACTTTAACACAAATTTCCAATCTCTGCAACAGCTGTAAACGTTTCCATCACGATTAGGCTTATTGACGGCGGTATATTGCACTTACCAATTTTGTGTCATTCAAATTAATGTCCCATAGCCAAGGTAAGTAGCGTAAGATAGGTAGCGGTGGCTTGCAGCAGTAACGGATTACAACTGTCCTTTTTGCTTAATTGTGTGTGCAACCGTTAGCAAAAGTAAATGAGCGAGTGTCAATCTGCAAAAATTTTCGATGATATTGGGCTCGTTTTTAAAAAAAATATTTATTTCAATAATAATAATAATAATAATAATAATAATAATAATAATACAACATAACCCACTTCCTTATATGATTAGTGGGTCTTAATTTGTTCAAAACATCAAATGCAGCTAATTATAGGTTTAATTGATTTGTGAGCTACAGCTATAATAATGACAATGGGCAGCTAAATTTCTACTCTTATTATTATTAGTATTTAATGTATAATCTCTTAACTAAAACTCTGCTGCCTGCAGCGTCACAGTTGTGTCAGAAATACATAAACCTACTTTAGTGCCTTGCCCATCGAGCTAATCCCGATGGGTGTGCCCCTGTCACTGGGCAGGCCGAGATTTTATTCGCTGCAGGTTCCTAGTAACTAATTTCTTAATCTGAGTCCTACTAACTAGTTCTAACCTAAGTCAAATCCGGTGCTTTGTCTAGTATTGATGATATTGTTCCCCACTCACCCTAGTCCTGTACTTAGCGGATTCCAGACTACGAGGAAAGTCGGCCTATCCACGCGCAGGCGGTATAGGAGCAGGGCGCGTATTCATTATTTAGTATGTCTCAATTTTTACGTTAATTTATGTCCCTCAGGTATTCCTTGAACACTTTTCGTGATACCTCATCTGCTAGTTTATTGAGGGTTTGAAAAGTGTCTTCTTGTCTTATTAGTTGGTATGTGTCACGGTCAGGTAACTGGTCATGTAAAGTAGAAGCAACATCATTGAAAAGGGGACACTCGTAGATCACATGATCGGGGGTACCCTCTGATTCACCACATTCACGCGCAGGTGTGGCCCTTTTCGCGAAACGACATAAATATGTCGGGTATGGCCCATGTCCAGTGAGAAAATGGGCCAATTCTCTAGTGGGTTCAAAGTATCTCATTTTCAGTCGTTCCCTAACGCTTGGAAGAAATTCAAATATCAGTCTTCTTATACCACTCCATCTTCCATCTGCGCTCTCTCTTTCCTTCCTGCGAGCACAAACCCTAACCAAGAAGGATGAAGTAACAGGTGGCGTCCGTTTCCGCGAGGGTTCGAAGCTCCGAGATTTGATGTGAAGTTTGCGCCGTATCACTTCCGCTATCTGGAGCCAGCAGTGAGTGTATTGTACAACACTACTGCCGAATGTTAGTGATAGTGCAGGGCCCGCTTTACGGGCACCGCTGCTGGCAGGTGGCCACGTGGAGAGATGACGGCACATATCGGCGGCGGCAGAGTTCCGGGTCAGCAGTCTGGTGGTAGCTGCAGTAATCTAATTACGGCGCGGACACGTGGGGGCGAGGGCGAGAGCGGAGGCAGCAGAGGTGGGCGCCGGTAAATCTGCTCGCAAGTGGAGCTGAACGGCCAGCTGTCTCCTCCGCAGCTCAGCTCAGACCGCCTGCCGCTCACCGCCGAGGCAGCGCCGCTCCGCCGCCTTGCGTCACTCATCAGTCAGGCGTGGTGGGCGCCTTGCAACTCTGTGTCTAGCATAGCAGACTAATGACAGTCAAACAGCGTAGACGGTGTTCTTTTCTCCGCAGATCATACCAGGTGCACCGGTATGAAATCAGCGTTTTTTTGTGAAAATTAAACATTAATTTTGAATTGAAAAGTAAAAACATTTTATTCAAAGTACTGACCATTGCTTTCGCTACATTTTGACCACCTTTCTGGGAATTTGTGGACACCACGTCAATAGAAATGTTCTTCTTTTGAAGCAAACCAATCAGACACCCAATTTTCGACTTCTTCGTAGGAATCGAAGTCTTCCTCAGCCAATGCGTGTCCCATAGATGAAAAAAAAAATGGTAGTCAGAAGGGGCCAACTCTGGTGAATACGGCGGGTGGGGTAGCAGCTCCAAAAATGGTTCAAATGGCTCTGACCACTATGGGACTTAACATCTGAGGTCATCAGTCCCCTAGACTTAGAACTACTTAAACCTAGCTAACCTAAGGACATTATACACATCCATGCCCGAGGCAGGATTCGAACCTGCGACCGTAGTAGCAGCGCGGTTCCGGACTGAAGCGCCTAGAACCGCTCGGCCACAAAGACCGGCGTAGCAGCTCCCAAGTGTTTTGATTGTATCCTGAACCAGTTTTGCTTTGTGTGCAGGTGCATTGCCGCGTGAAGAAATTACTTTGCCATATCTAATGGCCCGTTCTGGTCTTTTTTCGACCAATGCATAGTTCAAATTGATCATTTCTTGTCTGTAGCGATTAGAAAAAATGGTTCAAATGGCTCTGAGCACTATGGGACTTAACATCTGTGGTCATCAGTCCCCGAGAACTTAGAACTACTTAAACCTAACTAACCTAAGGACATCACACACATCCATGCCCGAGGCAGGATTCGAACCTGCGACCGTAGCAGCAGCGCGGTTCCGGACTGAAGCGCCTAGAACCGCTCGGCCAAGCGGCCGGCTGATTATTTAGCCATAGAATAGATACAAGGAGACCAGGTTTACTCTGTTTAATATCTCACACAAGCGCACAAATAAAAAACAAATCTTTTGGACATTCGCATATGACAAAGAAACAAAACCGTTATGGTAACCTGGAACCTAAAAATGATGAAATTTTGGGTTTTCAGTTTATTGTGAAATAAAATACTACAGATCTTCCTCTATAAATGACATATTAATCCTACCTGTAGCTCAACTCCAAGTATTGAAAATATTATTTTCAATAATGCGCTGTAGAGGGCATGTCGTGACATTGAATTTCCATGGATACATGTTCATTGAAAACATCGTTTTTCAAAACTTCCGCTCTTTCCAAAGACTTTATATTATGTTGGCAACACGATTTGATAGGCAATTGTTCGGTCTGCGTATTGTAGTCTTTGGATACTGTTGTTTACATTGGACATTTGGTGGCTATTGCACGATTTGTGTTGTATTTATATTGCGTAACTGGAACTTATCAAATATGCCTCGATTTGCTAACAGAGTTTACAACAGGAAGAAGCCTCCTCCGAGGTACAGTAGTGGAAATGTGAAAATTTCTCCGACCTTGGGAAATGATTCTGAAAATAGTGAGGTTATGGGTCAACAGAAAGGTCCGATCTTACTCGTCGGCTTTGACCCGTGACGTAAGCGTGTTGTGGTGTGTGACGTCATTACGGCGCGGAAAACCTAATACATGGTTTGATGTACTCTTGTTTAAAGAACATGTATACGTAATATGAAGCAATTTGATGAACATATTGATCTGTAGCGTAGCCCACTTGAGGTTAGGTTGGGAGTTTTTTTTTTTGGAATGCGGCCGCAGCAGCGGCCGCCTATGATTCGAAAATATTGATTTGACACTAATGAAGCCTGTGGGGGGATGGGGGGGCACTGCAGACTCCCCCCACCGCATAACGACATATTTAGTTTCTCCCCACCCAAAAACCCCCAATTTCCCACGCTTGTCCCGTTACAGTCATTAGGCTTTTTGTGAAACTTGTGTATTTCAGTGTTTACAATACGTATTCGATGTTTTTATATCCGCCATATTGGAATTGTTGTTTATGGTCGTTTCCGCGGTATTTGTGACGTCATGGGTCAAAGCCGACGGGTAAGATCGGACGCTTCTGTATTTCCGAGGTTATTCATGAAGTGAAATCTACTCCTGTCTCTAGCACAAGCAAGAAGTTGCATGGATCAACTGAAAAATACTGCAGTTTATTGGAGAAGTGTAGTGAGGATAAATTGAACGAAATAATTAACATTTCATTGCTCTCAAAGGTGATTGAGAGTTCAGTACTGTGTAAGGAATGTTGCAAATTGAGTATGTCAGTAAATGTCAAGCAACACATAGGACTTCAGCAGAAATCTGTCTCCCTTGTACTAGTTGTCATTACAGTGTTTCATTTTGGAACTCAGAATATGTCGAAATAGGTCAAGGTGAAACTGATAGTGAGAAAAGCAAGTACTATGGTGTAAATATTCGATGTGCTTATGCTCTAAGGTTAATCGGTAAGGGATACTCTGCTGGTCAAATGTTTTGTGCTGTAATGAATCTACCACCACCACCACCAACGAAATTCTCAAAATATAACTCGGTTGTTGGATCCTATGTTGAAGATGTTTCCCAAGAATCCATGAAAGAAGCAGAGGAGGAGGCTGTGGCGGTGAATGAATAAATTCCAGATATTCAGAATCCTCGGGACCTGACTGTCGCACTAGATGGTACGTGGCAGAAGCGCGGGCACACTTCACATAATGGGGTAATAACGGCAACAAGTGCTGATATTACAAAACTTATAGATGTTGGAATTAAATCCAAGCATTGTTGGTGTCCTAAAAGAGTGAAGTATGAGCATGCAGAAAACTGTCGAAGGAATTACAGTGGGTCTAGTGGGGCCATGGAAGTTTCCGGTGTGAAAGACATTTTCAGTCGCTCTCTTCTGTGGTACAAGGTCAGATGCCTACAGTTCCTGGGTGATGGTGATTCGAAGTCTTTTGCTGCTTTATTTCAGCTGAAACCTTATGGAAATGATGTTACCATTACTAAACAGGAGTGCATAGGTCACGTTCAGAAACGTATGGGAACAAGGCTGCGTCGACTGAAGACCACAATGAAAGGCCAAGTACTCAGTGATGGAGAAGCATTGGGTGGAGCTAAAAGATTGACAGACGAGGTAATCAACAGACTGCAGAGAGACTATGGACTGGCAATAAGACAAAATACTCACAGTGTTGATACAATGGAAAAGGCTGTAATGGCACTTTACTACCACACCTTATCGACTGCGGAGGAACCACTACATGTACTATGCCCACAGGGACCCAATTCCTGGTACAAGTACAACAAATATCAGGGATCTGAACGCGTATACAAGCATGATCAAAGTCTACCAGAAACTGTCATGAAGGCTATAAAACCAATTTTCAGAGATCTTTCTGCAACTGAACTTTTGAAGAAATGTCTCCATGGACGTACATAAAATCAAAATGAGAGTGTGAATAATGTAATTTGGACCAGAATCCCAAAAATAGTGTTTGTGGAAATTCAGACTCTTCATTTTGGAGTATATGATGCCATTGCTACGTACAACAAAGGTAACATTATTAAGTGCAGTGTGGTCCAGAAGTTGGATGTGATGCCCGGAAAGTACTTGGTGAGTGCAATGATGTCGATAGACAATGATAGGAAACGGGATGCTGAAAGGAAAGAAAAGGAGTGTGAGAGGCAAGCTAGACAAAGAATGAAAAGTGTGAAAAGAAGGCTAGATGGGGAGATGTCTAGTGACGGTGAAGACCCCTCTTATGGTGCTGGACTCCACTAAAATGTTAGTGAAACTTTGAAACTCGTTTTCCGCAAGTTCACTTTTTTGCCATATAAGGAACATTTTCTGCTAAACTATTAGAGATAATGAATTAAAATTTTCAAGGAATGTAAAAAGTGCCAATATACACCTTGTATCATAGCCTTTTTGTGATACATAATTGATAACAGATTTTATTTCAAAGATACTAAGCCAAAAAATGAGTCAATTATTTTCAGTAACAAAATAACTAATATCTTCCCAAAAAACACCAATACATTAAAATCCATATGGTACATGGTATTAAATATATGTAATATTATACTGTAAAAATTTCATCATTCTGATGTTAATACACTCCTGGAAATTGAAATAAGAACACCGTGAATTCATTGTCCCAGGAAGGGGAAACTTTATTGACACATTCCTGGGGTCAGATACATCACATGATCACACTGACAGAACCACAGGCACATAGACACAGGCAACAGAGCATGCACAATGTCGGCACTAGTACAGTGTATATCCACCTTTCGCAGCAATGCAGGCTGCTATTCTCCCATGGAGACGATCGTAGAGATGCTGGATGTAGTCCTGTGGAACGGCTTGCCATGCCATTTCCACCTGGCGCCTCAGTTGGACCAGCGTTCGTGCTGGACGTGCAGACCGCGTGAGACGACGCTTCATCCAGTCCCAAACATGCTCAATGGGGGACAGATCCGGAGATCTTGCTGGCCAGGGTAGTTGACTTACACCTTCTAGAGCACGTTGGGTGGCACGGGATACATGCGGACGTGCATTGTCCTGTTGGAACAGCAAGTTCCCTTGCCGGTCTAGGAATGGTAGAACGATGGGTTCGATGACGGTTTGGATGTACCGTGCACTATTCAGTGTCCCCTCGACGATCACCACTGGAGTACGGCCAGTGTAGGAGATCGCTCCCCACACCATGATGCCGGGTGTTGGCCCTGTGTGCCTCGGTCGTATGCAGTCCTGATTGTGGCGCTCACCTGCACGGCGCCAAACACGCATACGACCATCATTGGCACCAAGGCAGAAGCGACTCTCATCGCTGAAGACGACACGTCTCCATTCGTCCCTCCATTCACGCCTGTAGCGACACCACTGGACGCGGGCTGCACGATGTTGGGGCGTGAGCGGAAGACGGCCTAACGGTGTGCGGGACCGTAGCCCAGCTTCATGGAGACGGTTGCGAATGGTCCTCGCCGATACCCCAGGAGCAACAGTGTCCCTAATTTGCTGGGAAGTGGCGGTGCGGTCCCCTACGGCACTGCGTAGGGTGCTACGGTCTTGGCGTGCATCCGTGCGTCGCTGCGGTCCGGTCCCAGGTCGACGGGCACGTGCACCTTCCGCCGACCACTGGCGACAACATCGATGTACTGTGGAGACCTGACGCCCCACGTGTTGAGCAATTCGGCGGTACGTCCACCCGGCCTCCCGCATGCCCACTATACGCCCTCGCTCAAAGTCCGTCAACTGCACATACGGTTCACGTCCACGCTGTCGCGGCATGCTACCAGTGTTAAAGACTGCGATGGAGCTCCGTATGCCACGGCAAACTGGCTGACACTGACGGCGGCGGTGCACAAATGCTGCGCAGCTAGCGCCATTCGACGGCCAACACCGCGGTTCCTGGTGTGTCCGCTGTGCCGTGCGTGTGATCATTGCTTGTACAGCCCTCTCGCAGTGTCCGGAGCAAGTATGGTGGGTCAGATTGGAGGTATAGGACGTTCCGGGTCCCCTTAATGAACACAGTAAACAACGACCTGGGTTATGTGAAGGCTTCCTAAAATGTAATGGAATGAAAAATATATGGCAACAAACGTAATTAATATTATACATTTTTATTCTTCAAGGCTACATATTTATTTCTCAGCGTAGTTCAAAGAAAGGTAGCACGTTTTGTACTATCGCGAAATAGGGGAGAAAATGTTACCGAAATGATACAGGATTTGGAATGGACTTTATTAAAGCATTGATGCGGAATCTTCTCACGCAATTTCATTCAAAAACTTTCTCCTCCGAATTCGAATATTTTTTACTCCGACCGACACAGGAATAAACGATCTTCATAATAAAATAAGAGAAATCAAAGCTTGCGCGGAAAAAAAGATGTAGGTGTTCCTATCTTCCGCGCGTTGTTCGAGATTGGAATAATAGAGAATTATTGTCTAGGTGGTACGATGAGCCCTCTGCCAGGCACTTGAATGTAATTTTCAGAGCATCCATGTAGACGTAGATGTAGTCACCCTGGTGACGAACACATTTCTCCCAAAAAGAGACCAAATTGTCGATATCGTCACTGTAGAACATTTGACTATGCTGACCAACGTGTTTAAATTTCACAGAGTTGACAACACACGAGTTGCAGCGCTCCTTGCGGTCACCACCGTTACCTCGGCCGCCATATTGATTATGGTCAGAACACTGAGAGGAGGCGATCCATCGTTTGTCTGTGTGGAAAGAGAACTGTCTTACTTGGTGAATCATTTATTTTTCACTGTAGTCGACATAATCGTCCTGACAGAGTCAGGAACTCTTTAGATAACGAAGATAATTTATTGTTCCCTCTCACAAGGGAACCTCCCCATCGCACCCCCCTCAGATTTAGTTATAAGTTGGCACAGTGGATAGGCCTTGAAAAACTGAAAACAGATGAATTGAGAAAACAGGAAGAAGTTGTGTGGAACAGTGAAAAAATAAGCAAAATATACAAACTGAGTAGTTCATGGGAAGATAGGCAACGTCAAGGAAAGAGAAAACGCAGGAGCGCCGTGGTCTCGTGGTAACGTGAGTAGCTGCGGAACGAAAGGTCCATGGTTCAAATCTTCCATCAAGTAAAGAGTTCAATTTTTTATTTTCAGTTTATGTGACAAACTCTTATGTTTTCATCACTTTTTTGCGAGTGATTATCACATCCACAAGAAAACCTAAATCGGGCAAGGTAGAAGAATCTTTTTACCCCTTCGCCAAGTCTACAAGTTAGGTGGCTCGACAACATATACCTGTCATGTGACGCACATGCCGTCACCAGTGTCGTATAGAATATATCAGATGTGTTTTCCTGTGGGGAATCAGTTGACGTATGACCTTGTGATCAAATGTTTTCGGTTCCCATTGGAGAGGCACGTCCTTTCGTCTACTAATCGCACGGTTTTGCGATGCGGTCGCAAAACACAGACACTAAACTTATTACAGTGAACAAAGACGTCAATGAACGAACGGACAGATAATAACTATGCAAAAATAAAGAAAATAAAATTTTCACTCGAGGGACGACTTGAACCAAGGACCTTTAGTTCAGCAGCCGCTCACGCTACCACCAGACCACGACGCTCCTGAGGAAAGTCAGTCCATGATGTTGCCTATGCGACCCGTGGACTACTGAGTTGTATACTTTGCTTATTTTTTCACAGTTCCACACAACTTCTTCCTGTTTTCTCAATTGATCTGTGTTCAATTTATCAAGGCCTATCCACTGTGCCAACTTATAACTAAATCTGAGGGGGGTGCGATGGGGAGGTTCCCTTGTCAGTTCCAATTTGTTTAAAGAAATCCAAATTAAACATGCCTAAACTGTGTTTAGCGTTCAGTTGCACGAGTCGAATTGACGGGAGCTAACGCAGGGATGGGCAGCAAATATGAGTCGGGCAAATTGTTTCGAACCACAACGAGCTGCATCTGTTCAAATAACTTTGAAGTGAAATATACGTACGACACACGTGATCAGAGTCACGTTTTGTCCGAGGCACTCCAAATTGCCTTTAATTTTCCAAAACATTTACAAAAAAAAAAAAAAAAAAAGATGGAATCGAACAACTAAGGGCCAGAAAGCAAACTTGCGACATTCTGGTCTGTAACACTCTAAAAGAGTCATCAGTAGCACGTAGTAACTCTGTAATTAAATAACTGTACTGCGTGTACATATTTTCACATCAACAAAAACGTCGTTTCTATTAACGAACCACAAAGCATTTCGAAGTTTACTCCACAATCGTCATGTGATACCTGTCCATTACGTTCAGTTTGCGAGCAACAAGAAGTTATCATGCATGGACGAAAATGTTTTGAGTCGCATTCCAGTTTTATCTACATCGAATAGTTTGTCCATATTTCGACTAAAACTTTCCTTGTTGTTGCCATTGTGCCAGTTTTTTTTTTTTTTTAGTACAAATAAAGCTAGCACGCGTTATTTGAAGTTAATCAAAGCCAATTTGAAGGGGTCACACAGCAGACGACGCCTCTGACAACAGATAAATGGTGGACAGATATTCAATTTGCTTTAGACATGACGGATGTGTAAACACTCCATGAAATTTAAACTCATTGTTGTTTACGGAGCTACAACTTCACCTCAGCTTGCACCGTTTCATCATTATCTGAGTGAAGTGGTCTAATTTGTTCTTTAACTTTTGAAAAACCAATGAAAATCGAATGAGGCCAAGTTGGGACTGTAGGGAGGATGATCTATCACAGTGAACCCAAGATGCTGGACTTTTGCCCTGTCATGGCTAAAGGAGATAGTGTTTCATGTGTGGGCAAACTCTTCGAATTCATGCTTTCAAAAATCGAATACAGCATGCTGTTTCTCAGGCACCGACATACATTGATAAGCCAAAACATTATTATCACTGACCACTACGTGGCTGGATGTCGCCTGGTGACGTTGCGGGAACGTGATGTAGTGGGAACTTCTGCCACCGAATATAACAGCAACACCAAATGTACCGGGAAGGGGTGGAAGGCACCGTATTAAGACTCATCTGAGCTTTCCAAGTGATTTATTGTTTCCAGCTACAGTGCCCCCGTTCCTCTCGATCTGCATCACTGAGTCCCAAAATGGTGAGGACACCACTTTGCTGTCTGCGAAACGGCTTGGCGCGGAATGGCTGCCTCAGCGAGCCGTGCATGCCCTGCTGTGTGTCGGCCTTGTACGGCAGCGGAATTGCGGCATCATCAGGATGCTGGCCTTTGAATCAGAAATCTGTGTTCCTGCCGACTCAACACTGCTCGGTGCTTCTCACCAGCTTGGCCGAGAACGCAGACAACAAGTGCCCCTGATCTGGCGTCCGAATCTGCCTCGGGAAGCCTCTGGCATGTGTTGGAAGCGAGGACGCCTGCCCGTGGTAGCGAGCCGTGGAGTGGCCCGCCGCTGTCTGGCTACGGACCCCACGTCGACCTCAGAGGGTCGAACCAGCGACCTGCCACGGACTGGAATGCTGGCGCCCCATCTGCTGCTGCGTGTAGCTGCTGATGTGATATGCCCTGCCTTTCAGGAGAGCTGCCACACTTGAATGAATCTCGTTAGAAACCCACACCTATTTATACGTGGCTGTGCGCCTCTGATTTGCCATACGCGCCGCTTCGCGTCACGTACTCATAACACGTTAGGCTGAGCAGTGAGCCCCTTCTGCCTGTGATTTGCGAGATGCAACACCGCTAGGTATTCTCTTTCTGCAATTTGACGGCCGTGTGGCCTCTATTCTACTTCGCAACTGTTGGTATGAGTAACTCACTGCAATCCGGCCTGCACCTGGCTATAACTTGTGCTCAGAATATTGTACGAAACTAACGTTCCCTATCCTAAACGGAGGTGCCGCTACAGTGACATGGTAAGGAAAGTATATAAGGGGATCAAAAACGGATGGAGAACCATTCTAGCGACAACAAGGGCCGCAAATGAGGAAATGTACTGATACAAGGGACTTTGACAATGGTGGTATTATTATTACCCAGAGCCTGTAAATGAATATCTGGAAAACGGCGTATGTGGTCGAATGTTCATGTGCTACAGTAATGAGTGGTAAACGAGAGTGAAACTACCACTGTGCGATAAGTGGTTGCACGTCCACAACTCTTCACGGAACTTGGGGTTTGGAGACTTGCCTGCTCTATAAAAGAGGACAGGTGGCGAGCTGTGGCATCTCTGCTAGTAGAGCACAGTGCTAGTGCTTCAGAGCACAGCGTTCATCGTACGTTGTAGAACATGCTCCTCCGCAGCGGACGGCAACCTGCGTGTTCACATGTTGGCCCAACCACATCTTCAGTTATGATTGCAGTGACCACAGGGTCGTCGAGCTTGGACCGTGGATCGGTGGAAACGTGTCGCCTCGTCGGATGAAGCACGTTTTCGCTACACCAAGTCGTTGGTCGTCTCCGCAAAGGCCGTCATTCGTGCGAACGGCGATTCGAAATGTGCACGGCGCCAAGGACACAGGCTGGTGGGAGAAGTATTATACTGTGGGAGACATTTGTCCGCGCTCGCATGGGACCTGCGGTAGTAATCTAAGATACTCTGACAGATGTGGACCACCTGCACCCTTTCGTGCTTGATGTCTTCCCCGCCGGCGGTGTCATCTTCCAGCAGGATAATTCTCCGTGTCTCAGAGCAAGAATCGTGCTACAGTGGTTTGAGGAGCGCGATAGTGTGCTCACGTTGATGTCTTGGTCACGAAATTCACTTGATGTGAATCCAGTGGAACCCATTTAGGTCGCTATTAGGCTCCAGCATCGCGTACACAAATCAGCTCCCAGCTCTTAAGGAAATTACATGACTTGTGCGTGGACAGCTGGTTCAACATACCTCCACAAACCTAGCAACGAACTGTTGGCTCCAAGATACGCAGATTCGGTGACATATTGCGTTCAGAAAGATGGACCAACAAGTTATTAAGCAGGCGGTCGTAATTTTTGGATTGCCAGTGTAGTTACGCTTCATGCCGCCAAGTTAAGCGTTTCATTCGGAGCTCTCTAGCTGGACAAGGTTGCAACTTTCGTCAGCGGATCCGTAAAGTCGACTGAGTACTATGCGTGACATGTAATACCTCAAATGATATTTAGAACGGAATAAAAAATTCGGAAGCATTACTTTCGAGCTATCTCCTATCCAGCGAAGCAGCACTTACAAACCGAAAGCCGACATCAAAGTCTTGAGGGTGCGTCCGCAATCCTAAAAGTCTGACAGCTGTCAGTCCCAGCGCCTACCCTGTCCAGAAATTCTCCATCCGCCCAGATCCGATGGGGCAGATGAAGTGTCTGGAAAACTTTCCTTCTACCCTCCTGAGCGTTCCGCCAACAAGCAGATCCACCTAAAAGCCGTCAGTCAATCAAAACAGGAGGCTAGTTGTCAGCCAGTGATATGAGATCGACTATTCGAAATCGCTCCTTTCAAAATTTTGAAAATATCCCAGTGGAAGTTTCCACATACCACGTACGAAAAAATACTGGATCTACATCTACATCTACATACATACTCCGCAATCCACCATACGGTGCGTGGCGGAGGGTACCTGGTACCACAACTAGCATCTTCAAGTTCCACTCCCAAACAGAACGAGGGAAAAATGACTGCCTATATGCCTCTGTACGAGCCCTGATCTCTCTTATCTTATCTTTGTGGTCTTTCTGCGAAATATAAGTTGGCGGCAGTAAAATTGTACTGCAGTCAGCCTCAAATGCTCGTTCTCTAAATTTCCTCAGTAGCGATTCACGAAAAGAACGCCTCGTTTCCTCCAGAGACTCCCACCCGAGTTCCTGAAGCATTTCCGTAACACTCGCGTGATGATCAAACCTACCAGTAACAAATCTATTAGCCCGCCTCTGAACTGCTTCTGTGTCCTCCCTCAATCCAACCTGATATTGATCCCAAACGCTCTAGCAGTACTCAAGAATAGGTCGTATTAGTGTTTTATAAGCGGACTCCATTACAGATGAACCACATCTTCCCAAAATTCTACTAATGAACCGAAGACGACTATCCACCTTCCCCACAACTGCCATTACATGCTTGTCCCACTTCATATCGCTCTGCAATGTTACGCCCAAATATTTAAGCCGGCCGAAGTGGCCGTGCGGTTAAAGGCGCTGCAGTCTGGAACCGCAAGACCGCTACGATCGCAGGTTCGAATCCTGCCTCGGGCATGGATGTTTGTGATGTCCTTAGGTTAGTTAGGTTTAACTAGTTCTAAGTTCTAGGGGACTAATGACCTCAGCAGTTGAGTCCCATAGTGCTCAGAGCCATATTTAATGGACGTGACTGCGTCAAGCACTACACTACTAATGGAGTATTCAAACATTACGGGATTATTTTTCCTATTCATCTGCATTAAGTTACATTTATCTATATTTAGAGTTAGCTGCCATTTTTTACACCAATCACAAATCCTGTCCAAGTCATCTTGTATCCTCCTGCAGTCACTCAACGACGACACCTTCCCGTACACCACAGCATCATCAGCAAACAGCCGCACATTGCTATCCACCCTATCCAAAAGATCATTTATGTAGATAGAAAACAACAGCGGACCTACCACACTTCCCTGGGTCACTCCATATGATACCCTCACATCCGATCAACACTCACCATCGAGGGAGGGAGGGAGAGAGACAGACAGAGAGAGAGAGAGAGAGAGAGAGAGAGAGAGAGGCGTTTAGCGGCTGGTATGGAGGCAGTCGGTGGCGACGTGCTTGTATTTAGCAGGCTCTGACGTCGTCCAGTTGCTTCGGCAAACAAGACTGTCCTGTCCCTAGACATAGCGGCCACCTTCACGGAACCGACTGGGACGTCTCCTCCTCGGCATGAGAAATTAGCTTCTGCAAGACGAGCGTTGCGTCTCTCACCCGAACTACTCAAAGCGTGACTGAGCCAGTGTCTCCATAGGGAAGGGAGAAACTGGCAAGTAACTGCCCTCTTCGGCGCCGTTATGTCACGCAGAACCTACGCGCAAACAAAACAAATCTCAAATTTGTACCTGACAAGTTTTTACGGCACACACAACACGAAGGCGTGTCTCAGATTGGTGCGCGATGCCCTGACGCCATACAGCAAGCCATCTGGAGCGTAACTAGTGTCCTTCCTTTGAAGTTTCCTTCCTCACAGACTTCCTAAATGTCAGCTAAACAAGCTACGTTTTGTGTAGAGACACAAAAGAAGCGGCCCACGCAGCCTGCAACCGTGTTACAGATTCCTCAGAATAGCGTTTTCTATGCCTCCGGAGCGTCCCTTATGCCACACCCGTGCTGGTCGTGCAGATGTAGTTAGCAACTGAAAGCTCATTTACCACTGTAACGATCAAATAATTGCTCATACTTTACTTTTATCGGCAGATGTATATTGCACTGTGAAGATGGTTTGCAGGACGTATTAGCTACTAACCTTACTTCATACTTCCTGATACTTTTTGAATTCCATGTCTGATCATAGTTATCAGTGGCTGAAGTTGGTATCACATGAAACAAGTCAGGCAGACTACTGGCAGACACGTTTCTGCTTCACTCGGAAGTACCTAGGAGCAACACTGAACCGCTCCCTGACTTTCAGACAACACTGCTCCCATGTCAAACAGAAAACCAGCATCAGTTTGGTAAACATCACCTCATGCCAAAATTGTGGACCCTGCTCTGAACTGAGCTTGCAGAAAGAGTACAGGGTGCTCAAAACCAACTACTATTGAGAAGATTTACTGTCGTGCCGGTAGCACACCTTCAAATAGTCATTGAGAAGTTGCCGCCAATCATGAACGACTGAAAGCTGAGGACACTGGAGATCACTCACTTCTTGGCTAAGAACTACCTCAGCATAGCCTCACTTCAAGTAAAGATTTCGCTTCAACAGCAGAATCTTTGAAACTCCCTCCATACAAAGCAAGACTTTGTCAATGGATATCGGTACAACAAGACTTGATGGGACCCATTGAATACCTTCCTGCCGGCTACAACGAGGAAAGACTTGTTTGTCTCGTAACCGCTAGTGTCGGTAGGACAAGGTTCTCCCTTAAATTACAGGATTTCAGATAGGATTATTGCAAATGTGAGTGTGGAGACGAACAAACTATGGAATATTAATTCAGTCGCCTCATCTACATCTACATGGCTAGTCTGCAATTCACACTTAAGTGCCTGGCAGAGGGTTCATCGAACCATTTTCATACTACTTCTCTACCATTCCACTCTCGAATGGCACGTGGGAAGAAGGAACACCTAAATCTTTCCGTTCGAGCGCTGATTTCTCTTATTTTATTATGATCTTCGTCCATCTATATGTTCTACACAGGACCTTACGATTGCAAACGATAGTACCCTAGGTGTGGCTCAATTCTGGATGTCATCTGATTTGCAAATTTAGTCGGTGATGCCTCTAAATGTTCCTTTTTTTTAAAAAAAAATAAGCATATACTGGGTACAAATGGGGGTACTGTATAACGAGGCTTCTGACACTATAAATAAAATAAATCTTGTGTTACTTCTCCCGACGTTGCAGGGCCTGTCTCAGCTTCCCTAATATTGTTCCACATGCCATCAAACCATCTTGTTCTTGGTTCTTTGGAAAATTTGTTCAACAGCCATCCGAGTTTGCTTCCAATATTGCTTCCTCTACTATTCTTGTGTGTGGTAGCCACTTTCTCCTGTTTTCTCTTGCCACCTAAACAATACCCAGCCATATTGACCAAAATAATTTGTGTATTGGGTGGAGTCATTATGAACCACTAAAGTAATTAAATTGCAGTCGTTTCGACTGATTTGCTGCGATTGTCTTCAGGGCGGTTCACTGCTGATTTTGTAATGTTTGTGTCCGAGGATACGCTAAACCGTCTGCAGCCCCGGAGAGACAACTACAATGCCGTCCCCAGGTAGGCTCTCTCTCCTGCTGTCCAAATCCGTTGCGTGTCAGGAAGGATAGCTGGGACATGTTTTAGTCGATAGATTACGTTAGTACTCAATGGAGACTGTCCACCAGACCTGGCAATTTTATGGCTCAACAGGACATACAGACTAATTACGTAAGAATTCTGATTCTTTGCGATTATCTGTTCCTTTTTGGAGTGGGAAATGAGGATTTACGTAACAGCAACGGAAGTTGCTAGCAAATAATTCAGTTGATGAACCAAATCACCTTAGGTGGAAAATCAGACTTTTGAAAATGTGTTATGGAGCATTCATACAGAGAGTATCTCCAAGCGTGGAACATTTTTCTCCTAGACCTCACGTAAGACATTTCAGCTACTGCTTAGGGTCGATCGTGTGTTGGTTCTGAGCACAATGGTTATCAGATGGAGTCATTACTGACAGATGTCTGCCCCTGTTGAACATACACTACCAGAGCCGATAGAGTGGATGGTGCGTTAGACTTTGTCTTTTCAGTTTCAAAACTGGATGAGGTCTCTTCTGTTCGGCGTCTAGTACATCACTGTCTTTGACGACTCAATCAGTGGTACTTGAGCACGTGATTTGAAGCAGAAAATTAGATATTTGATATACATGGCATGAAATTTAGTGCCTGACTGAATGATAAACAATTTTAAAGACTCAGCTGTACACAGTATTACCTTTTTTTTGTGCCGTGTCGAACGTCACGGATACTTTCCGGGCGCCAACGATGCTGTTCTTTGGTATGTGCCACGCAGGGGGCCAACATGCTTGAAAACCTGGACAGAATAGAAGGAAAATATTTGCGTTCCGAATTTAGCCCGACGAAATCTCGTGCGAACTGCGCCGGTGCATATTTGCCGATTGCTGCGCTGTCATTCCAGTCTCACGTCGATATAATGGGTGCCGCAACAGTTGGCAGCAAACAGTGAAACGGAAAACGACACAGTCTTCAGGTATTGCTTGCGTGGCCTCTGTAATATACGACAGTGATAGTGCATAGTTGTCAGGATAAAATAAGACGAGTACCACTCCTGAGGGTATAATTATGACTTTTTAACCAGCGTAATGACGTATATCGACTTAAAACTAAACTACTTTCGATATTGTCCGAAATCGTTGACAACAAAATTTCTTCTGCGTGCCTCAACTTTTGTAAATGGCTCTGGTCCAGCTTTTGTAAATGGCTCCCCTGCTATCTTAATAGTATAGTTAATGAGTTAAAATGTATTTGCAAGCACATATTAGCACGTTTTTAGTGTACTATCATTTTTATACCGTCTGACAGTGCGACAAGGTAAAAACTGGTCCCTCACTTGTTGCAATTATCTCATGAACTATTATCTGCACAAAAAATGTCATCAGAGTTTACTATAGAATACTTGGGCAGGAAATTTGAATTATGTGTGTGTGTGTGTGTGTGTGTGTGTGTGTGTGTGTGTCTGTACGTGTGTGTGTGTTTGTGTGTAGTGAGTGAAGTGTTATGAAACAATGTGTGTATAGTGACTGATAGTGAGATATGAGTGAACAATGTGGCATTATATTATTTGATAAGCTTTTTTGTAAAAAAAAGTATTGTATACCAGGAGTAAATCTAATGATTGTCTCAATTAGAAGTCTGTAAATATATGTGTATACGAATTAGCTTATTTTAAATTGATCTGTATTTGTAAATACTTTGACGTTCCCTATATCCTTGTCAAAAGAGATGTGCGGATGAATAAAGCTACTACTACTACTACTACGACTACTACTACTGCTGAACATAATTTTTTCTCAAATTGGCAAATATCTTTTTTACAAGGTTAAAATTTCCCAAACTAATACTGTTTTATTCGTGAAATTCTGCAGATCTATGCAAATGTTGTACAGAGAACTCTAGAACGAAAACATTTCTATCAAGAACTCTGAGAAAGAAGTACATTCGTCGAAAGCCGATAGTAAGCTTTACCGGGCTCACAATATTCTGCACTAATGCCCGATGGCGACATCAGTCCAGATAGTTTTGATACACCGATATGCACCGAAGCTGCACCGCTGCCGATTTGTCGGCTATCTGAAGATGCGTGGGAAGCCCGGAATAAGGACACCTGGTGTTACTGAGAAGATTTTACGCTTAGATATTCCTATGAGAAAACGATGCATGTCGTGTTCCATCGGCTTTTGGGAGTCTTCGAATCCATCCATCTCGAGAGTCCAGAAAATGACAAATTAAAGAAGATATACAGTTAAAAGACCTGGTTTTCGAACCATTTCGCAGTGGAAAACCCGACAGCGACACGTCTGAAAGCGATAATGACACAAGCGACATATGTGACTATGCTTTCGACTGAAAAATGTAAAATATCGAATAAAACATTTCGATATGGCATTTTCGACTTGCACTTCGCTATCAGCGTTCTCACAAACCTTATACCCGAAATTTTACACGAATCTGTTAAATTTATAATTTTGGCTCGAACAGTCCACGGGTATACTGCCGGTTCATAGTGTCCAAAGGGCACAATATTTCGGCGACCAGACATGTCGCCATCGTCAGGTACGCTGACGAACTGAGCTCCTGAGGGCGGGCGGCCGATTCAAATCCCCTCTCCCCGCGTGCCGCTCTCTTCGGCGTCCGCGTCCCCGTGCCGGCGGTCGCGAAGACGTAGGCGTCGGAATCTGTCGTAGCGTCGATGTGCTTGCTACGTCCGCCCTGGTTGCCAGTTCGTACTTCTTGCTGAGAGTCTTCTTAATTACATTCAATGCCGGGTCCCAAGCCTTGCTGAGATTGTAGCTGCAATCTCGGTTGATAAGATCTTCCCTGGTGCGAATTTCGATAGCCTCCCTTATAACGCTGTCCCAATATTTAGGGGGCTGAGCCAGGATCTTGGTACGCTCATAATCCATCTCGTGTTTCTCGGACAAACAGTGCTCTGCTACCGCCGACTTATTTGGAAATTCGCACCAGGGAATATCTTATCAACTGAGATTGCGGCTACAATCTCAGCTAGGCTTATATCTAGATTGTCGACCATCAGTCGTGAACTATGACCGAAAGCACAGTAAAATTATTCAAGGCAAATCTTAGTTCTGATTTCCGCGTATACAAGAGAATGAGCAGAGGTAGTTTTCTGAGCATGCGCTCTCTGGTGCAAAGGCTTGCACGTATGACTGCTGCCCAGGAGGTTTCAAGTTCGAATTTTTACAATGTTTTACACGATATGCGAAAATAGTGTTATCAAGAACACATTGTGTCAGTTCTTTCGGTGGTAGAATATAGCTTCACATTAACCTTAGTCCGAAAAATGAACAACTGAGAATAAATGTATTTAATTTGAGTACAAACCGTTCACAAAATGGTTCACATGTCTCTGAGCACTATGGGACTTAACTTCTGAGGTCATCAGTCCCCTAGAACTTAGAACTACTTAAACCTAACTAACCTAAGGACATCACACACACCCTTGCCCGAGGCAGGATTCGAACCTGCGACTGTAACGGTCGCGCGGTTCCAGACTGTAGCGCCTAGAACCTCTCGCCTACCCCGGCCGGCAAACCGTACACATTTTTGGAAAGTACTGCTAGTGGTGGAGCTGTCATCATATGCTCATAGTACAACGAGGTGTAGGACGATGAAGTTTTGCATGCGGACAGGTATAAAGAATGTGCAACATGCAGGTAACTCAAACGTAAGGGCTCTCATGTTTGTCAGTGGAGATTAACGTCAGTGTCCGAAGCAGACTTATTCCCTCTTTATGTAAGAAGATGAAACTTTAGAAGTTTAAACAATAAAGAGCCCAGCTGGACAGAACGGACATAAAAAAGCAATGTTTTCAATAAAGTAAAAAGTATTTGGTTACTTTAACTAGAAATCTTCCTGAAGGTAATCTGTGTGTGATTAGCGATTGCAAATGTATGCTCATGTAAACAGCAAGGAAAACACAACAGTACTCCGTTTCTGATCGGTTTGGTGATGTTTTATAATTGTGATTTGCGTTTTGTATGAGAGTAGTGCTGATTCGTTTTACAAATAAGTTAAAATATTTGTTCTCACCGCATCCGAACCAGCGACTTTTGTGCACGTGCTTCAAAATTTGCATCAGTCAGTTCCTGTACAAACTTTTTTTTTTTTCATTTTGTTCGTTGTTGGTCGTTGCGTTCGGTCGTTGCGGACGTCACATGACATCCGTTCAAATTCGCTTGTTGATCCTTTTTATTACAGAGGCCAACCGGCTCTCTGACCGAACGCGCTGAGCTACCGGGTGTCGGCGAACTGAGCTACCGAAAAGCGTACGTGTTTATGGATATAATGACAATTGTCACTAAGAATTACATTTCGTTGACTGACGGTATGCTACCTTGCAGAAGTGGAAAATTTCCGAAACGTATATTCCAAAACAAGGCATCAGTGTGGACGAACTTAGGCAGTAAGGGCAACGAACTAGCTAGTGACGTCATAGCCATCACATGACTCAAATGGAGTGTTTTAACGGGCTTTCAAATTATTTTAGTTTCATCTCCGTTTACTTACTTTCTTTATTTCTTATTTTTTAAATATTCAATTTGAGAGGAAATAACCGGCCAGAGTGGCCGAGCGGTTCTAGGTGCTTCAGTCTGGAACCGTGCGACCACTACGGTCGCAGGTTCGTATCCTGCCTCGGGCATGGATGTGCGTGATGTCCTTAGGTTAGTTAGGTTTAAGTAGTTCTAAGTTCTAGGGGACTGATGACCACAGCAGTTAAGTCCCATAGTGCTCAGAGCCATTTGAACCATTTGAGAGGAAATAAGCGTAATATGAGCGTAAAATGACATGATTAACGATTGAAGATGATTTTCAGAAAACAGTCAAATACCGTATCGTAATTCACTGTGCTTTAGAAATAAATTTGTGAGCGGTCTGCAACGGCTTGAATATGAATTGATTGCGACTTGTGTCTGTCCTACAAACTTAATTTCAACAGTCTCTGCTTCCCCTGTGGGCATTTCCTGTTCTTGCTGCAATTGGTTCTTTTACAAGAGTTATTGTGTTCTGTAAACAATGAGCTTCGAATTGCGTTAAAATTTTGTTGTTATCGAATCAGCAGTTCACTTACGTGTAGGAAAATCGTTATATTGTCCGACGTGAATAATTTTTCATATGTGTAACTGGAATACTGATCATTTAGACATATGAGTGGGTAGTGGGTAATTTTGCTTTTATTTGATTTCTTGGTGATTCGGTACAATTAGTAGTTAGAGAACAGGAGAAATTAGCGGCTATATTACTTAATGCCTATCCTAGGTAAGTTGCGTAAACGGGGGCCATATACTGTAACTTGTTACGTTGCATTTGATTGCCCGTTTAGGGCCAGCGTAATTTTGTTTTTTTGTTGGATTTTATTATTTTAAATAGGATATTTTCTGTTATAATTTGGGCCCTGTTAAAGTTTATTCGGGCCACAAAGAACTGTCTTGCCAGAGTGATTTATGTTTTGTTTATTGATATTTTGCGTGTTAAATAAACTGTTATTAAAACTGAGTTCACATCTGCATAACCATCAGACCGAGCACCACTCCACCTAAATCCCACGCATAATCATCATATTTAAAGCTGAAACACTTCAAACAGAAATACACTGATAAACTAAAACATTATGACGACTGTTTACCGCGTGACAATGCTGCCTGATGGTGTTGCGACATGTGATACGGGAAGGGAAGTACATAGGAGGAGCAGGGACGAATTGGGAATTATTCTAGCGACGATAGGAGCCGAAAATGGGGAAATACACTGACGTAACCGCCTTCGACTAAGGGCAGATTGTTATTCCCCGGAGCCCGAGAATGAGCATCTGAGAAACGGTGAAATTTGTCAGCTACTCCCGTGCTACTCTCATGAGCATCTGTGGAAAGTGGCTGAAAGACGGTGAAGTCATGAGCAGGATGTTCTGGACCTGCCTTTTGATTTTCTTCCTGTTATATCGAATTAGGTGCCCAGTTAATTTAGTTTTATTTACCTGTAATGTGTTAATCTGTGTGCTTTCTCTTTAATTTCTCTTTCTTTTTGTACTTGTTCATTAGATTTTCTTTCTCTCTGGGACGTTTTGCGACTCTTCTCCACATCCACATATCTATTGCTTTTGTTTTTTTTTTGCTTCCCCACGTAACCTAGGCTTTTGCAGTGGAATAAAAGTAATAATTAAAGTTGTTCAGCAGGCCTCAATCGTGAACGTTGGCATGGTCTGCCTGAATAATTCTCAATATCTTGAAAACATAGAGTGGTGGATTATCGTTGTGTGGCATAACAACTCACAAAACTAGTACAATTACTCCTTAATTGTCTTTGTCTGTTCTTTGTAGTTCCCTAGACTTTTTTTTAATGACACAGTATAACTAGAAGTATGTGTTCTATCTGAGAGGAATGATCTAGGATCATAAATTCGCTTATGCATCAACGTTGAAACGATTTGTTGCGAAGCTTTTTCTCTTAATTATTTCCATCATTTAATACATTGTTTTGAAGAACACATCATGTCTTGAACTACAAAAATGTTTTCTATAAAAATGCCGGCCTTAACATTACACTGGCAATCAACAATCCCTTCACAACAAGAACTGCTTGAAACGCGTCAAAAAACCAAACAGGTCAGTGTTGTATTTTGCTAAGAAGACTAAATTCGAAGTCTATCCATATAAGCAAAGACAATTTTATGTGTCACTGATCAGTTCCATTATACGCTCTCTGTACCCTTCACAAACATTACTCAAAATGCTCCAAATAAATGTCTTGACGAATTTATTTCTTGTTCCTACATTAAGGAGTTTTTTTGTTTACAAATTACTCTTATTTGTGAAGACTTGTTTAGTCACTATAGTTCTTCTTTTAATCCATCATACTCGTCTTGTCATCTGTACTTCCCAACTACTAAAATTCATTTACCTGTGTAGGTGTTTATTCCCCATCTCATCATGTTCCCTTAATTGTCTGTTAGATCTATCATCATTATTTTAGTCTTCTTCGTATTTATTTATAGTTTATGGTTTTCCAAAAGCATCACTGGCTTTTTTCTGCACTGAACGTTATCTGGCTTATGGATGAAATTTTAGTCAGCGTATTCCACAGGCATGGAAATATTGGAGTATCATTTTGGTAGCGTTCGGACAAGATGTTCATGATGTGACACTTTCCGTTTCTGTAGGTGCGTACACCAAGAGGTCAAAAGTGTCAGAATACCTAATAGTGAAGATTAATAAGGGATGTGACTTGAACTTGCTGGTGGCAGTTCCGCTTAGGTATCTGAATGTCTGTGGAGGAATAGCAACCTCAGTAGCCTAAATCAGAGAAGGGAGTTATGTTAGACGTTGGGGTCTGGAGAAAAGTCGACGATGTAACTCAGTTCAGGTCACAACGCTGTGCAGTCCGGTCTATTTCAGGAATGTTAATGTCACATCATGCTGATACGAGCAATCATTGTATCCGAACTCTTACTTTACAATAAGTAGCACACGACGTAGTAAAATGTGTCCGTATCCTTCCCAAACGTGATACCACCACCTCCGTACTTCACTGTTGGCACATCTCAAGATGGCAGGTAACGTTCTCAAGGCATTCCCTAAACCCAAACCGTTCTACCGTATTGCTGGAGGGAATGTGATTCATCACTCCAAATTTCTCTTTTCTAGTCATGTGCAGTCTATTGGGATGCTCTTTGCAGCACTTCAAGAGTCGCTTAGCACTGATTACAGAAAAATGTTGCTTATGAGAGGCTGCTTCACCATTATACCCCACTCTTTTTAAATCCGTACGCACAGTCATTGAGCTGGCTGGACTGTCGATAGCACTCTGGAACTAACGAGTGATTCCTTCTACTGATTTTATGCGATTTTTTACAACCGTCATCCGCAATGCTCTACAGTTTGTAACGTCTTGTAATAAACAAAGACAATATATTATGTAATAATTAAAATATTAGATGTGTCATATTGTGTCATTATGTAAAATTATGTATTATTTTCTTTATTTTTTATTTTTGAGAACGTCTGTGTCGGCGAGTAATAAGACCGACACAGAAGATAAATGTTGTACAAAGATCACCAAATGAATTTGTATATAAGGCATGATGTAAAGCAATGTCTTTGTCTTCTTAATCTGAAAGCTGTGAGAGAAAGATCTCCTGTTATTGTCGAGAGCGCGAAGGTAGCATTCTTTTGTCGAGATTGTGAATTGGACGCCATTGCGCGTGAATGTACACAGGTCTGTAATTATTAAGATATTTAAATGTTTAAATAGAGTTGTTTAAATGAAAACTTGTATTACTTAAATGTTAAAGTGTGCCTGCCTATTATCCCATCCTGTTAAGATATTTTTCAGCCATATAAAAATATTATCTGTGGAGCTGAGCTGTGTGGAGAAAGAAGAGCCGCTGCCGCGGCGTATTTAAACGACTTACAATATAGTCGAGTATACCGCAAGGAAGCGGTAAAATAATAGTAAAAAATAATATTATTTCTTTTAGCTCCCAGGCTGGCAGTGAAGATCAGCAGATTTTATGATGTGTTGCAGGTTGACGCGGGCTGCTGATAGGATATAATTTTCAGTGCAAATAATTTTATGTACCTAAAGAATCTGATAGGAAACTTGCTGTGCTCCGTTCTGATCTGGCTAAATTTTATAGTGAATACGTAATTTTCTTTAATGAGAGTCTCATGTTCTTGGGCTAGCCGTGGTATGAAATAGCATTTAGTAAGAAATAAAATCCACTGCAAACTTGTATTTGTGAACGATCGTACGAACTGTAACATCAGTGATCATAGGACATTAATTTCAACTTTGAATAATTACGAAGTAGGAAAGATATATTGATACTTAGCATGAGTTGCAGTTACTAAAAAATCGTTCTTTAAATTGTAGGCCAGATTCAGAACAATAATACTTCCATCATTTTATTTTGCTAAAAAAGGTAACGATGATAAAGCAATTAAAAGCACAGCATTGTTAAAAGAATTTCACGTCACTCTTTCCATATATGCGTTGTTACGTTAATAATAATTAAAAATAATTAAATAAACCAGAAGGAGCAAAAACAATTTTTATAAAAGCAACAATTAACGAAAGGGCAGTCAGCAACAGATATAGTTTTTTTTTAAGAGAGACGTGAAACTGGCGCCTAAAAACGCGGGGCCCGAATTTGCAGTGGCCACAATTATAAAATTTTATGTATTTTCTTTCAGTGTCTATTGTTATGTAGGTGTATATGTATATGTATTTAGTGTTAAATGTATGTATATCATGATCTATGCTATGTATTAATGAATGTTCAAACACTCTTTCATGACAAAACGTACTACTGCAAGCGAGTTTGAGAAGACGATCCTGATTGTACTGAGAAGCTCTAACGACTACGTAATCCGGGGGCAGCCGGACCCCGAGATAATAGAAACTAAAGGTAAGACTACAGTGTAGTTGTCCTGTTTGTAGAAGTTGAGCTCCAGTGAAGTAATCTCATATCGCTAGTGGTGTGCATACTGTACGTAGTTTGATGTTAGTATTTGTGACAGGACAAAGTTGATGTAGATAGTAATTTTTAGTGTGCAGGGTAGTGTATATAAAGTGATGTATTTTGTGTGCAAGGGGAAAAACTGTTAGATTTTGTGTTTTAGTAAGCAATTTAGGAATATGGTTAAGTTGCGTAGTCAACGTCCAAGCAATATGGATACTGAAGAACAACAATTAGCTAGTGAAGGAAATGTGGAACCGGGTGCCTCAAGTAGTACTAGTACTCTCTTTGAAGATATAACAGGCGAAAATGTGGGGGCAGGGCCACAGGAAGTAGTGCCACCGCCCACTAGTCATCAAGTTGATGTAGATAAAGAAATTGTACCACCACCAGAAAAGCAGGAACCAGAGAGTGGTAATCTGCCTGGTGGGTATTCAATTCAGACTATATTAGAGCGTGTGCTAGATTACCAGGCAAAATTTGCGCAACAGCAAGTTGAGCGAGATCGCCAACAAGCTGAACGAGATCGCCAGCAAGCCGAGCGAGATCGCCAGCAAGCTGAGCGAGACCAGCAACTTGTGCAATCGATAGAAAGTATGAAAAAAGAGATAGCAGATATGAAAAAGAATTACGAGTCGATACCTAAGGCCGTGCAGGAGCTGACTGAACAGGTCACCCACCTGCAAGTAGCAAACACTAACATGGTAGATGAAATAGGTGTCTTAGCCAACAGAGTAGAAAAGCTAGAAATAGATTCCACACAGCTTGTAGAGCAGAAGTGGAATGAACAGGCAAATAAAATTGAAACAGAATTTAACTCATGGCTAGAAGTGAAGGAGACTGAGATTGACACGAATATTAATTCTAAAGTAGAAGCAGCAATAGCAAATAGAGATTCAGAATCGTTCAGTACCGCCGTAAATAGTCAGGTACAGAACGATGTGCAAACCATTAAACAAATACTCAGTGAGGATATTCCGCAGTGGCAAGTGAATGTTAACAAACGGATATCCGATCTGGAGAAGGGTTTAGCACAAAGCAGGAAACAAGTGGAACAGGAACCTCTGTCGCCAACAGCCCATGGTTTTGGCAACGCACAAACTTATATGCGATACAACAATGGGGAATCTGTAGTCGATAATGCGAAGAGCTGTAGCTCCGGTTCGGAGCACACAGCATATGTCCCAGCAGCGAACCCATGTAGTTCAAAAATATTAGTGGAAGAAAGTTTAATTAAAAATAGACAATTTCAAACATTTACTACTGAAAGGAAATCAGTACACCCAGTGGTATTTATAAAAAGCTTTAAAAATATCTTACCCAGTGTATGGAACGAAACACAGAAAATACAATACGTAATGTCGTACATTCAAGGTGACGCAGCACTGTGGGCTACAGAAGTAGCAGACAGCTGCAAGACATACGAACAGTTTGAAAGGGCATTTTTATCGAAATATTGGTCGCCGTGTATACAAGAGCGACTAAGAAAAGAGGTATATAATCCCGAACCGTACTCACCCCGTCTTGGGAATTTGAGGCGGTACTTTGAAAAATATATAAACAAAACACGCTACTGGGACGAGCCTATATCACCGAGAGACATAATAAGACTACTCAAATCCCATTTACCAATTCAGATCAAGGAGAAGTTAATACATGTACCAGAAAGCGACATGGAAAACTTCCTGTCGGTCCTAGATTCCATAGATTTGATACAGGAAGATGTAAAATCGGCGTGCGACCATTTGCGGAATAATGGGTCGGGATGTAATCACGACAGAAACAGTAGTGCACAGAACCACAACCATAGAAATGGTGGGGGTGGTAGCAAGCGACAAGAACAATCGCAAAATGGTAGTAACGGTAGAGGCCAAAACGGGTATGGACAACCAAATTATAACAAAAAGCGTCGATTTGACGACAGATACGAATCCGGAATGTCAGGGACCAACCGCTGGAAAAATGCGCGAGGTCAGTGGCAGAGTAATTATAATGATAGTAATCGAAATTGGCAACAGAATCAGTGTAGAAGCCCAGAGCGACAGGCTAGTGACCGGTATGACAACAATAGACCACCACCGCAAAACGCGCCTATTGCGCAGCCGTGGCGGCCTACAGATCAGAACGTACATATAGTGGAGGTCGCGGACAATAGCCGTCCAAGTACCTCCCAAGTAACTAATCCAACAAACTAGAATCGGCCTCGATATGCTCTCCATCGACGGCCGAGGGATGGAGTGAGAGCAACTCGAGTAATAACAGTAATAGACCTGGGATACGCATGCTGCGATACAACGAAGGTGTCAGTATGGATAAAGATCTGCTGAACGAACCGCACGAATGTAAGAAGGATAATAACGAAAATGTGCAAGCTATTATTGAAGCTAGAATCAATGATGTTGCAGTAAACATAATTATCGACACAGGTGCCTCAGTAAGTGTGATGAGTATGGAGCTATTTAAAGCACTGGGAAAGGGACATAGTATTCCGACCTTCCCGGTTAATAATTGTAAGGTGTCTGGAGCCATTAGTGCACAGAGCCAATCAGTTAAGTACCAGGTGCAGGTGGAGATTTATAAGGAGGGCGAAGCCATAGTGAGCTCGTTCCTCGTGGTTAAAGGATTGAAGGTGGCCTGCATTCTGGGAGTAGATTTTCTCCGTGAGAGGGACGCATTGATCGACCTCTCCGTGGGGAAACTAAGCATAATTAATAGGGGTTAAAGGATTGAATTATCTATGATGAAATCGAAGGAGGTACTTGTGCCGTACTGTAATCGAATCGATATCAAAGGTAGGAACCCTTGGGTACTACACATCGATGATTTTTCACATGCAACAGACCTCTATTACCCGAATTTAGAGGATCAAAATTTCGAAACAAATGTTGAGGCATTTCAGACTAAAGTGCACGAATCGGAAGGTTTAAATGATACGCAAAAGCAACAGTTGACGCAGCTGCTATCGGAATATACTATGGTATTTACCGACCGTCCAGGAATAGTCAAAGGGTACCACTATCACATAGAGGTGATACCCCATAATACATACTGTCGAGCAACCTACTCCATCCCTTGGTCGAGGAGGGAATTAGTAGCTAAAGAAATTCGAAAGATGTTAGAGTGGGATATCATAGAGCCCTCCTTCTCTCCATACAGTAGTCCTCTTGTAGCAGTGGCGAAAGCCAATGGAAAAATCAGGCTAGTGTTAGATGCTAGGGACATTAACAAAATTATCATACCTGTCCGGACTCGTCCAGAGAATTTAGACGAGCAAATACAAAAATTTCATGGAGTGCAGTACTTGACCTCGATCGATCTGAAAAGTTCATATTGGCAAATTCCCCTTACCCCGGAATCCAGGAAGTACACAGCTTTCATATTCGGGGGGCGAAGTTACCAATTCAAGGTGCTTCCCTTCGGATTGAATGTGAGTGCTGGAGTGTTTATTACTGCACTAGACACCGTACTGGGTCCAGACCTATTGGAAAAAATTACGGTATATGTAGATGATTTGGTAATCGCGACTGCTACTTGGGACGAACACATGGAATTGTTGCACAGAGTACTAGAGAGATTTAGGCAAGCAGGGGTGACAGCAAACCTCGAAAAGTCAAAATTTGGCAGAAACAAAATTAAATTTTTAGGCCATCTTATTACACCACTCGGTATCAGTCCGGACAACAAAAAATTAGAGGCGATCCGACAATTTCCAAGCCCCTGCACTAAGAGACAATTGAAAGCGTTCCTTGGGCTGACGTCTTTTTTCAGGAGGTTCGTGCCCAATCAGCTGTTAAATGACGCGTCACTACTAAATCTATTACGAAAAAATGTGCAATGGGTTTGGAATGACAAATGTCAACAAGCTTTCGAAGCGATTAAAACCGCCCTACTGAATGCGAATATTTTGCAGCACCCCGATCTGTCCAAAGATTTTTGTCTCGCGACGGATTCATGTTCTTATGGCTTGGGCGCGTGCTTGTTTCAGTGGGAAGAAGGAAACGACCCAACAACAATAAAAGTTATCGGCTTCGCCAGTAGGACGTTAACTAGCTGCGAGAGAGCCTACTCGGCAACTGAACTCGAAGCACTTGCAGTAGTCTGGGCTGTCAAAAAGTTCAATTATTATCTACAGGGGAAGGAGATTAGAGTCTATAGTGACCACCAAGCGTTAAGTTTTTTAATGTCATGCAAGCTGTTCCATACCAGACTGAGGAGATGGATGCTTGTCTTACAAGAATATAGGATAAAGATCATGTACATTAAAGGCCAAGATAACGTAATAGCGGATGCTCTGTCACGACTGCCGGTAGGATTACCGGAGTTAGCAGAAATGTTAGAGCAATCCGCGGAATATAAAGTGTTGTTAGTGCGTGACAACACTTACATGAAAGATTTTTTATATATATGTAAAAACATGTTCGAGTTACAAAGATCAGATCCGATGTGGAGAAAAATTATTAATGATATTGAAGAGTGGGTTAACAATAGAGATGAGCAAGATTTTAAAATAGTGAACCATATTTTGTATCGTAAAATTAGCACGAAAGAAGACTGCTGGGCAGTATGTATACCCAGCCAGTCAGTAAAAGTTATGATATGGCACACGCACTTGGCATGGGGCCATGCAGGGATTGGAAAGTGTGCAGAGATCATGGCGAGATACTGCTACTTTCCCCGTATGAAACACCATATTCAGACAACAGTTAGAACTTGCGTGATATGTCAAAAAGCGAAACATTACAATAGATCCACCAAGTTTGAACTACACCCTATAGTTCCTCTCAGGCCACTTCAAATAGTATCGGTAGATGTGGCAGGTCCCTATCCCATGGCCAGAGGAGGTATGAAATATATACTGGCCATGTACGATATTTTTTCCAAACACTTGGCAATTTATTGCATAAAATCAGCTACTGCCAAAACCATGGTCAGGCGGATCAGTCAAGAATATTTGCCTAAAGTGGGAAAACCCGAAGCCATGACAACTGATAATGCATCTTATTTCACGGGTCGAACTTGGAAAAATTACTTACGGGAACAAAATATACAGCACATTCTGGTATCCCGATTCCATCCAGAAGCAAGCCTAGTTGAAAGAATATTCAAAGAATTGAATAAGTTCCTTAGAATCTACATAGGAAACCGACATACGAAATGGCCAGAGCTAGTACCGAAATTTGTAGAAATACACAATTTAACACCCCATTCAAGTACAGGCTATCCACCGGTAGAGATATTGAATGGATTTACGGAGACACCGAATGAATGGCTCACGCCGTTGCCGAGATTGCCAGCTAAGGCAGAAACAAGGGAAGAAAAGATGAAAAAGATATGGAACAGACTAACCAACTGTGCAGCAAAGAGGAAAAGGAAGTACGACCGAGGAGTAACAAACGAACAGAAATATAATGTAGGAGACCTAGTACTCATTCGTAACCACCCTAAATCCTCAGCCACCTTAAAACAGAATAGTAAGTGGCAATTGCTATATTCAGGACCCTTTAAAGTAATAGGCGTGCCACATGAATGTAGTTATTTGTTAGCACATCCCCATACGGGGAAGATCAAAGGATTATATCCACGTAAAGACGTGAAGTTATTTATTCAGTGACACATAATATATAAAGAGTAATAGGTGTAAAAAGATTTTAATTGTGTTTTAGAATATAAGTGTGTTAGTATTTAGAAAGAAATTTATGTGTAATGAAGTTGGGAGGAAGTGGAATCAGAAAGTGAGCAATAGCTTACACAGGACAGATTTTGTTTACAGACAATTAGTCATTAAGATATTATGTGCTTATTAAAAAATGAACAATTTTCTTGTTGTATAAAGGATTAATTTCTTGAACCATTTTCTATGTGTAGTGTGTAAGTGCAATTAATGATGCAATCTTATAGAGTAAGGGAATTGCTGTAATTGTATTAGGATAAGAAACCCTGAGAGAGAGAGTCTTTACTAGTCAGACATTGACTTTGCAATATGCAACAATGATGTAATGTGATGTTGGCTGCCAGTAGTGATTTGAGAACGACACTGGAGCAGAACCTAATTAAAAACGAGCCCGTTCCGTGGAAACTCCGTTCTGTATGTAGCAATGCTTCAATTGAAGCCTGTGTACTTGGTACACGACCTTGAATATTCATTACGCGATACGCGAGTTAAGTCAGGCAATGCAGAACCTACACTGTAGTCATATAGGAAAAATCATTAAAAATAATGTTATTGCTGAACGAAGTATTTATTGAACAATATGCCCGAGTCAAGCTGTCATGCACATGGTAAAATCTGTTTGATAGATGGGTGATAATCAGGCAAGCTACACTAAGAAAAAAAAATATGTATAAAAAAAAAAAAAAAAAAAAAAAAAATTCACACACCGTTAAAAAAAATTTACAAAAGGGCCAAACACGCCTAGCAACAATATGAAGAGTATGTTGTGATAAAGTGAAAACAAATAAATGCTATGTAAATCAGAGTGACTATGCAAAGAACAGTTAAAAGGTGTTAAAAAATAAACTGTGTGCATAAACACTTAAGGACAGGACGGAATATTGTGTGTAGTAGGGACAGAAAATGACTGTTGTATCTGCACCAATATATACGTCGATAAATCTAGTGTTGAGTGATAGACTGTCCTAGTGCAGCGCTCAACGAACAATAGACAGTGTATAAAAACAGTAGTTATTGATCCGTTCGGAGACGATTTACACAAACATCGCTCAACGGAGACATGTGGTATGAGTGTAACGAACCATTTTCGCGTGTTGAAAGACGCTCTGGCAGTGCATCAACCGTGGAAGTGAGTGAAAACGTGTAGTACAATGTGCGTGTGACGAACTCTGAATACCAGTGTCACGATGCCACAAAAAACCTGTTATCACGCCAAAACATCCTGTGCATACCAGTGAAGCGACGGCTTACTGAACAATAAACGCTTTTAACAAATTGCCTCTTCTTCCACAGCTAGTAATCTGTGTCCTTAAAGACAGTACACCGTTGTGGAATGTTTGTTTCATGCGCCACGACGGGGAGCCATGCGGAGAAGCAGAGACGAGTGCCGTGCCGCCATCCAGCCGGTTGCGGTAAACCACTGCCACTCGCCGACAACAGCGAATGGTTCAGCGCGGTTCGCGACTGCTTGGGCGCCACGCTAGCACGACCTCACTGTTATTGAGAGCCGGTCGTCGAACCCAGCGGCCGTCGGTACGCGGCGTTCCAGACGACGCTACTCAACAATTGCTTCGCGCCGCCAGCTCCATACCACATTGTTGTCATTCAAATGAACTATTAACTATATGTATAATGTGCTAACATGAATGGTGTTTAATGGACACGCAATGACGTGATAAACATTTTTTTTTGTTGTTATCCAACACGAACTCACAATATTCATGGATTTAGTGATGTATCGATCTAATATGTTTGCGTCATGTTAATGAAAGACACTTGCACGAATGCTAGACATTTTAAACCAACTGTCGCGAGTAAGTGCAAAGACGGTTCATTATACTATTGTAAAAATGTGTAATAAGTGACTTTCATAACAATCCAGAATACAAGTAGTATATTGATAACAAAGAGACTAAAAGTGTAGCATGCTATCACAAATAGCCTTTGTTATATGTGGACATTGAATAGAGTCTAAACTTTTCGTGAGATGACCATGGCTCCGGCGCAGTTTTCCCAGGTTTTCTGATCGCACGTAGCCCGAATGGGGGAGCCAAATAAATGTAATGACCCTGGGACTAGGTTGACGGTCACCTCGCAAAGTGTAAGAACAGTATACGAAGTGTAATTAAACCTACCGTGTAAAAGAACTGAGTAGTGTAAAGTGAATGTTCCAACCAAAGTAATAAACCATAAACAAGACAGACGTTAGTGGCAGCATATTGCCGAACATTTTCATCGTTAGTCAAATGCTGCCAGGGGGCAGTGTAACGTCTTGTAATAAACAAAGACAATATATTATGTAATAATTAAAATATTAGATGTGTCATATTGTGTCATTATGTAAAATTATGTATTATTTTCTTTATTTTTTATTTTTGAGAACGTCTGTGTCGGCGAGTAATAAGACCGACACAGAAGATAAATGTTGTACAAAGATCACCAAATGAATTTGTATATAAGGCATGATGTAAAGCAATGTCTTTGTCTTCTTAATCTGAAAGCTGTGAGAGAAAGATCTCCTGTTATTGTCGAGAGCGCGAAGGTAGCATTCTTTTGTCGAGATTGTGAATTGGACGCCATTGCGCGTGAATGTACACAGGTCTGTAATTATTAAGATATTTAAATGTTTAAATAGAGTTGTTTAAATGAAAACTTGTATTACTTAAATGTTAAAGTGTGCCTGCCTATTATCCCATCCTGTTAAGATATTTTTCAGCCATATAAAAATATTATCTGTGGAGCTGAGCTGTGTGGAGAAAGAAGAGCCGCTGCCGCGGCGTATTTAAACGACTTACAATATAGTCGAGTATACCGCAAGGAAGCGGTAAAATAATAGTAAAAAATAATATTATTTCTTTTAGCTCCCAGGCTGGCAGTGAAGATCAGCAGATTTTATGATGTGTTGCAGGTTGACGCGGGCTGCTGATAGGATATAATTTTCAGTGCAAATAATTTTATGTACCTAAAGAATCTGATAGGAAACTTGCTGTGCTCCGTTCTGATCTGGCTAAATTTTATAGTGAATACGTAATTTTCTTTAATGAGAGTCTCATGTTCTTGGGCTAGCCGTGGTATGAAATAGCATTTAGTAAGAAATAAAATCCACTGCAAACTTGTATTTGTGAACGATCGTACGAACTGTAACATCAGTGATCATAGGACATTAATTTCAACTTTGAATAATTACGAAGTAGGAAAGATATATTGATACTTAGCATGAGTTGCAGTTACTAAAAAATCGTTCTTTAAATTGTAGGCCAGATTCAGAACAATAATACTTCCATCATTTTATTTTGCTAAAAAAGGTAACGATGATAAAGCAATTAAAAGCACAGCATTGTTAAAAGAATTTCACGTCACTCTTTCCATATATGCGTTGTTACGTTAATAATAATTAAAAATAATTAAATAAACCAGAAGGAGCAAAAACAATTTTTATAAAAGCAACAATTAACGAAAGGGCAGTCAGCAACAGATATAGTTTTTTTTTAAGAGAGACGTGAAAAGTTTCTGCCTCGTCTTGGTGCTATAACAAGTAGTACCTTCTCACTTCCACTCCACAGTCAGATCATCAACAGCCAACTTGGGCAGCATTAGAAGACTTGGAATGTATCTGGTGTATTTGTTACTCAGGTAACGTCCAGTGACCACTTGGAGCTCTGCCGACCGATTCATTCTGCACTTACTGCTTCTCTATTGACAACACAATACAGAGTGTTTATAAATGAATATCGGGGTTTTGACGCTTTATAATATTTATTATATTAAACTTACAGTTATAAATGATATGTCAAATGAAAGAGCAACTCAAACAGTTTTACCAAGAACCTTATAAATGTTCAATGTGAGCACCAAACGTTGATAAGTGTGTCTTCAGTGATTGTAGCAACAGCTGCTTCAATCCGGTTTCCTAATTCAGCGATGTCTGCTGATAGCGGAGGTACGTACACACGATCCTTGATGAAGCCCCAAAGGAAAAAAACGCATGGCGTTACGTCGGGTAAACGTGGAGGCCATGCAAAGCAAGCCCTGTCATTGGGCCCCTTGCGGCCTGTCCAGCGCTTGGGCTATAGACTTGATGTGTGCCGTGTGAGAAATGGTGCTCACATCGAACATTTATAAGGTTCATAGTAAAACTGTTTGAGTTCCTCTTTTATTTGACATATAATTTACAATTGTAAGTTTAACATAATAAATATTATAAAGCGATAAAACCCCGATATTCATTTAAAACACTCTGTATTCGTCGCCTCATTTTATAGTGGCGGGCCGCCCGTGGTTAATTCCGTACTACACTACTGGCCATTAAAATAGCTACACCAAGAAGAATGCAGATGATAAACGGGTATTCATTGGACAAATCTATTATACTAGAATTGACATGTGATTACATTTTCACACAATTTGGGTGCATAGATACTGAGAAATCACTACCCAGAACAACCACCTCTAGCCGTAATAACGGCCTTGATACGCCTGGGCATGGAGTCAAACAGAGCTTGGATGGCGTGTACATGTACAGCTGCCCATGCAGCTTCAACACGATTCCACAGTTCATTAAGAGTAGTGACTGGCGTATTGTGACGAGCCAGTTGCTCGGCCACCATTGACCAGACGTTTTCAATTGGAGAGAGATCTGGAGAATGTGCTGGCCAGGGCAACAGTCGAACATTTTCTGTATCCAGAAAGGCCCGTACAGGAGCTGCAACATGCGGTGGTGCATTAACATGCTGAAATGTAGGGTTTCGCAGGGATCGAATTAAGGGTAGAGCCACGGGTCGTAACACATCTGAAATGAACCCCGATGTCGCCAAACACGGATGCGACCATCATGATGCTGTAAACAAAACCTGGATTCATCCGAAAAAATGACGTTTTGCCATCGTGCACCCAGGTTCGTCGTTGAGTACACCATCGCAGGCTCTCATGTCTGTCATGCAGCGTCAAGGGTAACCGCAGCTATGGTCTCCGAGCTGGTAGTCCATGTTGCTGCAAACGTCGTTGAACTGTTCGTGCAGATGGTTATTGTCTTGCAAACGTCCCCATCTGTCGACTCAGGGATCGAGACGTGGCTGCACGATCCTTTACAGCCATGCGGATAAGATGCCTGTCATCTCGACTGCTAGTGATACGAGGCCGTTGGGATCCAGCACGGCGTTCCGTATTACCCTCCTGAACCCACCGATTCCATATTCTGCTAACAGTCATTGGATCTCGACAAACGCGAGCAGCAATGTCGCAATACGATAAACCGCAATCGCGATAAGCTACAATCCGACCTTTATCAAAGTCGGAAACGTGATGGTACGTATTTCTCCTCCTTACAGGAGGCATCACAACAACGTTTCACCAGAAACGCCGGTCAGCTGCTGTTTATGTATGAGAAATCGGTTGGAAACTTTGCTCATGTCAGCAAGTTGTAGGTGTCGCCACCGGTGCCAACCTCGTGTGAATGTCCTGAAAAGCTAATCATATGCATATCACAGCATCTTCTTCCTGTCGGTTAAATTTCGCTTCTGTAGCACGTCATCTTCGTGGTGTAGCGATTTTAATGGCCAGTAGTGTAATTTAAATTGAGGACATACTGGATTGTTTTCAGCAGTCCAGGTGGCTTTCTCCAGTTACTTACCTGCTGTTACTTTCCGCCCTCGTGATTCCCTCTTAAATGCCTGATCGTGTTGCAGGAGCTGCGTAACTGAGAGGCGGCGCGTCCCCAGCGACCTCACAGCCTTCCCGGTATTCCTGCGGCGACGCGACGGACTGCTGTGACAGGTAAGGAGGCGGGCGTCGCTTGGCAGAAACTATGCCCCCTCCCCTGCCGGAGACGGAGCGGTGTCCGTGGCGCGGCGTCTCGCGAGCTCATTACTCGGGGCCACAGCCGTCGCCTCAGAGGGCCGGATTAATCTCGGTCCGCCAGCTGCTTCCCACTGCCCGCTGGCCGCCAGACGCTGTCTCTGAGACCCCAGGCGTCCTCCCTGGTGTTGGAGCCCGCAAGGTTGCACGGCCCAGCGCGTCCCTCCGATACCAAAACAGTTTTCGAGGCGTCGCCTCACGGTTCTAGGAGGTCGGTTCTGGAAGGAAGTTAACACTAATGAGCAACTAAAGATAAACTATTTTGGAGGAAACACACTGGTGATATTCTGCAGCTTTGGATTTGGGTGGTACGGGGTCCAGGGTGGGGGCAGTGCAGGCGTGGGTTCAAATTTACAAACAAAATATTCTTCTACATTTGTAGAGATAGAGAATGTTGACTGGAATACTCTCTTTCAAATTCTGAAGGTGGCAGGGGTAAAGTACAGGGAGCGAAAGGCTATTTACAATTTGTACAGAAACTAGTTGGCAGTTATAAGAGTGGTGGGACAGCAAAGGGAAGCAGTGGTTGGGAAGGGAGTGAGACAGGGTTGTGGCCTATCCCCGATGTTATTCAATCTGTATATTCAGCAAGCAGTAAAGGAAACAAAAGAAAAGTTCGGAGTAGGTATTAAAATCCATGGAGAAGAAATAAAAACTTTGAGGTTCGCCGATGACATTGTAATTCTGCCAGAGACAGCAAAGGACCTGGAAGAGCAGCTGAACGGAATGGACAGTGTCTTGAAAGGAGGATATAAGATGAACATCAACAAAAGTAAAACGAGGGTAATGGAATGTACTCGAGTTAACTCGGGTGATGCTGAGGGAATTAGATTAGGAAATGAGACACGTAAAGTAGTAAAGGAGTTTTGCTGTTTGGGGAGCAAAATAACAGATGACGGTCGAAGTAGAGAGGATATAAAATGTAGACTGGCAATGGCAAGAAAAGCGTTTCTGAAGAAGAGAAATTTGTTAACATCGAGTACAGATTTAAGTGTCAGGAAGTCGTTTCTAAAAGTATTTGTATGGAGTGTAGCCATGTATCGAAGTGAAACATGGAAGATAAATAGTTGGGACAAGAAGAGAATAGAAGCTTTTGAAATGTGGTGCTACAGAAGAATGCTGAAGATTAGATGGGTAGATCACATAACTAACGAGGAGGTATTGAATAGAATTGGAGAGAAGAGGAGTTTGTGGCACAACTTGACTACAAGAAGGGATCGGTTGGTAGGGCATATCCTGAGGCATCAAGGGATCACCAATTTAGTATTGGATGGCAGCGTGGAGGGTAAAAATCGCAGAGGGAGACCAAGAGATGAATACACTAAACAGATTCAGAAGGTTGTAGGTTGCAGTAGAGAGCTGCATCAAACCAGTCTCTGGACTGAAGACCACAACAACAACATCAACAACATATTCTTCTAGACAAATGGCAATAAGTAATACAACTGAACCTAACCTGCAGCCCAATTACAGCTCTTGAAGGCAGAGCATTAAATAAGATGAGAGAAAATTCCTTCAGCACAATATTAAAAAAATTAAATTAGATCTCTGAAGGGTTCCAGGATCGGAACATTTCCATAATAAAACACAAGAAACAAGTTCTGTCTCCATTTATTAAAAAAATCAATTTCAACAAGTCTTCAGTTGCACAAGAAAACCTTTATTTGGTGCACCCTACCGGTTTCGTCGGTTTAAACTATCGTATTCAGAAGCGAAATCTTTGGAAGACAACATCAAAATAAGGGTCGGATGATTGTGTCCTTTGATACAGAATCATAGTGACATTGCTAAAAATGTATAATGTATGAGATGAGTATCAAACAGTATATCGATTAATATATTGAAAAATCCGCATCCGTTGCGAAAATTTTCTGGTCTTAACCCAGGTTTCGGCTAGAATAATCTAACCTTCTTCAGAAGCATAAAATTACTATAACATGCCAGAGTATGGCACAGCCAACATTAAAAATTAAAACGTATAGTACCGTGCTACCATGTCGAATTAAAACTACTGAACTGAAGTCCAGCCCCGGCATCACTTCACCACGCGGTTGGTTGGTAGCGGCGACCACGTTGGTTAGGGTGCCAACTTCAGTTAAGTAGTTTTAATTCGACTTGGTACCACAGTACAATATGTTTTAATATTTGATGTTGACTGTGCCTTACTCTGGCATGGCATAGTAATTTTATGCTTCTGAAGAAGGCTAGATTATTCTAGCCGAAACCTAGGTTAAGACCAGAAAATTTTCGTAACTGAGGCGGAGTTTTCAATATATTAGTCCATCACAGTTGCTGACGGGGCTGCAATATGCTAAAAATTCTTAGTATGTTGATTGTAGTCGCACATTCTATCTACAATGTGATATTTGAGAGTTAATTGTTTACTGCTCAAGGCATATATCATATATTTTTAGCAATGTCACACTGTTTTATTGATTCTTAAGCAGAGAACTCTACCGTCCGATCCTTATTTTGACTTTGGTTTATCAATTAACTGACTTATTTCACTTCTGAAGGTGACAGTTTAAATTCTCGAAACCGTTAAAGCGAATCAAATAAATGTTTTCATGTGCACTGGACGAGCGAATTTTTATCTTTGTTGCTGAACTACAGCTATGAACAAAATAATAAAATGATTTTCCTCAACTGAACGCAAATGGTCTCCTTTGATCGACGTTGAAGCTCAACGCAGACAAATTTCAATAAGGTCAATAACCTTGATGAAAATCTTAGTCTAACCGGTAAGTTCACTGAATGCTTGATAACACAATCCTTCTATTACTGGAACATCCAAAGATATTCTCTGTGATGTGACACAGTCGTCACACGTGATTGAACACTCGGGAATCTCATAAGTCCATGCTCCCACTGAGAGGCGAATAGAGTGATACTTAAGGTTCCGACAAGACCAGTGTAATTTCACCCTTCAATCCCAAGAATAGTCTGACAATAACGAATGATACCAACGGTTTCCGCGAGCATGTCGCAGAACGTAGCACTGTCCACTGGAGGCGAAGGCGGCGTTGTCGGAAGCGATGCTGGGTCAGTGGCAGAAGACAACAGCTGACTGGCTGCGATGGATTTGCCGGAACCGGGGCCTGCGTGGTCCTAAATATTCGCACGGCGGAGATATACTTGCCTTTCATTGGTCGCAAGTGACACAGTTGCAGCAAAAGTTCTGCAGCGGGAGCAGGGCCCGTCGCAGTTGTGCGCGCCACCTGTACTCCTGCCTGGTGTACGCGAAGATCCTCTGCCGAGCTACTAATTTCTTGGCTGTCTGGACTATGCAGTCATTGAATAGAAGGAGATGTGCTAGCTGCAGCTCGCCTGGCTGAGACGTGTTGCGGAGTGTCGTCAGCGCCTAATGACATTCGCGACACTTCAATCTCCTCTGCAGTAAGGAAGTTCACAATACGAGATGCATTCAAGTTCTAAGGCCTCCGATTTTTCTTCTCCGGACTGGAAAGAGATAGAAACATGCGCATTGTTTTAAAATGAGGCCGCGTTCATTGTCAATACGTCCCAGAGATGGCAGCACCGTACGGCAGATGGAATTTTACCGCCAGTGGCGAGAATGAGAACTGTTTTAAATACTTAAAATAGCGACGTTTTCCATACTTGAACAGCGTGCAATCATTCGTTTTCTGAATTTGCGTGGTGTGAAACCAATTGAAATTCATCGACAGTTGAAGGAGACATGTGGTGATGGAGTTATGGATGTGTCGAAAGTGCGTTCGTGGGTGCAACAGTTTAATGAAGACAGAACATCGTGTGACAACAAACCGAAACAACCTCGGGCTCGCACAAGCCGGTCTGACGACATGATCGAGAAAGTGGAGAGAATTGTTTTGGGGGATCGGCGAATGACTGTTGAACAGATCGCCTCCAGAGTTGGCATTTCTGTGGGTTCTGTGCACACAATCCTGCATGACGACCTGAAAATGCGAAAAGTGTCATCCAGGTGGGTGCCGCGAATGCTTACGGACGACCACATGGCTGCCCGTGTGGCATGTTGCCAAGCAATGTTGACGCGCAACGACAGCATGAATGGGACTTTCTTTTCGTCGGTTGTGACAATGGATGAGACGTGGATGCCATTTTTCAATCCAGAAACAAAGCGCCAGTCAGGTCAATGGAAGCACACAAATTCACCGCCACCAAAAAATTTCGGGTAACCGCCAGTGCTGAAAAAATGATGGTGTCCATGTTCTGGGACAGCGAGGGCGTAATCGTTGCCCATTGCGTTCCAAAGGGCACTACGGTAACAGGTGCATCCTACGAAAATGTTTTGAAGAACAAATTCCTTCCTGCACTGCAACAAAAACGTCCGGGAAGGGCTGCGCGTGTGCTGTTTCACCAAGACAACGCACCCGCACATCGAGCTAACGTTACGCAACAGTTTCTTCGTGATAACAACTTTGAAGTGATTCCTCATGCTCCCTACTCACCTGACCTGGCTCCTAGTGACTTTTGGCTTTTTCCAACAATCAAAGACACTCTCCGTGGCCGCACATTCACCAGCCGTGCTGCTATTGCCTCAGCGATTTTCCAGTGGTTAAAACAGACTCCTAAAGAAGCCTTCGCCGTTGCCATGGAATCATGGCGTCAGCGTTATGAAAAATGTGTACGTCTGCAGGGCGATTACGTCGAGAAGTAACGCCAGTTTCATCGATTTCGGGTGAGTAGTTAATTAGAAAAAAAATCGGAGGCCTTAGAACTTGAATGCACCTCGTACATGGCGCTTGTACATAGACATTAAAATGCAAATCAAAATAACTTCCACCTAGAACAAGCAAAAAAATCATAAGGCAATCCAGTGGCTTAATTATGATTTACTTACGGTAGCACTTAACTAAATGTAGTTCTAGAACATTCCCTTCACCAACTACTCACCAAAGTACCGCTACTATCAAAAATGGTTCAAATGGCTCTGAACACTATGGAATATAACTTATGAGGTCATCAGTCACCTAGAACTTAGAACTACTTAAACCTAACTAACCTAAGGATATCACACACATCCATGCCCGAAGCAGGATTCGAACCTGCGACTGTAGCGGTCTCGCGATTCCAGACTGTAGCGCCTAGAGCCGCTCGGCCACTCCGGCCGGCCCGCTACTATCAATTCACTACAGTGGTACCTACACAATTTTCACAGTCATGTTTTCAGTACAGTGACACATACAAAGCCAATCACCCTCACAGCGTAATAATAACAAAATTATTTTCTGCATGGGACATACGAAGTCACTCTCGCTCTTATCCCGTTATTAATAAGACTAACATGGCTTTATCTTAGAGAAAAATCACACACAGCGTGCCCCAGGAATAACCTCAACAACATGCCGTGCTGTATAGACGTGACCTTCCTTATGAAGTTTTTTGTTTTTTTTTTTTTCACACTATGGGACTTATCATCTGAGGTCATCAGTCCCCTGGAACTACTTAAACCTAACTAACCTAAGGACAACACACACATCCATACCCGAGGCAGGATTCGAACCTGCGACCGTAGCGGTCGCGCGGTTCCAGACTGAGGCGCCTAGAACCGCTCGGCCACACCGGCCGGCCCTTGTGAAGTGCTACTGATAATTCGCCACACTGAATGCATAGCCAGCACTCTTTGCTGTACACTATGTTGCACCACTCCATGGACCAAAATACCGCTGTCAGTCACTAAAGCATCCTGCGACTGCTTCCCACGTAATATAAAAGCCCCTGTCTGTGTCTCCTCTCGAATCGTCGTCCACTCGCCCAGAAAAACCTCCAACTGACTGGGTTACATGTGTCCACAAGCGGCCATCCCTTGTGTTGACCATTTGTGAATCCTAACTCGGCTCCTGGGCGCATCAGCTTTGGAGAAGGCTTCCCGTTTCTGGCTGTCTGCAAACTCACTCCATCGTCCTCTTCTTAACCTCGCAGGTGTAACCGCGCCCACTTCGACACTTTCGACCTGCTACCCTCATCGAGATGATTTGAGCCAACATCCCAATACGGCCTGTTGCCTCTGCACGTTTCGTGAGCCGCAAGTACCGTAGCTATTGGTTGTTGTCGTTGCACCTCTTTCTCTGCTGCCTGAATATCCAACTGTAGCCCACCTCGCAAATCTAGGACGCCCCCGTCACCCCCTCCCTCCCCCCTCGCCTGCCAGGCTGGTCACGCCCCATTCCGACTACCGGGGCCGGGGTTGTTACTGGCTTCCCGATCTTGGGCCCATGGTCACGGCACTCGATTCCGCGAGGTGTGTCCACGCTGACAGTGGAGCAGGTTATTGACTCTCCTCCATCTCGCATCGCCCCATCAGCGCTCAGAGTAGAGTTACCTCATGCGGCGGGCAGGGTGGGGCAGAAAGAGACACATGTACCGAATTACAAATTCACGCCACAAAACAGAACTTCAAAGTAGGAATCTACATGACAGACAAAGCACAATCTAAGAGGGCATTGCTTACTGAAAAGGATTCTTCTAGTATCGAACATAAACCTTAATTTAACGAAGAAATTTTTGAGAATGTACATCTGTAGCATAGCATTTAATGGAAGTGAATCATGAACTGTTGGTGACTAGAAAAGAAGAGAACTGAACCGTTGGGTGCGTAGTGTTACAGAAGGATGCTTAAAATTAAGTGGACTGATAATAAATGAGGAGGTCGTTTGCCGACTCGTCGATCCATTGTAGGCCGTAATTATCGTATGACTGAGTAACTTAGTAGATATTCTAATGCATTAATGCGGAACCTATTTATACTGGAAACAAACCTGTTTCTAATTGTGGTCACCAGTTGCAAAGCTGGCGCTGTACACTGTATGACGGTATGACATCCACTCTGTCATTTGACAAGCAATCACGTGAGTGAACAGCACGACTATCGAGTATAGAGACCATACCACTGAATTCAGTTTGTTGTGAAATATCTCCTTCTTAATAGACTAAATACCGGTTCCCAAGCGTTACTCAGCATGTAGCTACTGTCATGATTGCTCAGCAGTTGCCTTACGCGAATCTCGACAGATATTTCAGATTCACAAAGTTATCTGTGTCAGAACCTTAACAGCTCGTAATCCATTGCTTGTAATTCCAATAGGCAATGGGCAATGTTCCGCAACTGCTGACCTGTTAGGCTGCTACAATCGGGTGTGTCTTTGGTGTACTCGGCAACCAGTTTATCAGCGCACGTCGCCTGCCAAGATATTCTGCCTGTTGGAAACTGGTATCGGGCCGTTAACCCGCGAACTGTTTCATCATGAATAATGCCGGGAGAATTTGTAGAATTACTCCATAAAACTGATCACGTATGATGCTGTTTTATGCGATAAAATCGCAAGTCTGTAAAATTATAGTTAATTGCAGAATATCAATGTCTGGTTGTAGCTGACACTAAACATAAGCCGGCCGCGGTGGCCGAGCGGTTCTAGGCGCTTCAGTCCGGAACCACGCGACTGCTACAGTCTTAGGTTCGAATCCTCCTCGGGCATGGATGTGTGTGATGTCCTTAAGTTAGATAGATTTAAGTAGTTCTAAGTCTAGGGGACTGATAACCTCAGATGTTAAGTCCCATAGTACTTAGAGCCATTTGAACCAAACAAAAAGTCGCGTACTTCACGAAAATAAGCATAAAAAATCAATATCATTCTCTTAAATCATTGATGGTCAGTCGCTGGAAGCAGCCTCAAACTGTACAACCAACATAAGATTATCGACATAATATTAAACAGCCAACCGGTTGCACATAAACGGCAGGTACATTAACCTAGGTTTCGACAACTGCTAGGGGTGTCTTCGTCAGAATAAATGTTGCTAAGCCTTAAAACTACGTTACGATTTAGCAACATTTATTCTGATGAAAACACCTCTAGTATGTGTCGGAACTATGCTGGCTGTTTAATACTATGTTGAAACTAATATACGAATCCAGAACAACAGCCATGTTTAAAACTGTACTAATTTTTATCTCATTTTTGGTATTTGACAGTAATTAGGTCAAGGTTAATTAATCAGTTATTCAGCAGTTTCCATCCTCTTGATCAAAATAGTATTTTAAAGAAAATCGCTCCAAAACTTGCGAAAATTAATCGATAGCGCTTTGTCTCTTAATATCGATAAATGGATACTCACATGAAGAATTACGATACAATGAACACTGAAATTGCGACGTTTAGTCGTAAAGGATACTACAATAAATGAAATTAAATCAGTTACGTACTTGCCTCTTGTCTGACACATGGACTTCACCCATGTAAAATATATTTTTTAAATTTGTTGGATCACTGAACTCAATTATAGAAATTTCTGTTCATCAGAAATTGCAGTTAGTTTGACTTTTAGATTTTTTATTACTCCAAAACAATTAATTTCGACTTTTCAAAACTGAACAGAATTTGAATATAGCAGTTAAGAAGTTTGAATATGTAGTGCTGGCTTTCTGGCTTCAAATTGTTTAATAGTAATATATCCATAAAAATTATCGACATTTCATTAGTACAGTTGAGAAGTAGTCTACCAGCCCGTGAAAGGCAAAGGTCTCGAGTTCGAGTCTCGGTCCGGCACACACTTTTAATCTGCCAGGAAGTTTTATATCAGCTTACACACCGCTGCAGAGTGCAAATCTCATTCTGGAAACATCCCCCCAGGCTGTGGCTAAGCCATGTCTCCGCAATAACCTTTCTTCCAGGAGTGCTAGTCGTGCAACGTCCGCAGGAGAGCTTCTGTGAAGTTTGGAAGGTAGGAGACGAGGTACTGGCAGAAGTAAGGCTGTGAGGACGGGTCGTGAGTCGTGCATGGGTAGCTCAGCTTGTAAAGCACTTTCCCGCGAATGGCAAAGGTCCCGAGTTCGAGCCTCGGCCCGGCACACAGTATTAATCTGCTAGGAAGTTTCATGTCCCCGCATGCACACAAAATATCAGTTGTTTCCGAGGTAGTAATTAAAACTCTACAACTACGCCTCGTATTTCGGTGGTCTGAAATTATCACCGCTGCAATATTTCCCACTTTCGCTTATAGACATATTACACAAGTACATTTATCTCTATATGATACACACCTGTTCACACTACGCAACTGAATATTAGTGCGATAAATGTGAAATTGCTCCTGAATATCGATGTCGTATTGTGTTAGCATGTATAGGTCCATAACCCACAGACATGAAATTACGAGGAGACTACAAAAGGCAAAGTACACTGGTCGTGCCAACCTAAGAGCACTGCGCAACCTGTGTGGTACATTGTCAGAAGAGAAGTCATGTTCAGGGTTGCCTACAGACGCAGTTCCAGATATTAGTGGTGTCTGTTCTGTCGGACATGTCCGACACGACTCATATCTATAATTCCATGGGCGCGACGGCTGTTTGACGAAAAAGTTTCATTGCAAAAGCACAACCAACGTCCGACTTCCTATTGGAATCAGAAGTCTGGATGTGTTATGGGCAGGGGTCGTTGCGGTGAAGCGAGCTGAAGGTTGGGAATTTGGATGTGACTAAGATAGCTCGGAATGGTTCAAATTGCTCTAAGCACTATGGGACTTAACATCCGAGGTCATCAATACCCTAGACTTAGAACTACTTAAACCTAACTAACCTAAGGACATTACACTCGTCCATGCCCGAGGCAGGATTCGTACCTGCGACCGTAGCAGCAGCGCGGTTCCTGACTGAAGCGCCTAGAACCGCTGGGCCACAGCAGGCGGCGATGAAAATTGTGTCCGGATGACAAGGCGGTCATGTCTAACGTGCTAGAAAAGAAGACTACCCGGTTTCGAGTCTCGGTCCGGCACAAATTTTCAATTATCGCCATTGCATTGCCGCAAATCCCTGTGCGTCTGGAGGTCATTGTTTCCTTACAATCTCTTTGCCATCCCGTTTCCTCTCCATTCCTTTCGTCCCAGTTATTTACGTAAACGCATTTCTGCTGCGGTATGGATAACAGGTACATCACATTGTGCGATTGAAAAGGCACGTCAACTATAAACGTACTCCAAAGTTACAGTACGCGAGACGGTACAATTCTTCTGTGGAAAACGCGTAAAATGCACACAGATCCACCATGAAATTCTAGCGGCACGTTGGGCAAATGGAATTTTGCTTCCGGCCGTACTGAAATAGTGTCAACAATTTGATCTAGGCAGCACAGACGTGGGCCTTGCCGATCGGGAAGGAATGCCAGCGACATCATCTACAGAAGACAATTTGGAAATTTGTGGTAAGTTCCTATGGGACCAAACTGCTGTGGTCATCGGTCCCTAGGCATAATCTAACTTAACCCTTTGTTGCCTGACGGTACTTAAAAGTACCAGTAAGTTTTGACACTCATTATTTTCTCGTGGTGCAGTTTCGTGATCTGAGAGCCTGTCGGTACGTAACAGTAACTCTGCTCTACTGTTTCATAGATGTTAATGTGCAATACATAGATCTCTCTGGCAGTCAGAGCTTGAAATTGTTTCTCGCACGCTGCTGTGAAAACGGAAGATTGTATGTGCTTGTTTCCATGGTATTGCCTGAATTTGTGCGCAATTTATTGAAACTCCCGTTGAGTTTTCCATTGTACGTACTTATCTTCTTTGTTTTTTTTTATATTAGTTTGAAGCATTACGTTACATGTGAATGAGATAAAGTGGATAATATAAGGAGGACTTATTAGTACCGTCAGGTTGTGCAGACACTTTATTGTAGCAACAGTGCGTTACCTCTCACTAGTTGTTTTGTCCACTTTTTCTCACACAGAAATCCGTAAATACATTTGCCTGTGGAACAATTAGAACAAACAGGAAAGGTTTGCCGGGTAATTTACCTAAAGAAAAATGTCTAAATCAAATCAATTTAGACCTAACAGTATTTCAATGGAAGGAAAATCGTGTATTTTGCGTCAGACTTTCATGGTACTGAACAGAGAATAGTGACAAGAAAAAAGAAAGATGAACTAGTATGACTATACCACGTCCAGTTATTGTATGTGATTACAATAAAAACATGGGTGGTGTGGATCATGCAGACAGATTACCTTCAACTTCTGGTCTTGGCAAGCAATCAAAGAAATGTTAGCACCGTCTCTTCTGGGGAGCAATAGAAATTGCTTTTGTCAATGCTTACGTCATTTTCAGTGATCTACATGGGGCACTGCCACTGCTGGAATTCAGGCGTGCTGTGGCACTAGGGCTAATGAATGAACAGCAAGTGCCAAATCTCAAAAAGAGAAACTCTGGTAAAGATGAAATAAATCTCCCAAAGAGAAGGAAGGATAACTTTTCTGTTCCGAAGGATGTACGTCTTGGCAACCGAGGAAACCATTTTGTAGTGTTCAGTTGTAAAAGAGGACGATGCGAAATGTGTGCGAAAAATAAAATTCAGTCGAGACCACATTCCCAATGTAGTACATGTATTGTGCTGCAATGAGAAAAAGAAGTTTCCTACAATTTCATGAGGTATCACTAAATATGTGATATGTATATACTGTCAAAAATGTATAGCTAAGTTACTATGTATTGTGAAGTTGCTCTAAAATAAATTTATGCGAAATTTAAAAAAAAATTTCAGAAATATCATATTTCTGTTAATTAATTTTCTAATGTAAAAATATTTAATATTTATGTGGCATAAAGTACAAGTTATAAAAATTGGAGCATTTTTCTGCGCATGTTGTGATTCTGTCCATGGAGTCTGACAGTACTTCTGAGTACCAGGAGGAAAAAAAATAGTGAAAAATAAAATAAAATTTTACAAAAAATCCTACCGTCATTTGAGGCCACAATGGCATAAATTCTGCAAAGAAAATGTTCAAAAGTAAATTTTTTCTTACGTCAGGAAACAAAGGGCTAAACTAACTTACGCTAAGGACAACACACACACCCATGCCCGAGGGAGGACTCGAACCTCCGAGGGGAGGAGCAGCGCGAACCGTGACAAGGTGCCCTAAACCGCTCGGCTACCCCGCGAGGCTCACAGAAGACAAAGTACAGCCAATTGAGGAACTAATTCGCAGCAGTTGCAGAGTATCCTACAATGAGAACGTTCAGCGATTCTCGAATGGCTCCGTAACCAAGGAGCGTATTTCTGCTGTCGAGGAATAGAATGAAAGATAGGGCGCTCCCATTGTTCCTTATAGAGACTTCGTGACTGATGAGAAGTATTTTCATGTATCTGTCAATTTCAAGTGTAGTACTGCATTCAACAAGACTTTGTTGGCCTGTCTTAATAATATGTAACTTCGTTATTGAAGCCACCTCGTACTTGCCTGGTCTCTACAGCGACACGCTCCCCATCGTAGTGACGCGTGTGAGAAGCTACGGAGCAGGACGCGCACGCGTTGTCCAACTAATCTCCGTGAGTGGCTGTCTGCTCACTAGCACGGGTCAGTGCTCAGCTTGACACGACAGGCGAAACTGTCACCACAGCGCAACGAGAAGCTACACTCGGGTAGGCAGCTATCTCTAATTCAGTTACTCCTTAGCCACTGTACTAATGGCAGTATGTTTACCAAAATGAGTTGATACAATGGATCCCTAAATTGATTGTTCACAAAAGTGTGTAGTTGCAAGTACTCATGATGCTTGCAACTGCGGCAACCATGTATAAGAAGCTTATCCTGTAGTCTGTAAGTGGAAAGTAAACTGCAAGTGGAATGCAGCGTACAGACGCGGAGTATCCCTTTGTGTACTTCATATGTGACTTGACAGAGAGCAACAGCTCTGGAGAACCTTCTCCCATCTTATCAACTGCTGCACCAGCACACCTTGTACAAAATCCGTATACGCATTAAGAGTTGCACTGTTCAGGCCTAATTCTTCAATCGGTTTTGATGTCCTGCGTCTCTTGAGCCCGTCTTTGTCTTGCTTCCGTAGCGCTGGGACGTCAGATGCTAATTTTTTTATTCTTCCCTTTTATTATTATTTTTATGTACAAATAGCTGTATTTATTCTTTTTCACTAACTGGAATCAATTTCAAAGCGCAAAAAACTCCATCTACAGCTTGATACTCGATGTATTACGCACCCACGACTGTATCTGTTCATAATAAGCCGGAACAGGAAAAAATCCTTTTCTTGTATGGCCAAGTTCGGCATTTTTGATGGCATGATCGGCGTTATTTTTACTGTTTTTGGTATTATTTTCTTTGTGATTTCTATGTTACTTTTTGTCAGTTTTGGTATTAGCTTTTGACAGATTGTTTTTGAAATATCATATGTTCTTTATTTTTGTCTCATTTCATTGTTTTACAATGTGCATTGAAGATGAAAAATATCTATCAACTAAATTTTGTTGACACTAGCGTTATTTTATTAAAATGAAATTGTATGGTTCCAGAGAAGTTTTCAAGACTTAAACGCCCATTAAGTATATATGCAGACCGAAGCGACGAATGAAATTTTGTACCAAGCCCAGGATCCGAATGTGGGTCTGCTTCTCACTAGGCAGATGCAGTAACCTCTATACCAACCTGACACAGTTGCTTCAGTGCTAGGCGTGCTAGAATAGTCCGTGCTGTTGTGCCATGTAGCATAGTGCTTACCACATCTACTAAGTGAGCAGGAGACCATTCTTCGAAACCTGGCCTTGTTACAAATTTTCATTCGTCCCTTCAGTATGCATATATACATTGTCGTTGTATATTTGTTTAAAGTATTAAAAATAAGGTAGTAACTCTTATGTAAAGCCTAGTAAAAACAATGAATTAAAAAAATTCTGAAACCGTACACTGGAAAGTTTTTCAAAACAAAGTACTGTTATTATGTAAAGTTCTTTTCTGAGACGTTATTCCGCCGATCCATCAACACTTCACTGTAATTTTTTTTTTCTGCTTGTGAATGGAATTTTTCCATAAGCAGCTATCATACTACTCATGCTGACACATAAATTTTCAAATGTGACAACAGTAATGTTTGCATGGAAACATGTAACCTGTGCTATGACTGGCTGATAGAAGCGAATCCAGTGCACCACATTTTAAATTACGTGTTTTTTTAAATTTAAATGCCAAGTTTTGGTTGTTTTCATTTCTTATAGTTGTGTACTAAGAAAATATGTAGTTTAATTGACACACTGGATTAAAGATCTCAGAAACTTCTGCCTTTTGGTACTATTTGTTGTTGGGGCCGGCCGAAGTGGCCGTGCGGTTAAAGGCGCTGCAGTCTGGAACCGCAAGACCGCTACGGTCGCAGGTTCGAATCCTGCCTCGGGCATGGATGTTTGTGATGTCCTTAGGTTAGTTAGGTTTAACTAGTTCTAAGTTCTAGGGGACTAATGACCTCAGCAGTTGAGTCCCATAGTGCTCAGAGCCATTTTTTTACTATTTGTTGTGCAAAAACGTCGTGAAATGTGACGTCGTTGATCAAAACTGTTGCCACAATGTATTTGTTTCGAAGTAGAGAGTTACCTGGGGAGAAATTAACAGTCATTTTAAGATTACACATGAACCTCAGCTTCCAGGAAAAAGCGAAAATGAAATTACAACTTGCAATAATTTTGAGTTACAAATATTAGTAACTTGCGTCTTTCAAATTTACATTTTTGCAGGGGATCGGAAAAAATGTCAAATTTCGCAAAAACTTCCGAGTTTTCTTTATGTCGGTTAAAACCACAAATTTCACGTTATTTTGCGCGTTATCTCTTGAGCGAAGTTTTCCTGTCTCTGACCAAAAGGGATCATCTAGACAACTCTGGGTATGGCTACAACACTATTTTGATGTGTCGTACAAATTCAGAATACAAATACTTATTTCAGGTCACTAACATTTTAACAGGTTTGATGCTGAATATATTTTCCGCCCTTGTGTGAATCATTGATTTTAACACCATTGTTATCTGTTTTACATATTCCAGTCTTGCGTGGCTTAGTTCAACCCCCGCCACCCCCTTACCCCCCAACAGCTCCTTCCATAGCCAAGTCCTGGATGCTTGTGTGTCTGCTGGTGTGGTGGGCACTTGGGCATCCAAGGGCACATGTAAGGAGCGGTCGGCAAACAGCTGACATGCGGGAAGCCATTCAGCGTGACAGCTCTGCATCGGCCGTGTGCACACGAGTAGGATTGGCTAAGTGATTTGCGCATGCGCAGAATGCGTGTAATACGGGCGCGAGGCGGGTAGCCTATACTGTCTGCACCTTCGACGCGCGAGCTGAAGGATACCCGAAGGTGTCCTTGCTCTGCGGGGAAGCGTTGGAACAGTGTAGACTTGCAAATACCCCACTAACCTATCCTATCTTCTGGCAAAGGGTTACCACAGACGTCTTGTCTCACTCTGTCGGTACTTCATGTTTGTATTTTAACTGGCCCATAAACTTGTAATTTTTGTCGAAAGCACCGCATTTCGATTGCTTCCAATTTCTTCTCGGTATTGCCAACGGTCTACATTTCACTTTCAAACAATGCTGTGGTCTAGACAGAAAACTTTTCATTTCCTTGTCAATAATAGTAGCTTACTTACTGAAGAAAACATTCAAAAGTTAATGCGTAGTCTTCTATTTCTAGGTACGAGAGTTCTTTCGTGTATTACACTATTGTCTCATTCCAAATATGAACTTTAAGCAAGTAATTATTATCCTTACTACTACTCTTTATCACCTTTGTCTTTCCTTTATTTGTCAGTAAGGTAAATTCTTGGCACTGTATACAGTCCATTCCTTTTAACAGAAGCTCTGTCTTTCTTACGTCTTGGCCGGCCGCGGTGGTCTCGCGGTTCTAGGCGCGCAGTCCGGAACCGTGCGACTGCTACGGTCGCAGGTTCGAATCCTGCCTCGGGCATGGCTGTGTGTGATGTCCTTAGGTTAGTTAGGTTTAAGTAGTTCTAAGTTCTAGGGGACTGATGACCACAGCAGTTGAGTCCCATAGTGCTCAGAGCCATTTGAACCATTTTTTTTCTTACGTCTTGCTAGAAGGAGGAGGAGATTAGAGTTAATGTCCCGTCAACAGCTAGGTCATTAGAGACGGAGCAGAAGCACGCAGAACGGAAGGATGGAGCAAATTGGCCGTGTCCTTTTCAAAAGAACCATCCCGACATTTGTTTGGAGTGATTTAGGGAAATCGCGAAAACGTAAATTTGGATGAACAGAACGGGATTTGAACCGTCTTTCCCTAGAATGTAAGTCCAATGTTCCCTGCAAGTGTCACGTCGTCTGCGTATTGGTATATTTGTCGGTACCTAGGCGATAACCGATCCTTCATAAAGGCTAAAAAGGTAGAGTCTCACATTGTTCAACTGATTTCGTTACTTTCGCTTTTCCTCAGCACCTCTGTAGTAGCGAGTGCTACCTGTGGTAGTCCAAAGCGTGGTTTTCGACAAACAAGTTTATCTTACAACCGCGATTTTGTAGTTTATGTATGTCCTAAGACACGACTGTTCGAAACGCATAGACGATTTCTAGAAGTGCCATCAACATGAAGAACATCGTAGCTTTACATTACGTTTCTTGAATGTTCATCAACTACCACACACATTTAGAAAATGCAAATGAGATACTTTACATTAAAATGCAATTATAAAGTAAGTTTCAAAAGATAGGTTGCAAAGCTGCCTTATTTTTAAATGTTAGAAATCTTTTTTTCAATTTATAACTAAACAATTTAATTAAACTAACAATGTATACTGTGAATTTAGTGCAAATTACCTCTGCAATATTCAGTATTTTGGCAAATTTGAACCATTTAGACTGCCTTAGAAAAAAGGGAGGCACTCACAGACATGGCTGGATGTCGCTGTAGCTTCGTACACATACATTACCGGCCATTAAAATTGCTACACCACGAAGATGACGTGCTACATACGCGAAATTTAACCGACAGGAAGGAGATGCTGTGATATGCAAATGATTACCTTTTCAGAGCATTCACACAAGTTTGGCGCCGGTGGTGACACTTACAATGTGCTGACATGAGGAAAGTTTCCAACCGATTTGTCATACACAAACAGCAGTTGACCGGCGTTGCCTGGTGAAACGTTGTTGTGATGCCTCGTGTAAGGAGGAGATATGCGTACCATCACGTTTCCACTTTGATAAAGGTCGTACTGTAGCCAATCGCGATTGCGGTTTATCGTATCCCGACATTGCTGCTCGCGTTCGTCGACATCCAATGACTGTTAGCAAAATATGGAATCGGTGGGTTCAGGATGGTAATACGGAACGCCGCGCTGGGTCCCAACGGCCTCGTGTCACTAGCAGTCGAGATGACAGGCATCTTATCCGAATGGCTGTAACGGATCGTGCAGCCACGTCTCGATCCCTGACTCAACAGATGGGAACGTTTGCAAGACAACAACCATCTGCACGAACAGTACGACGACGTTTGCAGCAGCATGGACTATCAGCTCGGAGACCATGGCTGCATCACAGACAGGAGCGCCTGCGGTGGTGTACTCAACGACGAACACGGGTACACGAATGGCAAAACGTCATTTTTTCAGATGTATCCAGGTTCTTTTTACAGCATCATAATGGTCGCATCCATGTGGGGCGTCATCGCAGTGAACGCACATTGGAAGCGTGTATTCGTCATCACCATACTGGCGTATCACCCGGCGTTACATTTCAGATGTGCTACGACCCGTGGCTCTAGTCTTCCTTCGATCCCTGCGAAACCCTACATTTCAGCAGGATAATGCACGACCGCATGCTGCAGGTCCTGTACGGGCTTTTCTGGATACAGAAAATGCTCGACTGCTGCCTTGGCCAGCACATTCTTCAGATCTCTCACCAATTGAACACGTCTGGTCAATGGTGGCCGAGCAACTGGCTCGTCACAATACGCCAGTCACTACTCTTGAAGAGACTGTGGTATTGTATGTTGAAGCTGCATGGGCAGCTGTACCTGTACACGCCATCCAAGCTCTGTTTGACTCAATGCCCAGGCGTATCAAGGTCGTTATTACATCCAGAGGTGGTTGTTCTGGGTACTGATTTCTCAGGATCTATACACCCAAATTGCGTGAAAATGTAATCACGTGTAAGTCCTAGTATAATATATTTGTCCAACGAATACCCGTTTATCATCTGCCTTTCTTCTTGGTGTAGCAATTTTAAGGGCCAATTGTGTACATAACATAGGCGGGTATGTAAATGATTACAGTTGAATTTCTCTGTGGCAGTTAGAACGGCCACCAGAAGTGCTTTAGAGATGTTCCTATTTATTATTGAGACCAGGCCTGGGAGTAAGATATCGAGCGATCACTGAAGGACGCAACGATGCTGCATTCTCGTGTGAGACAGCATTATCTGCTCCTGCCAGAATTGTAAAGGTTCCTCATTGTCGGTCTCCGTTTGGCCAACTGGTCGAATCGTGCGGTTTCTAGATTCGTGGTACGTACGGATGTGACAGTGTTCCCTTGGGTAAGTGACGTCAGGAATAGTTATAAGGTTCCGGTGGGCCAGGCCTCACCACCACAAGGCAGCATCGCCGTATTGCGCACCAAGTACACGGCAACCCCATTTGCGCCTGTCAACCCAGAACAAGTAGTGGCCTCCCTGCAACGTTCCAGGTCATCCTGCACCATAGGACGGAGGCCAGCAGCAACCAGACTAGGGAATTACCGCGTGATGCGTAGTTTGCTGTCAACACCACAGCACAAACGGCTGCGTTTGGAGTCGTGCTGTGGCCGAGAAGCCCAGAGTGATGATGAATGGTGCCTCACTGTGTTTAGACATCACGGTTCTGCACTGCCCCAGATGACAATTCTCGACCACTTTGGCTCTAGTCTTCCAATGTTTTGGAGACGCACAGCAATGTTATTCCTGGCTTCATGGTGTGAAGTGCCATCGGGTATCACTTCACATCAATGGTGGTAGTATGATGCCACAACGGTACGTCACGGACATCCTGTGCCCTCATGTGTTCCCTCTCACGTGATAGTATCGTGGCAAGGTTCGGTTTAAGGTGCAAACGAGACAAGCAGTCGCATGGTGTGGCAAGGTGAGAACGGCGTCAGAAGCGTAAAATTTGTACACGGGGTGAAATGTTACTGAAGCCGAAAACAGCCTATTTCCCACACTCACTAGAACTAGATCCATTTTTTAAAATATTACCTAGGGCGCAATGAACGGTAACTACTAAACTGAGAGAAATTTAGAGATTTATACCAAATAAATTAACAAACGACGGAACTGATCCTCCTTGGTACACAAAACGGGTTAGAACACTGTTGCAGAAACAACGAAACAAACATGCCAAATTTAAACAGTCGCACAATCCCCAAGATTGTCGATATTTTACAGAAGCTCGAAAAATTTAGCCACGACTTCAATGCGAGATGCTTATAACAGTTTCCAAAACGAAACTTTGTCTCGAAGCCTGGCAGAAAATCCAAAGAGATTCTGGTAGTATTGTGAAGTATGTTATCGGCAAGAAACAATCAATGCCTTCTCTGCGAGATAGCAATGGAGATACTATCGAAGACAGTGCTGCCAAAGCAGAGTTACTAAACGCAGCCTTCCGAAATGCCTTCACAAAAGAAGACGAAGTAAACATTCCAGAATTTGAATCGAGAACAGCTGCCAACATGAGCAACGTAAAAGTAAATATCCTCGGAGCAGTGAAGCAACTTAAATCATTTAATAAAAGCAAGTCTTCTGGTCCAGACTGTATACTAATTAGGTTCCTTTCGGAGTATGCAGATGCATTAGCTCCATACTTAACAATCATATACAACCGTTCGCTCGACGAAAGAACCGTACCCTAAGACTGGACACAGGTCACACCAATATTCAAGAAAGGTAGTAGGAGTAATCCATTAAATTACAGGCCCATATCGTTAACGTCGATATGCTGCAGGATTTTGGAACATATATGGTGTTCAAACATTATGAATTACCTCGAAGAAAACTTTCTATTGACACACAGTCAACATGGTTTTAGAAAACATCGTTCTTGTGAAACACTACTAGCTCTATATTCACATGAAATGTTGAGTACTATTGACAATGGATTTCAGATTGATTCCGTATTTCTGGATTTCCGGAAGGCTTCTGACACCGTACCACACAAGCGGCTTGTAGTGCAAAAGCGTGCTTGTGGAATATCGTCTCAGTTACGTGACTGGATTTGTAATTTCCTGTCAGAGAGCTCACATCATACTGATAAATGGACTCATGCATCCAAATTTGACTCGACATTCGCTGTCAAAACACCTCTCAACCCGTGAAGCTTCATTTTGTTTCTTCCTCTCCTTCTGCGTGCTTCGTTTTTTTTTTTTTTTTTTTTTTTTTGTCAAGGAATGTAATTTCTAAATTTGGAAAAAATTGGGATTTAGTGTAACGAAGTCAAAAAAGTGACTGCCACCATGAAATTGTGTGAAATATCCAAACAGCAGTTGGTTTATATGTGACCCAGGCCTTACTAATATTAATTTCCGACCGAAAAGGTTCAGTAGTAATTGGCTTCATTGAATATCTCACGGACAGACACATAAACACCATCTTATGTTATTCCAGGTTGGATAACTCTGTAGTGTATCTGAAGATTACTACGTGGAAAAAGACGGCAGTCAGGCAGATGTTATTTTGGGCTGTGAAACTCAAAAATTTTGCTGGATCTTTTCAGCGTGTACTAAAATTCAAGAAGATCTACGCCAAGTCTTCTGGTATCTTTTCTGTAATGACTGATGTGCAGCTGATGTTGTATACATTGTGTACATTCTATGCTTCAAGATTATTCTCCGCTTCTCTCTCTCTCTATCTATCTATCTATCTATGTATCTATCTAACTATCTCTCTCTATCCATCTCTCTCTATCTCTGTTATCCATCGCGCCGTTGCGCTGACACCTAGAATGAACGAGTAATCCCCCACCCCGAATGTTTAAACAACGAACTCATACGTATAAAATATCATATCTTCTGAACTGTGTGTCGTACAAGGATATAATTTTGCCGGTGTGCTGAGTAGTATATTGGAATACGTGGATACTGTATGCAAAACGTGTTGCTAATAGAATTAATAGGTTTCTTCATCTCTCTCTCTCTCTCTCTCTGTCTTTTTTTATTTTTATTTTTATTTTTTTATTTTTTTATTTTTTTTCAGTCGTCAGTCTTCTGTTCTGACTGGTTTGATGTGGCCCGCCACGAATTCCTCTCTTGTAACAACCTTTTCATCCCAGAGTATCAATTGCAACCTTCGTCCTCAATTATTTGCTGGATGTATTTCAACATCTGTCTTCCTGTACAGTTTTTACTCTTACAGCTCCCTCTAGAACCGTGGAAGTTATTCCTCGATGTCTTATCAGGTGTCCTATCACCCTGTCCCTTCTCCTTGTCAGTGTTTTCCATATATTCCTTTCCTCGCCGATTCTGCGGAGAACCTCCTCATTCCTTACCTTAGCAGTCTACCTAATTTTCAAAATTCTTCTGTAGCATCACATTTCAAATTCTTCGATTATCTCCTTTTTCGGTTCTTCCACAGTCGATGCTTCACTGACACCCTATCTTAGCAGTCATTATTCTTTAAAATGCTGTGCTGTTCACATCTGCTCCCACTAACACACGAAGAAGAGATAGAATCGCACGCAGTCTTACCAACATATCCTGAGAGATTTCCTTGTACGCCGTCTGATTGGCAGTGCTTTTGTGAGGAAGGTCCTATCGTAGAAAGGACACTCCTTTCTTCCTCAAACTCCGTAGTTAGAGCTCTGCTGTTAACTAAATCTCCCTCGCGAAACCTTCGACGCAGACGGAGTGCACCTAAGAGGACCTGCAAACTCCGAATCCCGACGAGATTCTGCAACAAATCTTTTAAGCATTTAAGGCCCCAGTCCACTACACTGGAAGTATCTCCTGGTAGATGCAGACAGCTTCCCTTTAACGAGCGCATCTAGCGTAGCAGGTATTCATTCAGCACCGGGGCAATTACTTTCGCATCGCTGGTAATCTGTTTAAGATGCTACTTAAAATTACGAGTGTAATGCAATACCATTTGTTTTTGTATGAATTCTATTTTGCAGACACTGACTTACAAAAAGCTGTATCAACAAGCCGTTTGCTTGTTTTAGGAGATACGTACGCAATCAATAGCTCTGTATCTTTCATCTAGTAGAAATATTTACAGTTGTATTGTGTGCCTTTATTGAAAAAGTTGATCCAACAGAATTGGGATACGAGCTGTTTCACAGCATATTATATTTTGTGACATTGCTTAAATTAAACCCACAGTTTGACTATATGTATTCCAATTATACTAAGCCAACAGATAAAGCAAACCGGATTTAATGAGCTATTGTAAAAACCATAGTAACTTTTACATTAATGAAGCAACTAGTAGACCTATCGTCACTTCAATACATTTCATGAGGTCCTAGTTCTACAGACCTGAGCACGACTTTCTTCCTAAATAGACACTCATGGATTCTCATGTTCCTAGGGAAATAGGGCATTAATTAAGGATAAAGCAGAAGGTCTGATCACTGAAATAACTTGAAACATTTATTCTCTCCACTCGTTTGAAGAACATATTCATTACTCTATTTCGTTAAAAACACAGGGTGATTCAAAAAGAATACCACAACTTTAGGAATTTAAAACTCTGCAACGACAAAAGGCAGAGCTAAGCACTATCTGTCGGCGAATTAAGGGAGCTATAAAGTTTCATTTAGTTGTACATTTGTTCGCTTGAGGCGCTGTTGACTAGGCGTCAGCGTCAGTTGATGCTAAGATGGCGACCGCTCAACAGAAAGCTTTCTGGAAGGCCGAGAACGAGTGATGAAAATGTAGCACGCATCCAGCAAGCATTTGTTCGCAACCCAGGAAAATCGACTCGCAGAGCTAGCAGAGAGCTGAAAATTCCACAATCAACTGTATGGAGAGTCCTACGAAAAAGGTTAGTTATGAAACCTTATCGTCAACTACCCGAGGCGATGGATCGGCCGCCAGGCAGCCCGTGACAGAGCACTTCATCACTGGCCTCCAAGAAGCCCTGATCTTACCCCCTGCGATTTTTTCTTATGGGGGTATGTTAAGGATATGGTGTTTCGGCCACCTCTCCCAGCCACCATTGATGATTTGAAACGAGAAATAACAGCAGCTATCCAAACTGTTACGCGTGATATGCTACAGAGAGTGTGGAACGAGTTGGAGTATCGGGTTGATATTGCTCGAGTGTCTGGAGGGGGCCATATTGAACATCTCTGAACTTTTTTTTGAGTGAAAAAAACCTTTTTAAATACTCTTTGTAATTATGTATAACAGAAGGTTATATTATGTTTCTTTCATTAAATACACATTTTTAAAGTTGTGGTATTCTTTTTGAATCACCCTGTATTCTCGCTCTTTCCTGAATCCTGTCTGTAATCACAAACACTCTGAAGCAGGTACTTTTTTTTTAATTTTGACTCACTCAATTTTTTATGATACAACCATAACCGGTTTCGGCTTTCAAAGGCCATCTTCAGATGATATGGGTGGCATTTCATGAACAAATGTTCAGCACATGAACACTTGTTCATCAAATGCTGCCCATAGCATCAACGCCGAAACCGGGTATGATTGTATCATAAAAAAGTAATTGGGTCGAAAATTTAAAAAAAAAAGTACTCTTAAATAAGTCAGACACCGGGTCCATAAACGGAAGGTCTTTCCTTTTTCCAAAAGCTCTCAAGCAAGTTACCAATGCTAAGGGTTAAGAATATTATGGGATAATCGAGGAAACAAAACCAATTCGAAAACGTAAGGCCTCAAATGGCATATTCCAGCCACCAAAAATTTATTTGATTCGGAAAACCGTTTGTAAAGAGCAAAACGCGAAAAATGAGGGGTGCAAATGAGGGGCGCACATCTGTCACCGACTTGGCTCGCTACAAAGCGAGCAGTGGTTTCCTTTGTCCATGCAACATGTTGTGTTTCACGTTTTCATACCACAATATGGCGCCAGAGTAAATACGATAAATTAACTCTCGTGAACTCCAAGGTATGTGAAAACGAAAGCAGCAGTTAGCAGTGACATTACTAACAGAAAGTGACTATCCCGGAACCCAAAACCAATTGCAGGTTGCGTATCTAACGGCTTCCAGGAGCAACAAAAATATTTCGCGTAGTTGTTAACCGAACTTAAAAATTTAAAATGCTGTCATAATCCACTCATTGAGAAGTACACTTTTTTATTAAAAGTTCAATACAGTGACACAAATTCGTTGGTTGGTGATTTGTGGGAGCGGAACAAACTGCGAGGTCATTGTCCCATCGGATTAGGGAAGGAAATCGATCGTGCCCTTCCAAAGGAACCATTCCGGCATTTGCCTAAGCGATTTAGGGAAATCACGGAAAACCTACCCCAGGACGGCCGCACGCGGGTTTGAACCGTCGTCCTCCCGAATGCGAGCCCAATGTGCTCTAACCACTGCAGCACCTCGCTCGGTAATGATACAATTTCTGCAGTTAGAAAGAATGCGTTAGCCTTGAGGCAGCGTAATGGAAGCAGGACAAATATATGGACTTTATACATCCAGTATTTGAGAATGAGAGAACTTAGCGACTTCCAACATACTTTGCAAATAATTTCAAACCTTTCCTAAACAGTTCCTCGCTGTCGCCGCGTACAAAATGATGGAAGGACAACAATATATCGTTTACTACATTTGATGCAGTAGAAACGTCAGCATCAGGCATGACGCTTTAATTTATTACTTCTTTACTGCAAACTCTATTCGCAACACACTTTACTGATGTAAAGAATGTACCTGCAAAGTTATATCAGTCTAAGATACATGGATCAGGAGGCACACGTGAAAAAAAATTGATTTTGCTTAAAATGGAGCCCTGACTATATACATCAAGCGTTTCATAATGAGAGGACTTAGCGAGTTCCTACAAACTTTAAGTATAATTTCAAACATTTTCTAAGCTTTTCTTCGCTTACATACCTAACGTCAGATATTTCACACATTATTTTATGGGTGGAGCCATTAGATATTTGAAGCTGTTTTATACGTGGGAGTCGGATTCTTTAAGAATTGGGGGTACGGTATTACCTAACGCAACAGTGATCTCCGGAAGGCAGATCTGGTAGGATCTACGGCAGCGCCAAGAGCAGCTCTCAACTCTACCGTTCAAAAACCAACCTTTTTCCCCACTCTCTCTAAGTGTACTCTATACTGACTACGAAGGCGCAAAATTTAGGCCAAGTGGGTAGCTTGCTGAGGGTGGCAATTAAAAAGACGGTTATGTCACTCGGCTCAGATCACCAGAGGATGAAGGGTTGTTTACATCGCTGATCCCAGCTCACCAGCACCATCTTCGGCAAACACTCAATTGAAGCGGCAAAAAAGTCTCCATAAATTCCAAAAAAACGTGATTTTTCTAGGACTCTTACTTTCATCCTTACCCCAGCTAAGGACATTCATATTGTCATTATCTCTAGTACGTTTTTTCCAGTTTCTCTAACATTTTACTGCCTCTCTTGTTTCCTTATAGTCAACAAATTATTCTAACTTCTGTCGCTGTACTTCTTTCTTGCACATAGTTTAGGGACTCCTCCATATCCTCAATCAAATAGACACATCCGTAATTCTGAGCGTATCCGAATTAATAGCTGCCCCTCCTCTGACTCATCACTGTTTGCAAATTATGACTGAGCAGTTCGCAGCTCGTGGTCGTGCGGTAGCGTTCTCGCTTCCCGCGCCCGGGTTCCCGGGTTCGATTTCCGGCGGGGTCAGGGATTTTCTCTGCCTCGTGATGACTGGGTGTTGTGTGATGTCCTTGGGTTAGTTACGTTTAAGTAGTTCTAAGTTCTAGGGGACTGATGACCATAGCTGTTAAGTCCCATAGTGCTCAGAGCCATTTTATGACTGAGCAGTGTAAGAATGAAAGCGGTTGCAACATTTGTAGCAAGTTTACGGCTCATATCACAAAAACAAAACCTAGTTCATGTTGTAAGATCGATTTTTCAAATATCTGTGATCGCGGAATTTAATTCTTTATTTTCAAATGCAGTAATAAAGATTTTTCATTTCAGGTTCACTTCTCTGACTACGTTGTAGACTAAGAGTAGGAATACTACTGTTAGCATGGCTAAAGTTTCTGCCATCAGTCGGTGCCAGAGTCCTGTTGCTGCAGTCGCTTGTGGTGGCAGTAAATTAAAGAAATCGGTCAGAAATTCAAACTTCGACTGGGAATTCAATATAGGCCAATTGCCCTATATACAAAATGCTGACAAATTTATTTATTGCTTGGAAATTAAAGGCAGATTATGTTAAATACAAAAATGGCGGAAAATACAAAAAAATGGTGGGAAATTGAAAAAACGTAAGGCGGCGGTGATGGGGAATTTAAAAACTGGCGAGAACTAAAAAAAATCTAGGATGCAGGATCTAGCTCAACTGTGCTTTAAACGCATACCAATTACATGCTCCCAACTCGTTCACAGTTTGGTATTAAAATGAGGTGTAAAAATGTTGCCTAGGTTGTGAAATAATTGTGTACACTTCTGTATTGAGTCAGTGTAATATAAAATGATTTCAAGGTCAAAGATATGCATTACTCACTTGAAAATCAAAGACATTCATGTCACACATATGAATCTCCAGTGTAATATTAAAATAATGGTAAAATGACACCAAGTAGCATTATTACATAACATTTACGTACAATAGCACACACACACACACACACACACACACACAGTGCAGTACATAATGTACTATCTTCCTCCTCTGTCTCCAGTCAGAACCTAGTATTGTGAACACTGTAACAGTGAAAGGGCGTTAAAATTTAACTTCATTTTGGATATGCTAAAAACTGGAATTATTTATCCAAAAAATAGGTTCGCAACCCTTCCGCATCTAAAGTACGTCATCAAAGCACACACACATACACACATTTAAAGAAATACCTGAACTGCATAAAACGACACTAAAACTGTTGCCAGCTATGTATTCCTTTGTAGTTATCTGACATTTTCAGTATGTTTCTATTACTGACCACAAAAAATCTTTTATGGACAGGCTGAACAGTCACGTCTGTTGCCTTCAGTGGAATCTACACATCATTCGCTATGAAATATTTGAATCAGTAAAAAAAATTGTCTATAAATAGATAAAAATCAATATTTCCTCGTTCAGTGTAATTAATAGTACCTCAATACAATGTATTATTGAACTGAATAGTAATGTAATTAATATGTAGTTATAAAAGATTGACTTTTTTAAAATAATAATCCTTAAATCTTCAAAAACCCAAAAAAACCACTGCACATTTAACCCCTTTTTCCTGTCTTATTCAACAGATCGCTCCACTAGCATAATTTCAAAGTATAAATCCTGTACCATAGTGTAAGGCACCACACAGGCTCAAGTTAATTATTTACCACGTCTATAATGCTTGTCAGATGTCACAATATTCTTCACAATCCTAAAACATGTGCAAAAATGCTTCAGTAATGCAAAAGGTGCTATTTTTATGACAAAAACATCAATTGTTGTAATCTTTATTTTAGACACTTATTTGTCAAATTGGTCCCTAAAACATGCTGCAGACTTTCAGACTAAATGTCTCAACACAAATTTCATAACTAAAAAAATAACAAACAGTTGACATTTAAAGTCACACTTAAAAGATCAAAACTATCCTCACTGCATTACAATGACAGATAAACAAACAAACAAGTGGGTATTCTGAATTTAATTATTTCGACCTATTATTGGTGTAGCACGCGCAAATTCAGTATTTGAAAGTTACACCATTATATAATACATGAAGTGCCTTTAATCTGATGTTTTTAAGTGTTATCACTAATGGTTTTTTCTGGTAATGACTCACCAGCAGTTTTGGATGAGGGTCTAGATACTATATCACTAGAAAAATATAACTGATTATATCGACTGGTAAGTATTACAAATAACTGAGCCTAGTTGAGGTTAAGTACAAAACAGTCTGTTGCAATTGGAACTATGTCTTTCTAAAACTGTAATCATGTACTTCAACGTCTAATAACAATACCACCACACATGCTTCCACAGACACCATTTTAGGAAGAAACGGCGTCTAATAACAATACCACCACACATGCTTCCACAGACACCATTTTAGGAAGAAACGAATAAGACATTTTATTGTGATGTATATCTTAAACTCCTATGTTTACATACACAAACAAGATCGAAGATGGTTACAATGACCCACTGTCTCCAAAGAAGAAGACAGAATCATCATCTCAGAAGTAATTACACTAGTGCATTACAGTAATCAACCTGCCTGTCTACGTGTTTTTTTCTCCTCTATCAATGTAAAATAAATTTTATTGCAGGGTTTACTTCTGAGATGCTGACTCTGTCTTCTTCTTTGGAGATGGGTCTCCATAACCGACTTTGGTCATGTTATATGTTTGTAAACACAGAAGTTTAAGAAACACATCTTAATAAAAGACCTTATTTCTTCCTTCCTAAAATTATGTTTGTGGGAGCATGTGTGGTGGTATCGTTTGTAGTAGTTGGTGTAGATGATTACAGTTTTAGAGAGATACACATCCAATTGCAACAGTTTGTTTTGTACTTAACGTCAACTAGGCTCAGTCATTTGTACCATTTTCCAATGAATGTAATCAGTTGCATTTTTAGTAATATATTATCTAGGCCATCATCCTAAACTGTCGGTAAATCAAAACCACAAAAAAATTAGGTGATAACAACACAGCATCAGTTTGAAGACCCCTCATGAATTTATATACTGGTATAACATTTAAATATTTGATGTGAAGTTAGTACATCAAAAGTAGACCTAAATAATTGCACTCAGGATGCCTATTTGATTGTGTGGTTGCCTATAATTTTACCCCAGTGATGATACTTTTATATTTTTATGCCTAACTTTAAATGTCAACTGTCTGTTATTTTCTAGGCATGAAAATAACATTCAGGCATTAATACCGAAAGTCCACAGTGATGTACTAAGCAGTAATTTGACGAATGTGTTTGTAAAATAACACAGCAATACTTGATGTAAACATTGTAATCTTGACATGAATATTGATCCTTTCTGCATTGTTGATATATTTTTGCAGATATTTTTAGACTTCAAATGCATAATGTAATATTTGACAAGCATTATAGATCTGATAAGTAATTTCATCAAGCCTCTATTTTGTCTTATACTATGGTTAGCAATCGTACTTTGAATATTTACTAATGCAGACATCTGTTGGCAAAGAAAGACAACAAGTGGCATAAATCTCCAGATGATTTTATTTCACATTTTTGAAGTTTTTTAGAATATTATTTACGGTAAAACCAATCTTCAACAACTGCATATTAATAATTTGTTAATTACACTATATAAGGAAGTGCTGGTTTGTAGGTACTTGTGGATAATATGCTTTATACTTGTTCTGAAACTCTATAGCGAATGATATATCACTCCCAGTGACATTCAAACTGAAACTCGCGAGGCAGTCCATAAATGGTTTTTTATAGTCAGTAACGAAATCATAATTGACAATATCTTTGGCATCCTTTAAAGCAAATCAGGTATTTTTTAAAAGAGAGAGAGAGATAATGTGTGTGTATGTGTGTGTGTGTGTGTGTGTGTGTGTGTGTGTGTGTGTGTGTGAGTGAGTGAGTGAGTGAGAGAGAGAGAGAGAGAGAGAGAGTTCATGTATTTTAGATGTTGAAATACTGCAAACATTATGTCTGGATAAATAATTCGCATATTTTTGAGCATAAACAAGATAGGGCTACATTGTAATTGGTCCTCCTATTTTAAATGCATCTAACATACTAGGCTCTGATTGGAAAATATGGAGCAAGGTGATACATTATGTAGTGTATGTGCCTTTATCCAAATTTATATAAGTATCACGAAACTAGTTCATCTTGGCACCAATTTTATGCATCGCTTTAATATTATACCAGAAATACGTATGTCTGCATAAATATCTTTAACTTTCAAGTGAATAGTTGATATATCTGGACTTGGCATCATTTTTATGAATCATTTTAATGTTATACTAATTAAATACAGAAATATGTAAGGTACACAAATATCTTGAAAATGATGCAACACGTTATTTTAATATTACCCTCAGATTGGCTGGAGAGGAATGATGGGGTTGGGGCATAAAACAGAATTTAGCCAGTTGCACCGTCTCAAATTTTTTAATGTCGAGCCAATTTTTAAATTTTCCACAACTGCCAATTTCGATTTTTTAATTTAACGCCATTTTTGAGTTCGCCACAATCGTAATCTATAAATATAATATTCCTTCCGATTTTCTCACCATTTTGTACATAGGGCAATAGAGCTATTTTGAATTTTTTTGCCAAATTCTGAATTTATCGCCATCCAATATTGTGGACTTCTTTTTAATTTGCTATATCCAACAGCAACTGCAGCACCACGACCGGTGCCAACTAGTTCCGGAAACTTGAGCTCTGTGCCATCATTCTTACTGCTACGCCTTTTCTTTATTAAGGAAACAACAAAAGGTAGTATCTGTCAGTTAGTGCTTGTCTAATCTATTAATACTTTTCCATTTCTGATTAAATGATTGCAGGATGGACTACATATTCTGTATCTGACACTATAGCAAGTCAGACGTACAGTGAAGCAGTTCCACTTGCAGTAAGTAAACTGTGAAGATTTTGTTACTTGTCTTTGTGAAAGTCACCACCTACGGAAGAAACGAGTTACTCAGAACGTACAAGGTCAGGTTTTTTTGAGTGACAACCTGACATCAAACTCATGTACTTGGACAGCCGTTATGTCAGCTGATCCGTCAAATATATTTCCTACTCCCACACTTTCAACTATATTCGTATTTTCCTTTCCTTTCTATTAGTGCACGAAGTGCTCGCCATTAGTCTTTCTTCTGTATGTAAGTTTGTTCTCGTTTTGACAGTAGAAACTTTAGGTACAATGCTATTAGTAAGTTTTTTTACGACGATTTCCTGATGACTTACGGGAATTTTCTAGTACGAGAATATTGCTTAGAACTACCGATGTATGACATCTCACTTGGAGTACTACTCAGATGTTTTCAAATAGAATGTGTGTTTTGTCGTTCGACTTTCAGTTCGTTTCTTTCACGTAAAATTTCTCTGGGTATAACTGCTATTTTTTCCACTGCATTTGAACCAGAATCATTCACCTTCCTGTTTCAACAAGAAGTGCAGCTGCACAAACCTCACTTGCTCCTTGCAGTACCTTGCTCGCCCACTCGATAAACTGGTGCTGCCAATACAGTGTAAACACGACTCTACGTCCCAGCCTGTAGCGACACCTAATATTACACTCACCCGTACCGTTGTACGAAATGTTTCCGCCACTGCACTGTTTCCCTCCACATCGCGGAAAATTTGTTACTGCACTAACCTGCGACGTTGTGACCTGGCATGTTCTCAGAAGTTGCTACTAGGCGTCGTATTACCACTCTACAGTAGCTCATTATCACCTAATTTTGTGCAATAGGCGTCGTGGCAGTGTGTGGTCTGCTATAACTTTGGTTCTCTCTGTATCGTAGGGCCAACCTAAACGCGCGCATAACCTTTTGACCATAAACTTTAAATGCTAATATTTAAATTTTCTTTGGCTAAAATCATTAAGTTTCTTGGTGCTAGTGACATACTGGTTTTGGTTTCGACTGACAGTCTTTTGATAAAGTCCAAATAGTTTTAAATGCTGTGGCATGGCTCGATCAGTACGCCGTCATCTGACAACACCTGAGTCACCTGTAAGTCCAACTAATCTGTCATAAATTCTTATACACAAACACTTATTCAGTATTAACCATATGAATTCAAGACAGTCCCTTCTGGTGCAATATTTTACAGTCGACGACTTGCTGTTTTACCTCCGCTGATACACACAAGGGAACCTCCCCACCGCACCCCCCTCAGATTTAGTTATACGTTGGCACAGTGGATAGGCCTTGAAAAACTGAACACAGATCAATCGAGAAAACAGGAAGAAGTTGTGTGGAACTATGAAAAAAATAAGCAAAATATACAAACTGAGTAGTCCATGCGGAGGATATGCAACATCAACGAGAGTCTGAGCTCAGGAGCGCTGTGGTCCCGTGGTTAGCGTGAGCACCTGCGGAATGAAAGGTCCTTGGTTTAAGTTAACCCTCGAGTGAAAATTTTAATTTTTTGTTTTCAGACAATTATCAAAGTTCAGGCACTCACACATAATCAACTTCGCTCTCCAAAATTCCAGGACATGTTCAGACTTGCTTGGACACATGCAGGATTTGACGGTCTACACACGGAAAAATTTGAAAACGTCAAAAACATATGTTTTGATAGAGCACAGGCAAAACTGTGCGACTGTGAAACTGTTGCATTCAATTGTTGCAGGTTACGTGACAAACTCTTATCTTTTCATCACTTTTTTGGAAGTGATTATCACATCCACAAGAAAACCTAAATCGGGCAAGGTAGAAGAATCTTTTTATCCGTTCGCCAAGTGTACAAGTTAGGTGGGACGACAACATATTCCTGTCATGTGAAGCATATGCCGTCACCAGTGTCGTATAGAATATATCAGACGTGTTTTCATGTGGAGGAATCGGTTGACCTATGACCTTGCAATCAAATGTTTTCGGTTTCCATTGGACGGGCACGTCCTTTCGGCTACTAATCGCACGGTTTTGCGGTGCGGTCGCAAAACACAGACACTATACTTATTACACTGAACAGAGACTTCAATGAACGAACGGACAGATCATAACTTTGCAAAAATGAAGAAAGTAAACTTTCCACTCTAGGGATGATTTGAACCAAGAACCTCTCGTTCTGCAGTTGCTCACGCTAACCACGGGACCACGGCGCTCCTGAACTCGAACTCTCCTAGATGTTGCCTATCTTGCATATGGACTACTCAGTTTGTATATTTTGCTTAGTTTTTTCATAGTTCCACACAACCTCTTCCTGTTTTCTCGATTGATCTGTGTTCGGTTTTTCAAGGCCTATCCACTGTGCCAACTTATAACTAAATCTGAGGGGGGTGCGATGGGGAGGTTCCCTTGTCAGTACGCCCGTCACTTACCACGTCCCCAGACCAACTGTTTCCGCAGTAGCGTCGATGTCTGCTTCCCCATCGGCTGCGTGGTGAAATCCCCCCCCCCCCCCCCACCACCAGTATTTTACGTGCTAATGGACACATTCCATTACGTGTCAGTACATACACACATTTAATTAAATTAATCTCTTAGCGATAATTGCATCGTCGGATGCACGCTGGTGCGCCGATTGAAATGGCATGTTGACTATAATTTTGCAACTGAAATTACTGTCTAATATCGTTAATTCTGCATTTACAAAATTATGCCAAGCGATAGTAACGTAGAAGGAAGAAAGAGTAGAATTTAACGTCTGTCGATAGCGCGGTCATTACGAAAGGATAGCTAAGAAACGAACCACCACAGAATTTGCCTGGAGCGATTTAGGGAAATCATTGAAAACCTACATCTTGATGGCCGGACGGAAATTTGAACAGCCATCCTCCCGAATGCGTATCCAGTGTGCCAACCACTGCGCTACCTCTCTCGATCATAACACAGAAAATGGTTCAAGAGCAATGTAATAACGATAATGGCTCTTCAGTCTTCACTGGTTTTGTCTACCGATAACCCGTTTCGAACTGTAATAAATGTGTAAAAAATAAATAGCAATCTACATCTACATCTACATGGTTACTCTGCAATTCACACTTAAGTGACTGGCAGAGGGTTCATCGAACCATTTTCATACTACTTCTCTATCATTCCACTCCCGAAAGGCGCGTGGGAAAAAGGAACACCTATATGTTTTCAGTCGAGCTCTGATTTCTCTTATTATGATGATCATTTCTCCCTGCGTAGGTGGGTGTCAACAAAATATTTTCGCATTCGGAAGAGAAAGTTTGTGATTGAAATTTTGTAAAAATATCCCGCCGCTAAGAAAACCGCCTATGTTTCAGTGACTGCCACCCCAACTCGTGTATCATATCAGTGACTCTCTCACCCCTATTGCGCGATAACACGAAACGAGCTGCCCCTCTTTGCACTTTTTCGATATCCTCCGTCAAACCAACCTGGTAAGGATCCCACACCGCGCAGCAATATTCCAGCAGAGGACGGACAAGTGTAGGCTGTCTCTTTAGTGGGTTTGTCGCATCTTCTAAGTGTTTTGCCGACAAAGCGCAGTCTTTGTTTCGTTTTCCCCACAATATTATCTATGTGGTCTTTCCAATTTAAGTTGCTGGTAGTTGTAATTCCTAGGTATTTAGTCGAATTGACTGCCCTTAGATTTCTGTGATTTATCGTATATCCAAAATTTATCGGATTTCTTTTGGTACCCATGTGGATGACCTCGCACTTTACTTTGTTTAGTGCCATTTGCCACTTTTCGCACCTTACAGAAATTCTCTCTAGATCATTTTGCAAATGAAATTGATCGTCTGATGATTTTACTAGACGGTAAATTACAGCGTCATCTGCAAAGAATCAAAGAGGGCTGCTCATATTATCACCTAGATCATTTATGTAATTCAGGAACAGCAGAGGGCCTATGACACTACCTTGCGGAACGCCAGATATCACTTATGGTCTACTCGAGTATTTACATTCTATCACTACGAACTGTGACCTCTCTGAGAGGAAATCACGAATCCAGTCACACGACTGAGACGATACTCCAGATGCACGCAGTTTGATTAGTAGTCGATTGTGAGGAACGGAATCAAAAGCCTTCTGGAAGTCTAGGAATATGGAATCGATCTGAGATCCCTTGTCGACAGCACTCATTACTTCATGGGAATAAAGAGCTAGCTGTGTTGCACAAGAACGATATTTTCTGAATCCTTGTTGGTTATGTATCAATACGTCATTTTCTTCAAGCTGATTCATAATGTTCGAGTACAGTATATGATCCAAGATCCTACTGCAAATTGAGATCAGTGATATGGGCCTTTAATTCAATGGGTTACTCCTATTTCCTTTCATGAATACTGGTGTGACCTGTGCTACTTTCCAGTCTTTAGGAACAGACCTTTCGTCAAGTGAGCGGTTGTATATGATTGCCAAGAAGGGCGCTACTGTGTCTCTATACCATCTGGCCCCGAAGACTTGCCTTTCTAAAGTGATTTGAGTTGTTTCGCTAAGATATCTACTTTTATGTCACTCATGCTAGCAGCTGTTCTGATTTCGAATTCTGGAATATTTACTTCATCCTCTTTCGTGAAGGAATTACGGAAAACTGTTTTTAGTAACTACGCTTTCTTGACACCATCATCGTTCACTTTTCCATCGCTATCGCGCAGTGACGGTATTGACTGTTTTTTGCCAATGGCGCAAAATATGCTCATGCGACTGGAAGAAGATGAATATTCCCGTACCTTAGCCACAATTATTTTGGTCAACCGTATGGTGTTTTTATGCTTTGTTTATAGGTTGCAGTCTAAATTGTGCGCCAAATTGTTTATAATGTTGGGCTGATGCGTAATTTCCTAGCGTTTTTTCGTAGGTTTAATAACCACAACAGATACACATAACAGAGACTTTAGTCATCAATAATACATATTCTCCTTGACTATTTACAACAGTCTGCCAACGCTGGGGTAACTTTTCAATTCCGCGACTAGAAATCACGTGGTTTTGAAGCGAAAAACTCGTCAAGCCATGTTCAGAGAGGATTTTCATCTGGAAATGAAGTTCCATGAAGGCTGCTGGATAGAAAGCGGAAAAGCTGAAAATCTGAGGCCGCAAGATCAGGTGAATAAGGTGGGTGCGGAATTTCTACCCAACGCAACTCCAACACAGTATTTTTTGTCATTCTAGCAGAATGCGGGCGGGCGTCACCGTGGGGTAGCATCGTTTCAGGCAGTCTTCGTGGTCGTTGGTCTTGGACAGTAAACGTCAACAGTGATGGGAACACCCCGGAGAAGCCATTTGTAGTACACCACACCGTCGCTGTTACACCAGATGCATAGCATTATCTTTTGTGGATGCGCGCAGATCTTTGGACGTGGAGTTAATGTGTCGTTTGGCCTTAACCATTCCTTTCATTTCCCTAGCATAAAGACAAAATTATCGTCGTCAGTAACAATACAGGATAGGAACAGTCAGTGTTGCCCGCCAGGTTAGCCGAGAGCGCTAACGCGCTGCTTCCTGGACTCGGGTAGGCGCGCCGGCCCCGGATCGAATCCACCCGGCGGATTAACGACGACGGCCGATGTGCCGGCCAGCCTGGATGTGGTTTTTAGGCGGTTTTCCACATCGCCCTAGGTGAATACCGTGCTGGTCCCCACGTCCCGCCTCAGTTACACGGCTCACAGACGTCTGCACACTTTCACACTGCTCCATGAATTACACTAGTCGCAGACAGTTGGGGTACACTAATTCCGTCCCGGGGGGGGGGGGGGGGGGGGGGGGTACGAAGTGGCGGTAGGAAGGGCATCTAGCCACCCCTTCAACTAACATTGCCACATCTGATTAACTGTGCCGACTCTGCTTATCTGCGGGAAACAAGGCACAAGCAAAAGAAACATAGGAATAGTCAGTGTTGTTAATGAGTGAATTGATGACGAGAAAGAATAGATGCCGGCTGGAGTGGTCGAGTGGTTCTAGGCGCTACAGTCTGGAACCGCGCGACCATTACAGTCGCAGGTTCGAATCCTGCCTCGGGCATGGATGTGTGTAATGTCCTCAGGTTAGTTAGGTTTAATTAGTTCTAAGTTCTAGGCGACTGATGACCTCAGAAGTTAAGTCGCATAGTGCTCAGAGCCATTTGAACCATAGCTGTCCATGTCTATATTACTTTAGTATGTGTCATTCCTGCGCCCTCAGCTGCAGCCTCCATTGTTAACTGGCCGGCAGGCAGTTGAACTCTGGAAACGGACACACTCGCTACCGCCCGTCTGTATCGCCATGCGGACCTGTCGAACTGCACGGGGCTGTGTGTTCTCCTTTGACAGAGTCCCACAGCGCTGCGCCACTCTCTTCGATTGGGGACGTGCAGTTATGTGACGTCGTGTTTGGCGCTTCTGTCACATTTTTCGGCCATATTACATTTTTATTTTGCTTCTGCTTGCTACCAGTCAGAAAAGAACATTCAGTAGCAGCGAGACAGGAAGAGAGTACCGTGCATTGAGTTGTGCGGTAGATGGTTTCATAGCGGTGGTACGCGCCTGTTGGTGGTGACGGTATCGTGCTGGAGACCGTGTAGACAGCTGGGAATCACATACGAAGCGTGGCACGAAGTAGAACACTGTTGTTAGTTAATATTTACTATTTGAACACTGATAAGCTACTACAGCCATACCGTCAACATTGGTTGCACTGATGGAAAGTTAATAATACAGTAACTTCAGAAAGTCAGTAACTAGAGCAAAAACGTAAATAAGAAGAACATTTTAATTTGTTATTAGTGGAGGACGATGGACGAAACAGAAGCGCACTGAATAAGCAGGCGCCAAATTGTTACAATAAGTCACTACAAATCTTCTACCGGCTACGAGCGAGGCAACACGCGTCTGGACGGTCAAGTGGAATACGATGGCGATAATTGTTCGTCGCAATTACCAGTGCCTCGCAAAACGTTTGTGTATAACAACTCACTATAAAACTTCCTGGGCCCGGGTTCCCGGGTTCGATTCCCGGCGGGGTCAGGGATTTTCTCTGCCTCGTGATGACTGGGTGTTGTGTGATGTCCTTAGGTTAGTTAGGTTTAAGTAGTTCTAAGTTCTAGGGGACCGATGACCATAGATGTTAAGTCCCATAGTGCTCAGAGCCATTTGAGCCAAAACTTCCTGGCAGATTAAAACTGTGCGCCGGACCGAGACGCGAACCGGAACCTTTGCGTTTCGCAGGCAAGTCCTCTACTATCTTTTTTTTTTTTTTTTTTCATCGTTGGGTTTGGTCGCTGCGGACGTCACATGACATCCGTTAAATTTCGTTTGTTGATCCTTCCACTCAGTTTTTTTTTTTTTATTACAGAGGCCAGCCAGCTCTCTGACCGAACACGCTGAGCTACCGTGCCGGCATCCATCTGAGCTACCCAAACACGACTCACGCCCCGTCCTCACAGCTTTACTTCCGCCAGTACCTCCTATCCTACTTTCCAGAATTCGTGCTTGGGTAGCTCAGATGGCAGAGCACTTGCCCGCGAAAAGCAAGGGTCCCGAGTCCGAGTCTCGGTCGGGCACACAGTTTTAATCTGCCAGGAAGTTTCATATCAGCGCACAGTCCGCTGCAGAGTGAAAATCTCATTCTGGAACCCACTATAAGTTTCATATCAGGCACAAATGCAACACGCCCTTTGGACGGTATTCTGTAACGAGTTACCGTAAATGATTAGTGAAGTTGAACAGTGCTTTGTAAACGGTAGTGTGAAGTTCTGAACATCTTATAATACTATGAATCATTGCATTGTGTCTTGTTGTGGTGCTCTGAACATAGCTTCCGCGTAATTTGATTTAGTGAATTAACATAATCAGGCTCTTGCTTGCATTTCTTCATTACCGCTAAACGTTAACAAATAAAAAACAAGTGGCATACTAAGTTTTGATAACTTTATTTCGTAGCACTGAATCTTCTCCCGCGCTGCCGCTTCATTTCAGCAAAGTTTACTGTTTGTATGTCGAATCCTGCGCCTGTATGTAGAAGAAACCAGTCGGGACGAGATTCGTGAGTCAACTTCAGAATGCGGGAGGTTAGCAAACCTAAATCAGTCATGCAAGGAAAATGATGAGACATTTCCTCATAAACTGCATTGTTGATAGAATCTGGTATTTCTGATAATTGGGTAGGGCATACGAAACATATTGTGTAACGGATAGGTAGCCTAACATTGTAATAATAATAATAATAATAATAATAATAATAATAATCCACCGTCGCCATTCTTGTATTTTTTAACGTTACAGTCACAATCTTTTGACGACAACCATTGCAAAGAATGCACGCCCTTTCCACTTCCATTCATGGATCGTACACAGGAAGCAAAATTGACGGCACTCTATTCTACAAGTAGCCTTTCTCTAATTTTGTCCTGTTGGTCATTATGATATTCCTGTCAGAGCAGGGTGCGATTTGTGCTTTTACCAGTGGGGGGGGGGGGATGTCTTAGGGGGTCAGTAGAACTATATATGTTACTAGCTTGGACCGTGGCGTTACGCATGGTTACAGCTATTTATAAATAGATGTTAATGCCGAAACCCACTATTGACGCGTATGCACTATCAGATAAGCCATCCCTTGTTATATCTTTAAAAGTACATTATAGGTAAAGCTTATTTACAAAATCATCTACATACGGGTACAGTTATACGAGGGGAATTCAAAAAGTAGAGGCACTTTTGTGAAAAGTTGTACTTATTCTGATGATAGAAAAATGAAACATATTAATAGTATTAATAGTAAGACTTATTAAAAACTTTCAGTGTTCGGCTCCACAAATTTAAATTGTATGTAAAGTTTTACTCCAGTGCGTGGGAAAAACATCCCAGGTTGGGATGCATAAACTAAAACCAGAGGAGAGGATGGTCTGATGCAGAGGGGGGGAAATCCCCCCCATCCTCCCCTGCAAATCGCACACTGTGTCAGAGTAATGACAAGCGGAGAGAGAAGCACAGAGAACGACTTCCAACAAGCTTCAGATATCAGTTTCGCTGCTCGTGCAGTAAAACTTCAGCATGGGCATGACGTTTTTTAATTTATTACTTCCTTACTACTGATTCTATTCGCAACACATTTTGCAGACAGTATCCATGTGTACCACTGAATATACCCACAACATTAAATCTTTGTACGGCACACAGTTCAGGAGATACGACATTTTACAGATGGGAATTCGTCGTTCAAACAATCGGGGTGTGGGATTAAGGTGGTTCGCTTTGGTTGTCGGTGCAACAGACGAACATCGTACTCGACAGAATTGCAGTACCAGAAGATACGTCGCGCGAAGAGCACAGGTCTTGACGCAGAGAGATAATTAAGACTGAGATTTTTACATAGCACCATTTCATGGGTGTACCATGAGTATCCGGGAAAAATCACCGCTGTTATAATAAGCTATATCACAAAAACGTGCTGTTGACAGGAATCGTCGCTGGGTGTTAGGGATTGTAAGAGCGAAATGGTGGGCCACTTTGCCGTAAATCACTCCCTGGTTCAAAGATGTATAATGACAACTAGGGAGCAGCCAAATTACCAGCTGCTATGTTCATCTCAATAATAAGCCTGATGTAAACAAACACAAACGCGATGACTAGTCCCCATCGATAGCACATGTACATTGGTGTTAGGCTCTTGGAAGTACGTCCTAGTAATGTATTAATTACCTTGTTATTATGTCACGGTAAATGAAACGTCATGAAATTATTATCTGTTAACAGCCATCAACGTTTTTCTCAGTCATACTTTAGCTATTTTTAGTTTTTATAACAAAAATCATGTACAGTCGGAATCTCTATACTGTTGTACTCTGATTGTCGCGCTGTTAAAACGTAGTGTGAAGATGTACGAGGGTTGGAACTTAAATAGTGGCAACTACTTATTCACAACCGATACAAAAGAGTTACATGTTTGCACCTGTTACAGTCCTTCAAAGTAGTCACCAGCGTTCTGTAGAACCCGTTGCCAGCGATGTGGATGGCGTCGTATACCGTTAGCAGAGCCTGTTCTGTTGATGGTACGAATGAAGCGGTCTACTGCCTGTCGAATCTCTAGAACACTTTCTGAAGAGAATGCCACGAAGTGGTTCCTTCATCTTCGGAATCAAATCAAAGTCACAAGGACTAAAGTCCGGGGAGTATGGTGAATGGTACATTACTTCCCAGTCTCACCGACCGTACACAGCAGCCACAACTTCAGCTGTATGCGCCCGCATATTCTCGTGCAAAATGATGGGTGGGTTACGCAGAAAATGTCGCCATTTCTTTCGCAAAGCTGGTCCCAGCTGATGCTCCAAAAACTAACAGTAATACCGTGCCTTGACGGTCTGCCGAGGAGGAACGTAATGCGTTAGGGTAACACCATCACAGTCGTACACGAGAATCACCATAACATTCGCCATACTGGGGGTCTGGCGCACTTTAAACTTTCGCGACGACCCGTAATGACACCATTCGTTGGATTGACGTTCCAGTTCTGGCTGGTACGATGTGGCCCATGCCTCATCCGGTGTTACGATACGGCGTATGAAAGCCTCTCCTTCGCGCCCATAGCGCTCCAAGTGCGTCTGAGCAGCGTCGTAACGCATCCATTTCTGCATTTCCGTCAAATCATGCGGAACCCATCGTGATGCTTGATTTGATTCAGGTGCAAACATGTAATTCTTTCCAACCCTCGTACGCTGCTGCTTCCTGTTCCTTAGCGAAAAGCGGGCGTGGAACACCACTCAAAATTCGCAAGGTTCAAATGGCTCTGAGCACTATGGGACTTAACATCTGAGGTCATCAGTCCCCTAGAACTTAGAACTACTTAAACCTAACTACCCTAAGAACATCACACACATCCATGCCCGAGGCAGGATTCGAACCTGCGACCTTAGCAGTTGCGCGGTTCCGGACTGAAGCGCCTAGAAGCGCTCTTCCACCGCGGCCGGCCAAAAAATTCGCAAGGGACAGGTTATTCTTCATGTTCTTCATAAGTTTACGTAGAGAAAGCAGCTTTGTAGTTTTCCGAGTAACTGTATTTACTAATGCTAGAGATTTTTGCTGACGATATACACAGCTGCATCGGTGGCGTTGTGGAATGGTAAACCGGTGCAAACCATGGTCGGTGGTCTCAGTCTCCCAATGGTTTTTCTGTTGTTTTTTTTTTTCTTTCAGTTTGGGAGACCTATGTCTTTTACATGCAAAATTCATCAAATATATGCTTATCAACACATATCTCCATTTTTAAAGAAAAACGCGTGTCTTCTCGTTTCTAATTACATATTGTACGCAAAATTTCAGTTTTCATTGCAAATATAAATTATTTTTAATTGTCGATATTTTGTAAACGATTGTTAACAAGGATTCTTTAGATTAAAAAAAATCATAACAAATCAAATTTTTAGGCAGAAATGTAAAATCAAATACTCTTTATTTGGGCTACGTCCATTGTTTTACGCCACAGATGCGGTCTTACAGAAGCGAGAATGACAAACGTCGTGGAAGCGTGGAATACAATTTTCGCAGCATCGGGTACGCCATACAAATGCAGAATTTTTACAGTTGCCACCGTACCACTGCAACACGAACCCAGAAGTACTGAGCTGGAGCATAGTTAAGGTATTTATTTTTTGCGAGAAATAACAACGCATTTAAGCTGCCACACGTACTGAAACTAATGCACGATGCTTTGTCACGCTTTGTCACTGCCGGATGCTGCGCTGGCGGGATACAGAACGGCGCCTCATAAAAGGAGAAAAGGTGTCGCTTGGATGGCTTCATGGCTTCCGTTGTTGATCGACTCGTTATCAGTGTAGCAGACATTTCCAGTACAGAAATTTATCCCTCGAATTTGGATACGTAAGCAGTTCATACATTACCAGACGACTGCCTTTATGTAATATCTTCTGTGGCGTCAATATTTAACTATACGGTGCAATACGATTTTGCGTCACACATATCCCGGGCAAACAAATTGCCTAGTGTTTAAGTCAGGAATTTCCATCATTACTGAATGAGCTTTCCAATCTGCAGCGGAGTGTGCGCTGATAGGAAACTTTCCTGGCAGATTAAAACTGTGTGTCGGACCGAGACTTTAGCTGGGGACCTTTGCCTTTCGCGGGCAAGTGCTCTATCACCTGCCCGCGAAAGTCAAAGGTCCCGAGTTCGAGTCTCGGTCCGGCACACAGTTTTAATCTGCCAGGAAAGTTTCCATCATTCTTGTTTTTAATTACAATAATATGTTAGCTACATTATGTGGTGCTTTCCGTCTGGTCCCCTAAGAATCGTGCGGTATTGTTTGAGTTTTGCCGTTTGTTATTTGATTCTCTTTAAAAATTATATTACATTCGGAGCTATATTGTTCCTCTGTTCGTCTCATTTTACGTCGAAAATGCAACTGCTCGTATAACCGCAGATTAGCTGTTCCAGCTGGCTGCCCGATGCTGACAACGTTAAACGCACCAGTAGAGTTGTTGGCCCGTGTTATCGCTCAGTCGACGTGCGTGTAATGCACAGCATAAAATGTATCCTTATTATCATGCTTGACTGTACTCCAGACATCTTGGTTTCCGCTCGACGTAAAACTAAATCCAATGAGGTTCTAGCAAACGCGGAAGAATACGTGGTGTAATGTTTCCATCACGTTGATTCTTATGATGAACAAAGTATATATGTTTGCTACGTCGCGGGGCGTAGGAATACCAACATTGCCTAATCAACGTGGAATATGAAAGGAAACGATTAGTTGTGGCACAAGGTACCCATCGCTATGCACCGTACAGTGGACTGCGGAGTAAGTATGTAGATGTAGATGTAGAGGTAGAGTAGGTCGCTTGGCTGGCAAGGTACGAACACGTTTAAAACCACAGATGCTATGTATCTCGAATTCCAACAGGATACCATTTTTCCCCAGAAATAATTTATTAAAAGTAACCGTATGATTCGTCTAAAGAATATTGATATATTCACATCATGTAGCACATAAACAGTGTCTTTGCTAAAAAAGATGTTTTCTTCTCAGTAATTAGCTTTTCTGACATTCACAGGCTAAAGCTATAGCTTCGTCACTACCAGCACTTGATTCTGATCTTCTAGTTCTCGGGCTTCTTCTTCTTGTATTTACGGCATGGTCCTATTTGTAGCATATTGCCAAAGCTTCCCGCGTATTTGACGCATGTCACGATTTTCCAGTGTTCGTTTTCAGTATATGACAAATATCTGTACGTTGCTGCTCGGTGATGAGAAATATATGTTGCAGTAAGCGTAAGCATCCAGACTGCAGCTTTGTTCTTTGTACTGAAGAGCCAAACTAGTACACCTGCCTAATATCGTCTAGAAGAGGTCTTCCAATTAACCAAGTTCTGAACTTTTTTCGACTTTTTGTGTTATTCAGTGGCAGAAATGTGTATTTACGTGACTCTCATTATGCTTATTGCTGGGACGTCTTTGAAACGAAGGTCAATACAATACATGCAGATAAAGAAAGTCTGCTGTAATCCACTGATCTACCTGAAGATAATGGTGTAAGGCCTGTAAAAGCGTCGTAGAAGAAAATAAAAGTGGCTGAAACAGATAACTGTTTCAGTTTATACCACAAACAGTAGCATTTTCCAAATCAGTATAGGATATGGACACATGGAGGTTACATCTACATCTGCATCTACGTACATGCTCTGCAAGCTACCGTATTATACGTGGCGGAGGGTACCTCGTGCCACTCACTACTGATCATTTTCTTTCGTGTTCCATTAGCGCCGGCCGGAGTAGCCGAGCGGTTCTAGGCGCTACAGTCTGGAACCGGGAGACCGCTACGGTCGCAGGTTCGAATCCTGCCTCGGGCATGGACGTGTGTGATGTCCTTAGGTTAGTTAGGTTTAAGTAGTTCTAAGTTCTAGGGCACTGACGACCTCAGACGGGCTCAGAGCCATTTGAACCATTTGTTCCAATAGCAAATAGAGCGAGGGAAAAAGACCGATTATATATCTCTGTATGCACCCTAATATCTCTTCTGTTATGTACATTCGCAACAGTAGCATCGTTCTGTAGCCAACCTTAGATGCCGGTTCTCTAAACTGTCTCAGCTGTGTGCCTCGAAAAGAATGTCGCCTTCCCTCCAGGGTTTCTCATTTGAGTTCTTGAACCAGCTCTGTAATCGTTGAATCTTGTCTCAAACCTACCGGTAACAAATCTAGCAGCCCACCTCTGAATAGCTTCGATGTCTTCGTTTAATGCAACCTCGCGGGCATCCCAAACACTCGAGCAATACTGAAGAATGGATCGCACTAGTGTCCTATACACAGTCTCCTTTACAGATGAACCACATTTTCCTATAATCCTTCGAATAAATCGAAGTCAACCATTATCCTTCCCAACTACAATCCTCAAACGCTCGTTCTATTTCATATCGCTTGCAACGTTATGCCAGAGTATTTAATCGATGTGGCTGTGTCAAGCAGCACACTGCTTATACTGTATTCGAACATTAAGGGATTTTTTTACCTATTCATATGCATTAAATTTACCATCTGGTGAGCAAGATGTATGAGACAGGCGAAATACCCTCAGACTTCAAGAAGAATATAATAATTCCAATCCCAAAGAAAGCAGGCGTTGACAGATATGAAAGTTACCGAACTATCAGTTTAATAAGTCACGGCTGCAAAATATTAACGCGAATTCTTTACAGACGAAAGGAAAAACTGGTAGAAGCCGACCTTGGGGAAAATCAGTTTGGATTCCGTAGAAATGTTGGAACACGTGAGGCAATACTCACCCTACGACTTATTTTAGAAGCTAGATTAATAAAAGGCAAACCTACGTTTCTAGCATTTGTAGACTTAGAGAAAGCTTTTGACAATGTTGACTGGAATACTCTCTTTCAAATTCTAAAGGTGGCAGGGGTAAAATACAGGGAGAGAAAGGCTATTTACAATTTGTACAGAAAGCAGATGGCAGTTATAAGAGTCGAGGGACATGAAAGGGAAGCAGTGGTTGGGAAGGGAGTGAGACAGGGTTGTAGCCTCTCCCCGATGTTATTCAATCTGTATATTGAGCAAGAAGTAAAGGAAACAAAAGAAAAGGTCGGAGCAGGTATTAAAATCCATGGAGAAGAAATAAAAACTTTAAGGTTCGCCGATGACATTGTAATTCTGTCAGAGACAGCAAAGGACTTGGAAGAGCAGTTGAACGGAATGGACAGTGTCTTGAAAGGAAGATATAAGATGAACATCAACAAAAGCAAAACGAGGATAATGGAATGTAGTCGAATTAAGTTGGGTGATGCTGAGGGAATTAGATTAGGAAATGAGACACTTAAAGTAGTAAAGGAGTTTTGCTATTTGGGGAGCAAAATCAAAATAACTGATGATGGTCGAAGTAGAGAGGATATAAAATGTAGACTGGCAATGGCAAGGAAAGCGTTTCTGAAGGAGAGAAATTTGTTAACATCGAGTATAGATTTAAGTGTCAGGAAGTCGTTTCTGAAAGTATATGTATGTAGTGTGGCCATGTATGGAAGTGAAATATGGACGATAACTAGTTTGGACAAGAAGAGAATAGAAGCTTTCGAAATGTGGTGCTACAGAAGAATACTGAAGATTAGCTGGGTAGATCACATAACTAATAAGGAGGTACTGAATAGGATTGGGGAGAAGAGGAGTTTGTGGCACAACGTGACTAGAAGAAGGGGTCGGTTGGTAGGACATGTTCTGAGGCATCAAGGGATCACAAATTTAGCATTGGAGGGCAGCGTGGAGGGTAAAAATCGTAGAGGGAGACCAAGAGATGAATCCACTAAGCAGATTCAGAGGGATGTAGGCTGCAGTACGTACTGGGAGATGAAGAAGCTTGCACAGGATAGAGTAGTGTAGAGAGCTGCATCAAACCAGTCTCAGGACTGAAGACCACAACAACAACAACAAATTTACATTTTTCTACGTTTGGAGCTATTTGCCATTCATCACATTAAAATTCTGTCTAAGTGATCTGTATCACCCTACAGTCACTCATGTTCGACACCTTCGCGTAAAGCACATCATCATCAGCAAACAGCTGCAGATTGCTGGTCACCCTATCCGTCATATCATTTATGTATACAGAGAATAAAAGCGGTCCTGTCACACATCCCTGGGGCACTCCTGACGATACTCTTGTCTATGATGAACACTTGTCGTCACAGGACAACGTACTGGGATCTATTACTTAAGAAGTCTTGGAGCCACTCACGTATATGGGAACTTATTCTGTATGCTCTAACCTTCGTTAACAGCCTGCATTGGGAACCCATGTCAAACGCTTATCGGGAGTCTGGGAATATGGTGCCGCCTTCTACAAGTCCAATCTATAAAACCCAGTATACTGAAGGAAAAGGTGATAGATTATAGTATGATGTGCATTCGGAAAGTAAGGTCCGATCGGTGGCGAAATGGAAACCACTGTGAAAATCAAAAAAGTTTTATTTGCAGCAGTTAGGTACATCTTCCAGCTACTTCTCAGCGTATTCGCCACTTCGATATAGACATATGTCTTAGTGTCGTACCAAATTTACAATACCCTGGTCATAGAAGACAGCCGCCTGTGCTTTCCGCCAGTTTTCGACGCTAGTATGTAGCTCGCTGTCTGTGCCAAAATGTTGTCATCATAGTCAGCGGTTTATGTGAGGAGAAACTCTGGGGTAGCTAATTATAGGCTGCAATGTGGGTGATCAAACACTCCCCATCGAAAATGCTGCAGAAGATCTTTATTGCCCCTGTAAAGTGTGGCTAAGAAGAAGGGGACGCATGACAGTTACGTTACGCAGGTTGCATAAAAATCAGGCGAAACCTCTCCCCAGGATTTCGCACTTGGCGGGAGACATTATTTTCAATACAGCTTTACGTGCTGACTGTGCGGTTATAACTGAAAAGAGCAACTAGACACTATCAACGGACATACTAGAGACACTGCCCAACACATCTGTGCAAAGCTTCAGCGGATTTTTGCTGTGGTTTTCATTTAGTGCGCGATCGGACCTAACTTTCCGAATAGCCCTCGTACTTCCGCTAGCCTGCTGTGAAACGCCACTTTCGCTCTTTGCTCCATGCTTTGCGATTTTATTCTGTTCCAGGAACTTTTTATAAAGCAAGCTTCGATTTTTCTTAGAGTGTTTATGAAATCTGCCTTCACAGCAAGTGACTTCAAACGCTTTTTGTAAGGCTCCTCAAAGTCGGTCAGAGCTTTGAAACCATGTCAGAATTTCGCTGAAACCAGCCGGGTTGCCCCTTGAGGCGCAGTGGTGTCGACGAACAAAGAGCATTCTCTATGGCGCCATCATCAAAGGGCGTCGGGGCTTGGACTCAGCGCCTCTAGCGGCATATTAACGAAATACAGCGGCCAACGCCTCCGAGTAGCGATACGTCTGACGGGCAGAATGGCTCCCTCTGGGACCTCAGGAAGCCGGGGGTCCCTGGAGGTGTATTCTTTCATCAGTTACGACTGCCTGCCGATGTTATGCGTTCTCCGTGTTTTATTTTGCAATTAAATACTGCACGAGCGGGCAGACTAGCCTCGTATACGGAGTTACTGCTCCCGGGCGTATTACCCGCGAATTCAGACGAGTCCGCTCTACTGAGAAAAGTGTAATATGCATAGTGAAAAGGTTCTGAAATTGGAATGCGGCACGTGACACTCATATTCACTGCGGAATTGCCCTCTATTTGAATATAAAGTGCCAGTGAGATGTGGTGAGAGTACATTAATAACAATGCATCCTGCGAAAGCAGTTAGAAGGATTCTCGGTATGTGACGCGGCTCGTCGCACACAATTTATATGCATCCATTATGATTGTGGAAATCTGTGTAACTCAAATACGAGTTACAGATACTCTGCGATTTATTATCCTCAGTCTCCATCTACATCCGCACTCGGCAAGCCGCCTCGAAGTGCATGAAAGTGGGTATTTGCCACTGCAACGCGTATTTTGCTTCGCGGGAAGAATGGCTGCTTAAATGCATTTGTACGCGCTGTAACTAGGGTTTCGCAATCCCTTCAGGAACAAGGAAGCTGTAGTACATTTCTAGATTCCTCACTTAATACTGCTTCTTGAAAGTTTGTTTGTTGGCTTTCACGGGACAGCTCGCATCTGTCTTCAAGCGTCTGCCAGTTCACGTTGTTCATCATCTTCGTGACGTTATGTCACTGCTGCCCTGCGATATACCCTGTAAGTCTGGTGTGCTAAGAGTCCCACACACTTCAGCAGTATTCTAGAGTGAGTCCTATGAGTGATTTTGTAATACAGAGTGTATTTGAAATTTTCACTCTGCAGCGGAGCTTTCACTGATATGAAATTTCTTGGCAGATTAAAACTGTCTGCCGGACCGGGACTCGAACTCGGGACTTTCGCCTTTTGCGGGCAAGTGCTCTACCATCTGAGCTACCCAAGTGCGGTTCACGACCCGTCGTCACGGCTTTAATACTGCAAGTACCTCGTCTCCTACCTTGCAAACTTCACAGGAGCTCTCTTGCAGATCTTGCAGAACTAGAACTCTTCGAAGAAAGGATACAATGGAGACATGGCTTAGCGACAGACTGGGAGATGTTTCCAGAATGAAATTTTGACTCTGCAGCGGAGTGTGCGCTGATATGAAACTTTCTGGCAGATTAAAATCAGATGGTAGAGCACTTGCTCGCGGAATGCAAAAATCCCGAGTTCGAATCTCGATCCGTCACCCACTTTTACTCTTCCAGGAACTGTCATATCAGTGCACAATTCTCTGCAGATAGAAAATTTCATTCTGGAAACATCCCCCAGGCTGTGGCTAAGCTGTGTCTCCACAATATCCTTTCCTCCAAAAGTGCTAGTTCAAAAAATGTTCAAATGTGTGTGAAATCTTATGGGACTTAACTGCTTAGGTCATCAGTCCCTAAGCTTACACACTACTTAACCGAAATTATGCTAAGGGCAAATACACACACCCATGCCCGAGGGAGGACTCGAACCTCCGCCGGGACCAGCCGCACAGTCTACGACTGCAGCGCCCCAGACCGCTCGGCTGATCCCGCGTGGCCAAGAGTGCTAGTTCTGCAAGGTCTGCAGGAGAGCTCCTGTGAAGTTTGGAAGGTAGGAGACGAGGTACTGACGGAATTAAAGCTGGAATGAAGGGTTGTGAGTCCTGTTTCGGTAGCTCAGATGGTAGAGCACTTGCCCGTGAAAGGCTAAGATCCTGCGTTCGAATCTCAATCCGGTACACAGTTTTAATCTGCAAGGCAGTTTCAGAATGCATTTTCCCATTTTCCTGCATAATCAACCAAAGTATGCCGCCTGCCTTACCTAAGACTGAATCTACATGACCATATCCCTGAAAAGCGTAAAACCAGATATCTGTAAGAATTACTCATTCCAGTTATTAACAGATTTCGTAATCATAGTATAATACCTGTTTTTCGCTTTCTGGAGTGCACAGTTATACATTTACGAATATTTATAGCGAGATAATAGCCTTTGTACCATTTCGAAAACTCGTCAAAATCTGTGATGCATATAGGCAAGCTGAAGCAAAGAATGAAAATTTATAGTGAGGCAGTGATTTGAACTTGGGTCTCACTAGACAGATGCTCTGACCAGTACGCCACCCTCACAGTGGCTTTGCACGACCCCACCGACTACCTTAGCATACCTCCCGCCTCGGTTCAAATCAATAAGGGCAGTGAGGGGGGCAGGGGGGAGGTATGCCACGATAGTGCATGCATGCAGTTTTGCAAAGTATCTGTGGCAGGCTGGCGTTGTGGTTAGCACATCTCTCTAGTGCGCAGAAGACCCGGGTTCGAATCCTGGCCTCGATAAAAACATTTTGAATTCCTTCGTTCAGTGTGCATATAAACATCATAGATGTTTGATACTTCGGAAGGTCTCTGGGGCCATAAAGTTTCATTTGATCACGAAGATCTGACCAAACATATTTTACAGCTTTGTTTGCATGAAAAGTTTCCGCGACAGCTGAGTCGGTTATTACTAGTTTCTCCGTCTGAAGCTTACTGCAATTAATTTAAAAATATTTTACACCACACGCTTTTCACTGTTATTTAGATAGCGTCTTCTGTGATCATTGGTTTTTCTGTCTCCTGTTCACATGTTCTGCGAACCACTGCTGCTTCCTCCGTTGTTAGAGGAGGTCGAGATCGAAAGAAATTTGGTTGTACGTTTACTGTTGGCAACTTTTCGCCGTTTCTGAAACCACTGTTTCTTAAGCTGCGTTAGCGTTTTTTCACTTCACCACGCTGTAGAACTTTTGAATATAAAGAGTTCCGCACTCAGCACAAAAAAATGGTTCAAATGGCTCTGAGCATTATGGGACTTAACATCTGAGGTCATCAGTCCCCTAGAACTAAGAACTACTTAAACCTAACTAAGGACATCGCACACATCCATGCGCGAGGCAGGATTTGAACCTGCGACCGTAGCGGTCGCGCGGTTCCAGACTGAAGCGCGTAGAACCGCTCGGCCAGACCGGCCGGCCACTCAGCACAGTTTATAAACATATACACTGCGAGTCTTAACGAAAACAGTTCGATTGCTGCAGTGCAATGATAGGTGATACAGAAGAAGTGACTGTATTAACCGTATCTCGCGGGTCAATGCGAGGCTGGCGACTCTCGTGTAGGTTGATATGTGTAGGCGGGTATAGAAATACAGGGTGATTCAAAAAGAATACCACAACTTTAGGAATTTAAAACTCTGCAACGACAAAAGGCAGAGCTAAGCACTATCTGTCGGCGAATTAAGGCAGCTATAAAGTTTCATTTAGTTGTACATTTGTTCGCTTGAGGCGCTGTTGACTAGGCGTCAGCGTCAGTTGATGCTAAGATGGCGACCGCTCAACAGAAAGCTTTTTGTGTTATTGAGTGCGGCAGAAGTGAATCGACGACAGTTGTTCAGCGTGCATTTCGAACGAAGTTGGCACTTATCTGTCCGTAACTACCTGAACGTCAACTACCCGAGGCGATGGATCGGCCGCCGGGCAGCCCGTGACAGAGCACTTCATCACTGGCCTCCAAGAAGCCCTGATCTTACCCCCTGCGACTTTTTCTTATGGGGGTATGTTAAGGATATGGTGTTTCGGCCACCTCTCCCAGCCACCATTGATGATTTGAAACGAGAAATAACAGCAGCTATCCAAACTGTTACGCCTGATATGCTACAGAGAGTGTGGAACGAGTTGGAGTATCGGGTTGATATTGCTCGTGTGTCTGGAGGGGGCCATATTGAACATCTCTGAACTTGTTTTTGAGTGAAAAAAAAACTTTTTTAAATACTCTTTGTAATGATGTATAACAGAAGGTTATATTATGTTTCTTTCATTAAATACACATTTTTAAAGTTGTGGTATACTTTTTGAATCACCCTGTACAATGAGACGGCAAAAGTCGATGGTTAGCGACATACCTGTATACGGATCTCGGTAGTATCGCGTACACGAGGAATAAAATGGCGGTGCATTGGCGGAGCTGTTAGTTGAGCTCAGGTGATGCACATGAAAAGGATTCCGCGATCACACGGCGGAATTAACAGACTTTGAACGAGGAATTGTGGTTGGAGCTACAGGCATGGAAAATTCCATTTCGAAACTGTGAGGGAATTCAATATTCCAAAGCCCACAGTGTCAAAACTGTGACGAGAATTTCAGGCATTACCTCTCGCCACGAAGAAAGCGGTGAACGACGGCCTGCACTTGAAGACCGAGAAGAGCTGCGTTTACGTATAGTTGTCTGTGCTAACAGACAACCAATACTGTATGAATTAACCGCAGAAATCAATGCGGGACGTACGACGAACGTATCCGTTAGGACAATGCGGGGACTTTTGACGCTATTGGGCTATGGCAGTTGACGATCAACACGAGTGCCTTTGCTAACAGCACGACATCGCCTGCAGCACTTCACCTCGGCTCGTGACCATTTCGGTTGGAGCCTAGACAACTGGGAAACTGTGGCCTGGTCAGGTGAGTTCCAATTTCAGTTGGTAATAATTGATGGTAAGGTTCGAGTGTGGCGCAAACCCCACGAAGCCATGAACTCAGGTTCTCAACAGGCACTGTGCAACCAGGTGATGGGTCCATAAGAGTGTGGGCTGTGTTTTTATGGAATGGACTGGGTCTTCTAGTCCAACTGAACTGATCGTTGACTGGAAATTGTTATGTTCGGCTACTTGGAGATCATTTGCAGCCATTCATGGACTTCATGTTCCCCAACAACGATGTCACGTCACCGAGCCACAGTTGTTCGCGATTGGTTTGAAGAAATCTCTGGACAATTCGAGTGACTGACTTGGTCAGGGGTCCTGTAGTCCAACTGAACCGGTCGTTGACTGGAAGTGGTTATGTTCGGCTACTTGGAGACCATTTGCAGCCATTCATGGACTTCATGTTCCCCAACAAAGATATCACGTCACCGAGCCACAGTTGTTCGCGATTGGCTTGAAGTATGTTCTGGACAATTCGAGCGATTGACTTGGTCAGGGGTCCTCTAGTCCAACTGAAGCGATCGTTGACTGGAAATGGTTATGTTCGGCTACTTGGAGATCATTTGCAGCCATTCATGGACTTCATGTTCCCCAACAACGATGTCACGTCACCGAGCCACAGTTGTTCGCGATTGGTTTGAAGAAATCTCTGGACAATTCGAGTGATTGACTTGGTCAGGGGTCCTCTAGTCCAACTGAACCGGTCGTTGACTGGAAGTGGTTATGTTCGGCTACTTGGAGACCATTTGCAGCCATTCATGGACTTCATGTTCCCCAACAAAGATATCACGTCACCGAGCCACAGTTGTTCGCGATTGGCTTGAAGTATGTTCTGGACAATTCGAGCGATTGACTTGGTCAGGGGTCCTCTAGTCCAACTGAAGCGACCGTTGACTGGAAATGGTTATGTTCGGCTACTTGGAGATCATTTGCAGCCATTCATGGATTTAATGTTCCCAAACAACGATGTCATGTCACCAAGCCACAGTTGTTCGCGATTGGTTTGAAGAAATCTCTGGACAATTCGAGTGATTGACTTGGTCAGGGGTCCTCTAATCCAACTGAACTGGTCGTTGACTGGAAATGATTATGTTCGGCTACTTGGAGACCATTTGCAGCCATTCATGGACTTCATGTTCCCCAACAATGATGTCACGTCACCGAGCCACAGTTGTTCGTGATTGGCCTGAAGTATGTTCTGGACAATTCGAGCGATTGACTTGGTCAGGGGTCCTCTAGTCCAACTGAACCGGTCGTTGACTGGAAATGGTTATGTTCGGCTACTTGGAGATCATTTGCAGCCATTCATGGATTTAATGTTCCCAAACAACGATGTCACGTCACCGAGCCACAGTTGTTCGCGATTGGTTTGAAGTACGTTCTGGACAATTCGAGCGATTGACTTGGTCATCCAGATCGCGCGACAGGAACCCCATCAAATATTTATGGAAGATGGTCGAGGGGTCAGTTCGTGCACAGCAGCTTGCACAGGCAACGCTTTCGCAATTATGGACGGCTATACAGGCAGCATAAAACGATATTTCTGCAGAGGACGTCCAACGACTTGTTGAGTCTATGCCACATCGAACTCCTGTACCATGCCGGGTGGATGGAGGTCAGATACGGTATTGAGGGGTATCCCATCACTTCTGACGCCTCAGTGCAGTCCGGATCGCCAACTGACGTGTCGGAGGATGTCTGCGGAGCAGTAGGCAACGAGCGCGCACCACACAGCTCTAGAGAGCGGGCGAACTCTGACTTTGCGAAAGCTTTGGGACGACAGGGAACGTTTTAACTTGATTGCAGTTCACGTAGACAGGGGTTAAAAGCCCTGCCCAGTCGTGCAGATTCAAGTTTCCTCTGGTTTCCTTAAAGTGCTTAAGGCAAATACCAGGATACTTCATCAGAATTATCCCGGTTTTCCATCATCTCCGAATAGCAGCCTGTGGTCCATCTCTAATCGCGTCTTTGACGGGACGCTAAACTGTAAACTACTTTCCTTTCCTAAAATAAAATGATTTACTACTTGTCTTCATTATAACTTTAATATTGCAACATGCATCAGTCCCTTGCTGTGATAACGCACGAAAACCAGCGACTAGTTACCGTCAGAGAATGTCACTTTAATTCGTTTGTGTCACCAATTACTTAAGTATGTGAACTATAGTTTCTTAACTATGCTATTAGCAGTCAGAAAGTCTCTGTAAATTGTAAACTTCATTCCCAGTTGTTATAGACATGTATTTCTACGTAGATGCAAGTAGTCACTTGACACTTCGTTGATTTCTGTAGCGGTATTTAGACGGCAGTTAGTAATTTTAAAAGAAACACTAAACTTGTTGCTCTTTATAATTTAATGATTTTGAATGTACTGTCTAACTGATGAGGCCCTACGTGAACAGTTTCAACGTCTTAAACTCCTATCAGATGGTTTTCTTGAATTTCATATGGCCCTAAAGGTGCTGTAAGTTTCATTTCTCTCTTATACAGAGTTACATCATTATTTCACCATCACAGGCCTTTCGACCAAGACAGCCAATTTTAATGTATACTATGACAACCAAAGAACGACCTCGATTGCTCCTGGTTCTCCTAGTTGTTGGTTTAGATTAATTTATTGGGTACATACATGTGGCTGAACAGCAGTCTGTTGTATATGATTGGTTCGTGGATACCTGTTCAGAGGCGCTGTCCATCGACTACTATACCATTGTAGCTGTGCATGACAAACTCTGTCACTTACTAATTGTCAGTCATGTTTCTCCACACGCGCCCACTACCAGTGTGCCTAGATAGGCGCAATGTCACAAGACCTCTATGAAACTTATCCAACAATGGAATACCGCAAAACATGTTTAATTTTATTACTCATTAGTATACCAAACCTAATAGCAACGTTGCCTGAAATTCGCTGTTTGAAACTTAGAAGATCAAACTAACAAAAATGGTTCAAATGGCTCTGAGCACTATGGAACTTAACATCTGAGATCATCAGTCCCCTATAACTTAGAACTACTTAAACCTAACTAACCTAAGGACATCACACACATCCATGGCCGAAGTAGGATTCGAACCTCCGACCGTAGCGGTCGCGCGGTTACAGACTGTAGCGCCTAGAACCGCTCGGTCACACCGGCCGGCTTCAAACTAAGAGTCAAAGTTATCCGTAACTAGACGGCCGTTATAATAGTCGAAGGATATGAACGGACAATCACTAGTGAGGCAATGTTGTTGTATATCTGCCTTGTTACCCAGTCTACTGATAGAACATGTAGTAAGAAATATGGAAAGTCAGTTAAAGTTCAGACACGAGAGATTAAAATTTGGAGAATTGCCGATGCTATGGTCATGCTGTCAGAGATGGCAAAGCATTTGTAAGCTGAGTTTATCAGAAATAGATTACAGGGATTATAAGATGAATGTCAACAAAGGTAAGACAAGACTAAGGAAATCCAGCGGAATAAAACCATACGATGCAGAAGGAAAGTAATAGGTAATCAGACGCTTTTGGTAGTAGCTGAGTTTTGCTATTTGAGCAGGAAAATAACTGGCAATAGTCGAAGTGGAAAGGGTGTAAAACGCAGACTGGCAGTAGCAAGGAAAACATTTCTGAAAAAGAGAAATTTGTTACCGTGTAACACGAAAATAAGTTATGTCGTTTCGTTTCTGTATTTGCCGCGAGTATGGAAGTGAAATCCGAGCAATAAGAAGACAGGAAGAAAATAGCTTTTCAAATGTGGCGATTCGAAACAGTCATGATTACATGGGTGACTGGTGACGAGGCACTGAATGAAACTGAGAAGCAAGACAATTGAGTAAAAGAAGGATCGGTTTGTAGAACACATCCTGAAGCATAGGAATCATCAACTTGGTTGTAAAGGGATGTGTCTGAAGTGTAAAACTGTAGAGCGAGATGAAGGCTTAATAACATTAACCTAATTCAAATAGGTGTAGGTTGCATTAGGTATGAAGAGACGATCCACACAACAGATTAGCGTGGGGATGCGTAAATATAGATGTAGGTGTAGTAGTTCAAACCAGTCATCGGACTGAAAGCAACATTAGCACATAGTTAATGTGCAATCTTGAATAGAATCTACGTTACAGCTGAAGTAATCGTACGTTTCCTGCCCTCCATAAAAATATGTCTAAGGTACGAGATATAGTCGTAAGGTTTTAATTATCAGTTTAAAAAATTATTATGTCATTCATTTTTGTTTGTGTGCAGGTAGACATCCGCAGTTGTGGCCTACTATGAAATCCGTGCTACGAAACCGTAGCACGCCGCTGTTACTGTTGTGGTGGTCTTTAGGCCGAAATCTAGTTTCATGCGGCTCTCCATGCAACTCCGTTCTGAGCAGGACTCCCTCCGAATAACTTCTGGAAACTACATCCATTTGCTTACTGTGTTCATCTTTTGGTCTCCCTCTATAATTTTCACCCACCTCACTTCCCCCCAATACTAAAGTGATAATCCCTTGATGTCTCAGAATGCATCCTATCAACCGACCCCTTCTTTTAGTCAAGTCCTGTTACAAATTTCTCTTCTCCTCAGTTCTATTCAGTACCTCCTCATTAGTTACATGATCTATCCATCTAATCTTCAAAATTCTTCTATAGCACCACATTTCGAAAGCTTCCATTTTCTTTTTGTCTAAACTGTTTATCGTCCATGTTTCACTTCCAGACATGGGTAGACTCCAGACAAGTATCTTCAGAAAAGAATTCCTAAAACATAAATCTATATTCGATTTTAACAAATTTCTCTTCTTCAGAAATACTTTTCTTGCCATTTCCAGTCTACATTTTAGATCCTCTCTGCATCCGCCTTCATCAGTTATTTTGCTGCGCAAATAGCAAAACTCGTCGACTACTTTCAGTTTCTCGTTTCGTAATCCAATTCCCGCAGCATCGCCTGATTTAATTCTACTGCATTCCATTATCCTTGTTTTGCTTTCGTTGTTATTCATCTTACGTTGTCCTTTCAAGACGCTATTCATTCCGTTAGATTGCTCTTCCAAGTTCTTTGCTGTCTCTGACAGAATCACAGTGTCATCGGCAAACCTCAAACTTTTCATTTCTTCCTCCTGAACTTTAATTCCTACCCCAAATTTTGCTTTTGTTTCCTTTACTGTTTGTTCAATGTACAGATCGAATGACATAGGAGACAGACTACAACCTTGTCTCATTCCCTTCTCAACCACTGCTTCCCTTTCAAGGTCTTTGAGTGCTATAAATGCCATCTGGATTCTGTACAAGTTGTAAATAGTCATTCGCTCCCTTTATTTTACCACTGCTACCTTTTGAATTTCAAAGAGCGTATTGCAGTCTACATTGTCAAAACCTTTCTCTAAGTTTGTATTGTATGTTAATGACGGAGAGGCTCCGGCCCCGCTGCAGCCGCAGTGGTCCACAACCCCACGATCACTACCGCAGTCCACTTCACCCCTCCGCCGTGCCACACTGAACCACTCTTTCATTGATATTGTTTGGTTCGGCCCCCGGTGGACCTCTCCAGGGAACGTCTCACACCAGACGAGTTTAACCCCTATGTTTGCGTGGTACAGTAATGGTGGTGTATGCTTACGTGGAGAACTTGTTTGTGCAGCAATCGCCGACATAGTGTAGCTGAGGCAGAATAAGGGGAACCATCCAGCATTCCCTGAGGCAGATGGAAAACTGCCTAAAAACCATCCACAGACTGGCCGACTCACCCGACCTCGACACAGGCCCGCCGGGCGGATTCGTGCCGGGGACTAGGCGCTCCTTCTGGCTCCGGAAAGCCGTGTGATAGACCGAACGGATAACCGGGAGGGCTTTCTCTAACTTTTCAATGCTATGAACGTAGATTTATATTTTCTTAACGTTCTAAGGTAAGTCGTAGGATCAGCACTGTCTCAAGTGTTCCAACATTTCTCCGCAACCCAAACTGATCTTCCCAGAGGTCGGCTTCTACCAGCTTTTCCATTCTTTTGTAAATAATTCATATTAGCATTTTGCAGCCATGGCTTTTAAACTAAGACTTGGGTAATATTGACAGTTGTCACCAACTGATGTCCTTAGAAATGGACTTATTACATTCTTCTTGAAGTCTGAAGGTATTTCGCCTGTTTCATACACCTTGCACAACAGCTGGAATAGTTTGTCACGGCTCGCTCTCCCAAGGATGTCAGTAGTTCTGACAATGTCGTTTACTCTAGGGGCCTTGTTTCTGCTTAAGCCTTTCAGTGTTCTGCCAGATACTTCTCGGAGTGTGATATCTCGAATCTCATCTACATCTATGTCCTCTTCCCCTTATTTAATATTGCCCTCAAGTTCATGTCCCTTGCATAGACCCTCTATATACTTCTTCCACATTTCAGATTTCTGTTTTTTGCTTATACTGCTTTTCGATATGAGCTCTTCATATTAATACAGCTGCTTCCCTTTTCTGCAAAGGCCTCTTCAGTTTTCACGTAGGTGGTGTCTATCTCCGTTCTCCTAGTCTTACACTGAAGAGCCAAAGAGACAGGTACACCTGCTTAATGTCGTATAGGACCCCTGCGAGCACACAGAAGTGCCGCAACACGACGTGGCATGGACTCGAGTAATGTCTGAAGTATTGCTGGAGGGATTTGACACCATGAATCCTGTGGGGCTGTCCATAAATTCGTAATAGTACGAGAGGTTAGAGATCTCTTCTGAACAGTAAGTTTCAAGGCATCCCATACATGCTTAATAATATTCGTGTCTGGAGAGTTTGGTGGCCAACGGAATGTTTAAACTCAGAAGAGTGTTCCTGGAGCCACCGTGTAGCAATTCTGGGCGTGTGGAGTGTCGCATTGTCCTGCTGGAATTACCCAAGTAGGTCGGAATGCACAACGGACATGAATGGTTGAAGGTGATCAGACAGGATGCTTACGTATGTGTCTCCTGCCAGAGACGTATCTAGACGTATCAGGGTCCCGTATCACCCCAACTGCACACACCCCATACCATTACAGAGCCTCCATCAGCTTGAACAGTCCGCTGCTGACATGCAGGATCCATGCATTCATGAGGCTGTTTCCATACCGTACAAGTTCATCTGCTCTATACAATTTTAAAGGAGACTCATTCGATCACTCAACATGCTTCCAGTCATCAGCAGTCCAACGTCCGTATTGACGGGCGCAAGCGAAGCGCGAAGTTATTTGTGGTGCTGTCATCAAGGGTACACGAGTGGGCCTTCGGCTCCGAAAACCCATATCGAACATATTTCGTTAAATAGTTCCCAGCATTGAAATCTGCTGGAATTTGTGGAAGTGTTGCACTTGTGTGACGTTGAACGATTCTCTTCAATCGTCATTGATTCTGTTCTTGCAGGATCGTTTTCCGGCCGCAGCTATGTCGGAGATTTGACGTTTTACCGGACTCCTGATATTCGCGGTACACTCGTGCGATGGTCGTACGATAAAATCCCCACTTCATCGCTCCTCGGAAATGCTGTATCCCATAGCTCGTGCGCCGACTACAACACCACGTTCAAACTCACTTAAATCTTGATTAGCTACCATTGTAGCAGCAGTAACCGATCTAAGAACTGCAACAGACACTTGTTGGCTTATACAGGCGTTGCTGACCGCAGCGCCGTATTTTGCCTGTTTAGATATCTCTGTGAATACACGTGCCTATACCAGTTTCTTCAGCGCTTCAGTGTATGTTCTTCTATATCTTTACATTTGTCCTCTAGCAATTCCTGCTAACACAGCCGGCCGAGGTGGCCGAGCGGTTCTAGGCGCTACAGTCTGGGACCGAGCTACCGCTACGGTCGCAGGTTCGAATCCTGCCTCGGGCATGGATGTTTGTGATGTCCTTAGGTTAGTTAGGTTTAAGTAGCTCTCAGTTCTAGGGGACTGATGACCTCAGAAGTTAAGTCCCATAGTGCTCACAGCCATTTGAACCATTTTTATGCTAACACAGTTTGCACTCCTTGTCAATGTCATTTTTTAGACGTTTGTATTGTAGTGAAACGAGCCAGCCGCTCGAGATTAGCCGAGCGGTCTGAGGCGCTGCAATCGTGGACTGTGCGGGTGGTCCCGGCGGAGGTTCGTGTCCGCCCTCGGGCGTGGGTGTGTGTGTTTGTCCTTAGGATAATTTAGGTTAAGTAGTGTGTACGCTTAGGGACTGATGGCCTTAGCAGTTTATTAACATATGATTTCACACACATTTGAACATTTTTGAAACGAGCCAAAAGAAAGTTGGACATCTCTTGTTTACGGTATATGTTGGCTGTGTCATTTTGATTTCTCTAGCGGCGTGCTACGTTATTGCAGAGTGTAGATTTCGAAGTATGACTGCAGACATGTATCATCATACGCAAAAAAAATAAACTAAAAGAATCATTTTTTCGAGGAGGTGATAAGTAACGCATTCAGACTATACCTTCGTGCTTATTTTATTGATGAAAGACATAATTCGTTGTTGCAAGACAGCGATAGAGCTTGGGTAGCGTGCTTGGAAAGTCTTTAGAAACGACAGCGAAGCGACCGGCTGCACACAGGGGCTCGCGCGCGCACGCCGAGCTGATTTCGCAAGCCGTCGCGTGTACTCGCCGACGCTGCGGCTGCCGGCTTGCCCCATTAGCGCGGCGCTGGCATACTTCCCTCCAGGATGCGTCCAGCGCGGCTTCAAACGGAGCGGCCGGACAGTAAAAGTGCCGCGGCTGTGGCGGCCGCGCCTCCGGCCTGACGAACTGCTCCATTAATATCGGCAGGAGAGGCAGTGGCGGCGGCAACCCCTGTCAGCCGGTTTCGTAAGTGAGGGACGGGAGTTCGTACCGAGCAGGTGTAGCTGGCCGGCCACGCCCACGGACGCCGTCTTGTCACCGCCCACCGCCGCTTTGAACTCCCTAATAGATCCTCCGCTTTCCCAGCCCCGCACCAATGGCCCGTCGCCAGTCCTACATTTTCGCAGCTCGAAAGATATACTACTGGTGATTTGTCCACCTGATTTGTCTAGAGATGAATTCTCTGCCCTGTGCTGAGTCGCAGAGATTTGTGGAGGCATTGTGATTTTTACCTCTACAAGACGTCACAACATGACAGAATAAAATACAGGGTGATCCATTCATACTGACCGGGTCAAATATCTCACGAAATAAGAATCAAACGAAAAAACTACAAAGAACGAAACTCGTCTAGCTTGAAGGGGGAACCAGATGGCGCTATGGTTGGCCCGCTAGATGGCGCTGCTATAGGTCAAACGGTTGTCAACTGCGTTTTTTAAAAATACGAACCCCCAGTTTTTATTACATAATCGTGTAGTACGTAAAGAAATATGAATTTTTTAGTTGGACCACTTTTTTCGCTTTGTGATAGATGGTGCTGTAATAGTCACAAACGTATAAGTATGTGGTATCACGTAACATTCCGCCAGTGCATACGGTATTTGCTTCGTGATAGTTCCCGTTAAAATAGTTCCCGTGTTAAAATGGACCGTTTACCAATTGCGGAAAAGGTCGATATCGTGTTGATGTATGGCTGTTGTGATAAAAATGCCCAACGGGCGTGTGCTATTTATGCTGCTCGCTATCCTGGACGACATCATCCAAGTGTCCGGACCGTTCGCTGGATAGTTACGTTATTTAAGGAAACAGGAAGTGTTCAGCCACACGTGAAACGTCAGCCACTACCTGCAACAAATGATGATGCCCAAGTAGGTGTTTTAGCTGCTGTCGCGGCTGATCCGCACATCAGTAGCAGACAAATTGCGAGAGAATAGGGAATCTCGAAAACGTTGGTGTTGAGAATTCTACATCAACATCGATTGCACCCGTACCATATTTCTATGCACCAGGAATTCCATGGGACGACTTTGAACGTCGTGTACAGTTCTGTTACTGGGCACGAGAGAAATTACGGGACGATGACAAATTTCCTGCACGCGTTTTATTTAGCGACGAAGCGTCATTCACCAACAGCGGTAATGTAAACCAGCATTTGGCAACGGAAAATCCACGATGGCTGCAACAAGTGGAACATCAGCGACCTTGGCGGGTTAATGTATGATGCGGCATTATGGGAGGAAGGATAATTGGCGCCGGCCGGAGTGGCCGAGCGGTTCTAGGCGCTACAATCTGGAACCGCGTGACCGCTACGGTCGCAGGTTCGAATCCTGCCTCGGGCATGGTTGTGTGTGATGTCCTTAGGTTAGTTAGGTTTAAGTAGTTCTAAGTTCTAGGGGACAGATGACCTCAGAAGCTAAGTCCCATAGTGCTCAGAGCCATTTGAACCATTTGATAATTGCCCCCCATTTTATCGACGGCTATGTAAATGTTGTAATGTATGCTGATTTCCTACGTAATGTTCTACCGATTTTACTACAAGATGTTTCACTGCATGAAAGAATGGCGATGTACTTCCAACATGAGGGATGTCCGGCACATAGCTCGCGTGCTGTTGAAGCGATATTGAATAGCATATTTCATGGCAGGCGAATTGGTCGTCGAAGCACCATACCATGGCCCGCACGTTCACCGGATCTGACATCCCCGGATTTCTTTCTGTGGGAAACGTTGAAAGATATTTGCTACAGTGATCCACCGACAACGCCTGACAACATGCGTCAGCGCATTGTCAATTACGGAAGGCGACCTACTCGCTGTTGAGAGGAATGTCGTTACATGTATTGCCAAATGCACTGAGGTTGACGGACATCATTTTGAGCATTTATTGCATTAATGTGGTATTTACAGGTAATCACGCTGTAATAGCATGCGTTCCCAGAAATGATAAGTTCACAAAGGTACGTGTATCACATTGGAACAACCGAAATAAAATGTTCAAACGTTCCTACGTTCTGTATTTTAATTTAAAAATCCTACCTGTTACCAACTGTTCGTCTAAAATTGTGAGCCACATGTTTGTGACTATTACAGCGCCATCTATCACAAAGCGAAAAAAGTGGTCCAACTAAAACATTCATATTTCTTTACGTACTACACGAATATGTAATAAAAATGGGGCTTCTCATTTAAAAAACGCAGTTGATATCCGTTTCACCTATGGCAGAGCCATCTAGCGGGCCAACCATAGCGCCATCTGGTTTCCCCCTTCAAGCTAGACAAGTTTCGTTCTTTCTAGTTTATTCATTTGACGCTTATTTCGTGAGATATTTGGCCCGGTCACGATCAATGGATCACCCTGTGTAGCGAAGACTTAGAAGAGCATGGTGTTCTTCTACAAGAGTGGGGGAACATTTTTTTTTAAATCAGGCTTTTGTACATAAATCACAAAATGGCTGCTAAAATCTTTACTATCCTGCAACGAATTTCGCCGATTTATGTCATCATCTGGCAGATTAAAGTTTAAATTGGTGTCTACCGCATGACAATTATTGTAAAATATCTTACATATCTAGCTGTACAACGCTGGACAATAGCATGTAATAGATAATAATATATACTCCTGCAAACCATGAAGTCTGCCAGGTATAGTCTGTCAAAACTAGTTGCAGCAACATAAACATTTTTGTCAGCTTTTTGGTGTTATGTATGAAAATATGTATTGCCAAAGATGTGGAGTACAACCCAAAGCAGTTTGAAAATTGTAATGCCAGAAAATGGAGCGAAGCGTGGAAAGTGTGGGAGATTATCAGCTACTGTTGCAACGACTCGCTATTTAACGTCTACATCTACTTATATACTCCGTAAACTACAATGTGGCGATACCCCCACCGCTTTCCCCTTCTATGCTGCTTTCACGAATGGTGTGTGGGAAGAACACTACAGACTTCTGTATTAGTTACAATTCCCCTGAGTTTCTGGTCATGGACATTTCACGAGACACATGGGAGGGGGGAGTAATATGCTACTCGACTCTTTCTGGTTCATAGGCTCTCGGAAGACCAACAGTAAGCCCCTTCGTGAAGCACAATGCCTGTCTTGTACCGACTGCTATCGGAGTTTGTTGAGACTGTAGGTCATGCTCTCGCGCAGACTAAACGATACCGTGATAGAAAGTGCCGCTCTTCGTTAAATCTTCTCCATCGTTTGTGTCAATCCTACTTCATAAGGATCACAGACTCCATCAACAGCACTGAAGAATCGTTCCAACAAGTTTTTTATAAGCCACTTCTTTCATGCATCAATTATATTCTTCCAGGAATCTCAGCCTGACGTTTGCTTTTCCTACAATTAGTTTCATGCAGACAATGCACTTGAGGTCACTATGGGCAGTTACTCCTAAGTATTATACGGTTGTTACTGTTTCCATGAGCTTTCACTGATAACATAATCGAACAATAATGTGTCTCTTCGCCTATCAATGCGCAGTATGTTGCATTTAATTACTTTCAGACACAATGGCCAAACGCTGCACCAATAACCATACTTCGTAGGTCTTCCTGCATTTCGCAACAGTCTTCTGGCGTTGCCGTGTTCCTGTACACATCATCATAGTCCTTAAAACCCTCATCGAGCTCATTGTGCAGCCCTCAGTGTGCAGACCTCAGAGCAAAGAATAAATGTGAAACGAATTGCATATACATAGGCGGAAAGACAGTTAACTGCTCGATTTTACTATTGACGGTAAAACACTTGGAACAGTAACAACTGTAAAATATCTAGGAGTAACCGTGTGGAGCCGCATAAAGTGGAACGACCACATAAAAGTACTTCTACCAAAAGCAGGAGCCACACTGATATTCAGCGGAAGAGTGCTAAGTAAATGTAACCCGCCCATGTAAGAAGTACCTCACGTAGCCCTTGTTCGACTGTTCTTGCCGTTTGGGACACTTACCAGGTAGGATTAACATATCACTTCACTTCGCAAGTACGAGAGCATTTATGAGATGCTCATGAAGCTCCATTGTCAGACGCTACAAGGGAGGCGATATGCACCACTGAAATTCCGAGAGCGTAGTTACAAATGGCTCTGAGCACTATGAGACTTAACATCTATGGTCATCAGTCCCCTAGAACTTAGAACTACTTAAACCTAACTAACCTAAGGACATCACACAACACCCAGTCATCACGAGGCAGAGAAAATCCCTGACCCCGCCGGGAATCGAACCCGGGAACCCGGGCGCGGGAAGCGAGAACGCTACCGCACGACCACGAGCTGCGGACTGCGTAGTCACACAGTTAGATAATACAATACTTCCTCCCACAACCAACTTTGATTCAATCTGGAACCGTTGTGCACAGCGTCCGTCGATTGTAAGGGAGGGGAGACACACAGCAGTCAGTCACAATCCCATTAATTTTTATTATGCTTGCAAATCTAGGTTTCGGCTATCAATAGCCATCTTCAGTGCTAAAATACAAGGAAAAAATTATAAAGAAAATAGTATGTTGACCAGAAGGATAGCTGCTTTTGGGTAATTCCTTATTGTTCTACGTAAAGTAAATTAATTTTGATTCTGTAACCATTATTTGTATTTTAGCACTGAAGATGGTTATTTGTAGCCGAAATCTAGATTTACAAACATAATACAGTACTGGCCATTAAAATTGCTACACGAAGAAGAAATGCAGATGATAAACCGGTATTCAATGGACAAATATATTATACTAGAACTGACATGTGATTACATTTTCACGCAATTTGGGTGCATAGATCCTGAGAAACCAGTACCCGAAACAACCACCTCTGGCCGTAATAACGGTCTTGATACGCCAGGGCATTGAGTCAAACATAGCTTGGATATCGTGTACAGGTACAGCTGCCCATGCAGCTTCAACACACAATACCACACTCTCTTCAAGAGTAGTGACTGGCGTATTGTGACGAGCCAGTTGCTCTGCCACCATTGACCAGACGTGTTCAATTGGTGAGAGATCTGAAGAATGTGCTGGCCAAGGCAGCAGTCGAACATTTTCTGTATCCAGAAAAGCCCGTACAGGACCTGCAACATGCGGTCGTGCATTATCCTGCTGAAATGTAGGGTTTCGCAGGGATCGAAGGAAGGCTAGAGCCACGGGTCGTAACACATCTGAAATGTAACTCCGGGTGATACGCCAGTATGGTGATGACGAATACACGCTTCCAATGTGCGTTCACTGCGAAGACGCCCCACTTGGATGCGACCATTATGATGCTGTAAACAGAACCTGGATTCATCTGAAAAAATGACGTTTTGCCATTCGTGTACCCGGGTTCGTCGTTGAGTACACCATCGCAGGCGCTCCTGTCTGTGATGCAGCGTCAAGGGTAACCGCAGCCATGGTCTCCGAGCTGATAGTCCATGCTGCTGCAAACGTCGTCGAACTGTTCGTGCAGATGGTTGTTGTCTTGCAAACGTCACCATCTGTTGACTCAGGGATCGAGACGTGGCTGCACGATCCGTTACAACCATCCAGATAAGATGCCTGTCATGTCGAATGCTAGTGATACGAGGCCGTTGGGATCCAGCACGGCGTTCCGTATTACCCTCCTGGACCCACCGAGTCCATATTCTGCTAACAGTCATTGGATCTCGACCAACGCGAGCAGCAATGTCGCGATACGATAAACCGCAATCGTGATAGGCTACAATCCGACCTTTATCAAAGTCGGAAACGTGATGGTACCCATTTCTCCTCCTTACACGAGACATCACAAGAACGTTTCATCAGGCAACGTCGGTCAACTGCTGTTTGTGTATGAGAAATCGACCGGAAACGTTCCTTATGTCAGCACGTTGTAGGTGTCGCCACCGGCGCCAACCTTATGTGAATGTCTGGAAAGCTAATCATTTGCATATAACAGCATCTTCTTCCTATCGGTTAAATTTCACGTCTGTAGCACGACATCTTCGTGGTGTAGCAATTTTAATGGCCAGTAGATTGTGACTGACTGCTGTGTGCCTCTCCTTACTTCCTCCCCCATACGACTCCCACTGTGGGAAAGTCAGATAAATTAGGGCTCATACGGAGTCTTACCGAGAGTCGTTCTGCCCACCCATTATTCAGAAAGAGCGGAAGTGATGATGAGACCCAAAGTATCCTTCGTCACAATCGTAAGGTGGTTGTCGGAGAAGAGATGTGAATATAACTCAAATGGAAAGCAACAACAGACGAGGAAAGCATGTCAATAAAAACAATTCATTAAATCCCCTCCCGAAAATGATGGTAGTGAAAAAAATACAATCTGATCAAAAGTTTCCGGACACCTCTATGTAATGCGCCTCAGATGTTACTGGAGACGGATATTGTTAGTAGAGAAGAAGCAACAGTACAATGGGTTGGTCGGGAGAATCCTGCGTAAGCTACTAATTGGATGTCACTTGAATAACAAATCCATGATGGACGTTTCAACCCTTTAGAGCCGCCCAAGTCGACTTTTGAAGTGTAGGATCGGAGGAACAACTACAACTAAGCCGAAGCCAGGCAGACCTCGTGTACGAATAGACAAGGCTCGTCAAGAATTGTCGATGGTGGTTGTAAACAATCGCATAAAATCAGCGGAGGTAATAGCTCGGGAGATCCAAAGTGCTACCGGCTGTCCAGCCAGCACAGTGGCGTGGGTTGTGTCTATCTCCCTTCTCCCAGTCTTACACTGAAGAGCCGAAGAGACAGGTACACCTGCCTAATATGGTATAGGACCCCCGCGAGCATACAGAAGTGCCGCCAGCACGACGTGTCATGGACTCGACTAATGTCTGAAGTAGTGCTGGAGGGAGCTGACACCATGAATCCTGCGGGGCTGTCCATGAATTCGTAATAGTACGAGAGGGTATGAGATCTCTTCTGAAGAGCATTTTGCAAGGCATCCCAGATATGCTTAATAATATTAGTGTCTGGGGAGTTTGGTGGCCAACGGAAATGTTTACACTCAGAAGAGTGTTCCTGGGGACAGTCTGTAGCAATTCTGGCCGTGTAGTGTGTCGCTTTGTCCTGCTGGAATTGGCTAGGTCTGTCGGCATGCACAATGGGCATGAATGGATGAAGGTCATTAGACAAGATACATACGTGTCTCCTGCCAGAGGCGTATCTAGACGTATCAGGGGTCCCGTATCACCCCAATTGCACACGCCCCATACCATTGCAGAGCCTCCACCAGCTTGAACAGTCCCCTGCTGACAAGCAGGGACCATGGATTCATGAACTAGTCTCCATACCCATACACGTCCATCCGCTCGATACAATTTGAAACGAGTCTCGTCCGACAACATGCATCCAGTCATCAACAGTCCTATGTCGGTGTTGACGGCTCCAGGCGAGGCATAAAGATTTGTATCGTGCAGTGATCAAGGGTACACGAGTGGGCCTTCGGCTCCGAAAGCCCATATCGATGATGTTTCGTTGAATGGTTCCCACGCTGACACTTGTTGATGGCCCAGTATTGAAATCTGCAAAAAATTTGCGGAAAGGTTGCACTTCTGTCACGTTGAACGATTCTCTTAAAGAGAAGGAGATACAAAGGTCGAGCACCTACTCACAAGCCACATGATTGTGTAGCCAGTGTTAGGAGACACTTGAATTGATGTAAAGAGCGACTCCACCGGACACTGAGTGACGGGAAACAAGTGGTCTGGAATGATGAATCACGCTATACCCCGTGTCAATCCGAAGGAAGGGTTTGGGTTTGGCTAATATCTGCAGAACGTTACGCGCCATGACGTGTAGTGCCGAATGGTGTTAGAGTATGGGGGTGTCTTTCGTTGTTAGGGTGTGGTCCCCTTCCTGCGTTTAAGAAAATGCTAAATGCAGCAGGATATGAACTCTTATTACATCACTGTCAGCATTTTGCGGATCACATGTTATAAAATATGTGGCCTCTAGCAAAAATGGTTTTAATTTGTTAAATGTGCATGTAGAGAAACAGTTGGAAGACAATGATTGTATCTGTGGTGTCACAGCCAGACACCACACGTGCTAGGTGGTAGCTTAAATCGGCCGCGGTCCTGTAGTACATGTCGGACCCGCGTGTCGCCACTGTGTGATCGCAAACCTAGCGCCACCACAAGGCCGGTCTCGAGAGACTGACTCGAACTCAGCCCAGTTGTACGGACGACAGAGCTAGCGACTAGACGTACGAAGCCTTTCTCTCTCATTAACCGAGAGACAGAATAGCCTTCAGCTAAGTTAATGGGCACGAACTAGCAAGGCGCCATTAGCCTTACAGTGATTGTAATTAGAGTCTCACTTGTGTTCACCATAGAGATGTACAAGAAGAAATTAAAGGTAAGTATATGAGAAGCTCCGTTCTTTTCTTCATAGCATTAATTACGTATCCTGTTCCAGTACTTCACGCCCGTCTGCGTTAGTCTAGCGTGCATTAAGCCACCTCTATCTACAAGGTGTTGGCCCAGCTGCCGACACATCAGTATCAGCGTAGCAGTGCACCACGTCATAAACCAGCATCTATGAGGCATTGGTTTGGGGTCAATAACATACCTGATGTGGTCTATTCTGACCACGGTACCGACCTCAATCTAAGAGGACACATTTGGGATGATTCAGACCGCTGCGTTTTAGTCACTACGTTCACTGATTTCGGATCTCGCGTAAGAATACTCCACAGACATTCATACACCACACTGAACATGTCTCCAGCAGAATCATAGCCGTCATAAATCTAAGGATCTACACGCCCCATGTTAATGACTAATAGATGTGTGGATACTTTTTGTTTGGAATGCTGTAACTGAAGGCTTTTGTTCATTTATCCCAAGCCTGCACGGTAGCTGAAAAGATCTTTATTGCCATTGCTCATAAAGGTGGCAGATCGCACGCAGTAGTACGTATCAACTTAAACACTTGTATGGCAGGGCCGCACTAGAACAGATATGTGGTAACAGGATTAGAAAATAGAATCAGAAAGTGGTCCACGTAGTCCCTAATCTGTTTAATATGTGTTTAGTTAGCGAATTTTAGTTGTGAGTCATATATGGAGCTTCACGATTCATTTCACAGTTCATTACATCGCTGGTACATGTGGACGGGTATACATTGTATTTCTGTACGAATGTGGCATAAAAACAGTACAATACTGTACATGATTACGTCTATCAGCCGACACACACAGAAAGCTGACATATCGTGGTATCAGCTGTCTTGAGTACTGATATCAATTGAAAAATTAACGTCAGCTGGCGAGTCAAAACATTTATCTTCCTTATCGGCAGACTTGAAAGGAAATCAGCGTTCGTGAGTTGTGCTGTGGACCTGAATATAGTTTCGTAGTCGTAATTTGACAAAAGCAGCGTTGAGCGTTCGTGTAGGAACAGTACTGTTCGGTACCTAGATAAATACTAAAGGGTGTTGTCTGTGAGGAGCATAAATTTATGTTAATAAACACAGTCATGAAATTTCTTGATCGCCAATATAGTCGCTAGAGCCTCGTCCTCGATCTGGCTGTAATTTCTTTGTACCGCTGTTGGAGTCTTTGAAGCGAACGTAATTTGTCGTTCCGAACCACGATGTCCTGCGACAAAATGGCGCCTGTGCCATAATCTGAAGCATGCACAGTAATTGTGAGCATTTTGCTCGGATCTCACCTTCAAAATTGAATATGACCCACACTATGCAGCAATAAACTTAGAATTTTGAGCTGTGAATTATCAAACCAAAGAAACACTAATTCCTTTCCAGGTATGTGCTTCTCCATGCTTCTGTGCCCGTTGTCATTAAAGGTAAAATCTTCTAGGTTGTTAGGCCGTGTCATGCTCCTCTTCAGTTTCTGCTACGTGATTTTCGACACCCTGCTGGGATCTTCTTCTGGATTTTCTGGCGTTCGACCATTAATGAAAAAGAGAGGATCCCAGCAAAGGGGTCGAAACGTAGATCGCGTAGCAGAAACTGAGATGGAGCAAGACGTGGCCTAACAACCTAGAAGATTCTCACTTCATTTTGAAATAACCCTAAGTTATTAAGAAAATTTACGTTTGTGGGATGAGCGTGGGCACGTAATGAAATTCATGAGTGATGATCTCTATAATAATATATTACTACTATTCTGAACGTCTGAGCATTCAACACACGTTGGCTGCTTCACAAAGCCGCAACAGTTAGGCTGAGCCGTCCTCCTGCGTCTTGTTTAAGATGCGATCCCTGTAAGGAAAGACGTACTCTCGTGGTTGGAACTATTTTCTGTTGTCACCCAAAATGAACGATACTAAAATTTTTTGTAAGCGAGTGCTGAAGGGCTATCTACAGATCTGCTAGGTTTAGATTACAAGGCTGTACCTAATTGTAAATCACCTCACAGCAGAGGTATACTAGCGCTTATAACGTGCTTTCTCATACAAGGATCCTACACAAAGGCCACTACCAGCTGGGTGAAAATTAATAATTGTAAATTGATAGGAGCTCCCACAAAATTAAAGCCATGCAAAAATAGATCTTGTTGTTCGTTATAAACGGAAATAATTTCCGTCTCTCTCTCTCTCTCTCTCGTTACGTAAAAGTAATTACTTATCACTTAATATCGAATTTCTTAAATAAAATTAAGTAAGTGCCCTTGATTATTTGCGATTATTATACAGGGTGATTCAAAAAGAATACCACAACTTTAAAAATGTGTATTTAATGAAAGAAACATAATATAACCTTCTGTTATACATCATTACAAAGAGTATTTAAAAAGGTTTTTTTCACTCAAAAACAAGTTCAGAGATGTTCAATATGGCCACCTCCAGACACACGAGCAATATCAACCCGATACTCCAACTCGTTCCACACTCTCTGTAGCATATCAGGCGTAACAGTTTGGATAGCTGCTGTTATTTCTCGTTTCAAATCATCAATGGTGGCTGGGAGAGGTGGCCGAAACACCATATCCTTAACATACCCCCATAAGAAAAAATCGCAGGGGGTAAGATCAGGGCTTCTTGGAGGCCAGTGATGAAGTGCTCTGTCACGGGCTGCCTGGCGGCCGATCCATCGCCTCGGGTAGTTGACGTTCAGGTAGTTACGGACAGATAAGTGCCAATTCATCACTAAACACAATCTTTGAAACGAAAGATTCATCTGTTTCCATTTGAGCAAGGATAAAATCACAGAAATCGATTCTTTTAATCTTATCAGCTGCAGACAGTGCTTGAACCAATTTCAGACGATAAGGTTTCATAACTAACCTTTTTCGTAGGACTCTCCATACAGTTGATTTGTGGAATTTGCAGCTCTCTGCTAGCTCTGCGAGTCGATTTTCCTGGGCTGCGAACAAATGCTTGCTGGATGCGTGCTACATTTTCATCACTCGTTTTCGGCCGTCCAGAACTTTTCCCTTTGCACAAACACCCATTCTCTGTAAACTGTTTATACCAAAGTTTAATACACCACCTATCAGGAGGTTTAACACCATACTTCGTTCGAAATGCACGCTGAACAACTGTCGTCGATTCACTTCTGCTGTACTCAATAACACAAAAAGCTTTCTGTTGAGCGGTCGCCATCTTAGCATCAACTGAACGCTGACGCCTAGTCAACAGCGCCTCAAGCGAACAAATGTACAACTAAATGAAGCTTTATAGCTCCCTTAATTCGCTGACAGATAGTGCTTAGCTCTGCCTTTTGTCGTTGCAGAGTTTTAAATTCCTAAAGTTGTGGTATTCTTTTTGAATCACCCTGTATTACGTTCTTCACTACACTGATGTCGCACTATATTACGTTTGAACTCATCTCCCTCTATTTAATTTACCGACTGTGTACAGAAACGGAGCAAAACGTAGAAAAAATAAATATGCCGTAACAATATTTATAGTAATTTGTTAATCAAGGTTTCGGTCAGAGTTGCAAATAACTGCCATCTTCCTTTGGTTTGGCGAGCATTCAGGCACCGTATCACCTCGAGTGTCCCGCTAAATCATCTGCTCTTAATACAATATGAAATGTCTGGGTCAGTTTGGAACAGCGAGTGAAACGTAGCAATCAGTATGCCTGCAATCTAGCACCTCCGCGGGATCTAATCATCAATGAGTGGCTTCAGGTGTACATGGCATACCTGTAGAGACTCGTTGAACTGAGGCCGCTATCGAGGCTAGAGACGTTGGTACACGGTATTATCGTGGTGAGTCAGCATATACAGAGGGATCCAAAAAATGTATCCACTGTTTAAAAGTCCATAACTGGCAAACTAATTGACTTAGTTGTCTCATCTTTGGTAGTGTAATATTTTGTAGCTCCAGCAATCGCCACAGAAGCGTTGTATTGCGTTGTTTTGTTTTTTCAGATGACAGTCGCCAGATAGTCAGTGTTTTACCGGTGAGGTGTACCTTCAGAAACTTCAGACATCCATTTTACATGCCATCCGAGACTTGTATGGAGACGGAAGAGTTTACTTTCAACAAGATAGTGCCCCAGTCCACTACCAAAACCGTGTTAGGGCGTACGTCGGCGAAAATCTACCAGGAAGATGAATAGGCCGTAGAGGTGCTGTGGAGTATCCACCACGTTCCCCAGACCTAACTCATCTGGACTTTTACCTGTGGGGAACACTAAAGGACGTCGTTTATCGACAAAATCCACGCACATTGGATGAACTTCGAGAATCCATAGTACATTCATGTGCAAATATCCAACTGAACACGTTGCAGTCAGTAGTTCGTGCTGCAGTTCGGCGGCATCGTTTGTGTGTGTATGTTAATGGTGACCATTTCGAACACCTACAGTGATACCTTTAAGTTGGACTTTAACCTACACTTTCACCAAGAATGAGACAACTCCGTCAATTAGTTTGCAAGGTATGGACTTTTAAACAGTGGATACATTTTTTTAGACATCTCTGTATATTTTTAGCCGTTGTACAAACGAACTAACTGATGAGATAGGATCTCTGTTTTATACGTCCGGGATTTTACCCGTACAAAGCTTTTTGCATCCTAGTTTACTTAAACCTGTACTACAAGGGTCGTTCAGTAAGTAATGCCCCACATTTTTTTCTCAGAACATATTTATTGTTAGCAGTCGGAATTTGGTGACAATATACATCAACATTTTTCCACGTAGTCTCCATCATGGTTTATGGCCGTATGCCAACGTTGTGGAAGAACATATGTTCCCTGCTGGTAAACACTCTTCTCCTGTAGGCGCAGCCATGTTTTGACTCCAGAATCTTTAATCGACCGAAAGAGATGGAATTCCGAGGGTGCCAGGTCTGGACTACACGGCGGATGAGGCAATGATGTGACAGGACGTCTCGAGCGTGACTGATCATGGACTTCTGTTTCTGCATTTCCTGAGGCTGTAACTTTCCTTACCCATCGCCCAACTGTACTATCAACTGCAGCATCACCATACATCGCACACAAACGTTTATGGATGTTCACCACGGTTTCTTTTTCTGAACACAAGACTTCAATAACAGCACGCTGCTTGTATCTTGAGTCGTATGTAGACGCCATTGTGACGCTGTACTACGGCTCTGCTATACAGGGTGAAAAGTATTTAAACCGACAAACTGTGGGAGGTTGTAGGGGACATCAAAACAATTTTCCCTAGTGCCGTTTTTTCCTATGAGGAGTATTTAAACCGGTAGAGGAAGATTTCTCTGGCGGCAAATTAATTAAACCAACAAACACTTTTCCATTTTATTATGACCAAGAGACAACCCATTAACACAACCCAATTTCAATTACAGTAGATTTACAAAAATGCCTCCATTGACACGTAAACAAAGGTTACACTGTCGGATCATGTTCTGTCTGACACGGGCAAAAGCCCCAGGAGTATCCTGAATTGTTCCTGCTGCTGCTACTATCCGGGCAACCTGCTCCTCTTGCGCAAAAGGAGTCGCGTAAACAAGGCTGCGCATCGCTCCCCACACAAAAAAGTCCAGAGGGGAGATATCTGGTGGTCGAGCAGGCCATGGTACAGGACCACCCCTGCCAATCCACGTTTCTGGGAACCGTAGATCCAGGAATCGACGCACACGACGACTGAAATGTGCCGGCGCCCCGTCATGTTGGAACCACATGCGTTGTCTTGTAGGGAGCGGGACGTCTTCCAGCAATTCTGGCAACGCTCTGGCGAGACCAAACATGCGAATTGTGCATCTTGAAGACTCCATCACGCCCGTACGTTGCTTCATCGGTAAACAACACAGACGATGGAAATGAAGGATCAGCCGGCCGAAGTGGCCGTGCTGTTAAAGGCGCTGCAGTCTGGAACTGCAAGACCGCTTCGGTAGCAGGTCCGAATCCTACCTCGGGCATGGATGTTTGTGATGTCCTTAGGTTAGTTAGGTTTAACTAGTTCTAAGTTCTAGGGGACTAATGACCTCAGCAGTTGAGTCCCATAGTGCTCAGAGCCATTTGAACCATTTTTTTTTTAAATGTAGGATGCATTTCACACTGTTCCAGGTACCACTGCGAAAATTGTGCTCTGGGTGGATAATCAACTGGATCCAGGTTGTGGACGCGCTGTAAGTGAAATGGACGTAACGTTTTCTCTCGAAGGACTGTTCTACATTCGTCTGATTCGCCCCCATGTTACGTGCAATTGCAAGAGTGCTGATCGAAGGATCGCCCTCTAAATGCTGCAAGACAGCTTCATCAAATTGCAGCATTCTTACCGTGCGACGGCGTTCCTGTCCAGGTAATCTGCTAAGTGACCGGGTCTTACGCAGACGTTGGTACACAGCAGCAAAGGTCATATGATGCGGGGTACGGCGATTAGCATATTGTTGTCGATAAACCCGCTGTGCAGCTCGTCTGTTGTGGGGCGCTACGTAGTACGCACCAACCATATCAGTGTACTCACTCCAGGTGTATCGCTCCGTTAGTAAACAGAGACAATGCACTACTACACTGGTGGGCAGCAGTTGCCTACAAATGAAGAGCGTAATACGGCCTCTAACAACTGAAGAGCGTAATATGGTCTCCACCGGTTTAAATACTCCTCATAGGAAAAAAATGACATTAGGGAAAAATATTTATTTTGATGTCCCATACAACCTCCCAGAGTTTGTCGGTTTAAATACTTTTCACCCTGTATGCCAGAACCGTTAGAAACTTCACCGGCTCACAGAACAAACATCAAATCTGAAACACCAACAAGGACGTTTGTCTATGTATATTAATGGCTTTTAAAAAAAATGTGGGGCATTAATTATCGAATGGCCCTCGTGATAATAAATGTGTAATACTGCCGCGCCTGTCTCTTTCTACGATCGCAGGTTCGAATCCTGCCTCGGGCATGAATGTGTGTGATGTCCTTAGGTTAGTTAGGTTTAAGTAGTTCTAAGTCTAGGGGACTGATGACCTCAGATGTTAAGTCCCATAGTGCTCAGAGCCATTTGAATTTGTCTCTTTGAACTCGCTTCTCCAGGACTACAAGAATTTTCATGGGGTTTTCGCAAAAAACCTGATCGCAGTTTGGTGAACCGCATAGACTTTATTTGCATCAAATCAGATCACGGATAAAAAAAAACTTTATCGACGATAATATAAAATCGAAAGTAATTCTCTGTTGTCCACTAGCCCGCCGAAACAATTTCGATGAAATCTGGTATAGAAATAGTGTGAACCATGAGGCAGAACATAGGCTACTTGATAAAAGTGCGTAATCCATGACAGTTATTTATTTGAAGAATATTATGTAGATTAGGAAGAAATGTTTACTCTTTTACTTCTGATCTTTATCATATTTGTGAAATGTTTTCTATTGGGTTATCTGTGTTGCACGATACAACATAAAGTAATGAATACACTAGTTACAAATCTTCATTGAGTTTAGTCCACACTTTCACACTAGTTGTTGTATACTGTACGCGTTGTGAAGTGTGTACCTACTTCAACGAGCGCATTACATAGATGTACGCTCCTGTCCAGCCCCTCTGTATGCACTGCTCGGCAGTCACACTGCGCGTGCCGACGCATCGTGCTTTGGGACAGCTAGGGAGCGAGGGAGAGGGGCGTCGTCAAGAGCTCTGCTTAGCCGAACAGGCTGACATGTGAGGGCAGCTGACGTTATTGCATTTACAGTAGCTTACTTGAATGAGATTTTCACTCTGCAGCGGAGTGTGCGCTGATATGAAACTTCCTGGTAGATTAAAACTGTGTGGAGCGAGACTCGAACTCGGGACCTTTGCCTTTCGCTGTCAAGTGCTCTACTGCCTGAGGACGGGGCGTGAGTCGTGCTTGGGTAGCTCAGTTGGTAGAGCACTTGCCCGCGAAAGGCAAAGGTCCCGAGTTCGAGTCTCGGTCCGCACACAGTTTTAATTTGCCAGGAAGTTTCAGTAGCTTACTTATTCGCCATCACTCGTCATTATAAAATTACCAGTATGTGTTTTCAGCCACAGTTAACAACTAGTAATGATACTAACTGTAAATAGTTATAATAGTGCCGCGTGGAATTAGCCGAGCGGTCGAGGGCGCTGCAGTCGTGGACTGTGTGGCTGGTCCCGGCGGAGGTTCGAGTCCTTCCTCGGGCATGGGTGTGTGTGTTTGTCCTTAGGGTAATTTAGGTTAAGTAGTGTGTAAGTTTAGGGACTAATGACCTTAGCGGTTAAGTCCCATAAGATTTCACACACATTTGAACATTTTTTGAGTAATAATAGTATCTCAGCCATTTGAAATAAATACTGGAGTTAGGCAGGGTAATGGTTTAACACCTTTACTGTTTGTGTTCTAGAGAAAATTGTAAGGATCTGGAATTCGGAGCTAAAAAATTACAAAATTGAACCAATAACTCTGGGAAGGAAAAAAAATGCAACTAAGGTAAACTGCGTGGCTTTTGGGGATGATTTTGCAATACTTTCAGAAAACCTGACAGAAACAGTTATTCAAATAAACCTTCTGGAAAAAATGGCAAACAGAACTGGTCTCAAAATTGCAGCTGAAAAAACAAAATTCATGACGAATATAAAAAATGCACCAAAATTCATAGAAACACAAACTGGTAAAATAGAGCGAGTCAATAACTTTAAATATCTTGGAGAAACTATGCAACAGAATGGACTAGAAAAATCTTCAATAGATGAAAGAATTAACTAAATGAAAGAGCATATGGTTTGATCAAAAATATTTACAACAAGAAATGTATTATAAGAAAAACAAAACTAAAACACTATACCACAGTGGTACGACCAGAACGTTTATATGGATTTGAATGGCTAACGATCAACTATAAGATCGACAAACTAGAGGTACTGGAAAGATGGACTATTAAAAAATAATGAGTGCAATAAAAACTGCATATGGTTGGAGAATAAGAAGTAACGAGGAGATCTACAAAAATATAGAGAAAATATCTAAAGTAATGACCAAACGAAGATTAAACTTTTTCGAGCATCTCTACCGAATGGATGGAAACAGACTATCAAAACAAATACTCCTATACTTCTGGAAGAAGAAATCGACAGTAGCGTGGATCACAGAAGTAGGGTAAGATGTAGAAAAAAACAACATCAAAGAATCAGAAATAGCAGAAAGCAAACGTTTTAAAAATAAAATACTCAATTTGGAAGGCTTTCAAAGCAAAAGAAATAAAAAATCGGGAACGACATGGACAGAAGAAAGGAAGAGACTTCATGGGGAGAAAATGAGAGAATACTGGAAAAACAGGAAAAAACAACAAAGGAAGAAGAGGAACTGACCTTGTTAACGTGATCCTGGTTGGTCAATACGATTGTAACAAAATTGTAATAATATGGGTAGTAAAAGAAGTGAAGGGTAGATCTGAAACAAGATCTGGGCCATTTGGAATAACAGTACCGACTACCGCTGCTACTACTACTATTAGTACTACTACTACTACTACTACTAATAATAATAATAATAATAATAATAACAGTCACAGTAGAAAGTAAAACTGTCTTCCTTAGTGTAGAAGTTAGTTGTTATAGTGAGTTCTAAGAGAAAAGATTGATATATGCTGCCCCACCTAAGGACTTTTATAAATGAGAAATATGTCGTGGAAATGAGGTTGCTTACTTGTAGTGGAGTGAATGGCGCATTTAAAAACGAGAGCACATATTACTGTTTTGTGAGCTAGGTCGATTGGTGCCTTTTGAAACCTGAGATGTTATTTGGTTCTCAGATAGAGTGGGCAGTCATTACAAAGTCTGATCCCTGCTACTGAATAGTATTTAGAGGATGCATCCTGATGACTGAAGGAGGCAGAAAAGGTTTTGCTCTGGAGGGGACCAGAGTTTCTGCTATACTGGCGTTCCCCATGGTCCTGTTATAGGCCCTTTGCAGTTCCATATCTATATAAAAGATTTTGGAGACAATCTGATCAGCTGTCTTACGTTGTTTGCAGATTACACAGTCATTATCGACTAGTGAAGTCATCATAAGATCAAAGCAAATTGCAAAACGTTTTAGAAAAGATGCTTGTATGGAACGAAAACTGGCAGTTGACCCTAAATACCGAAAAGGATGAGGTCATCCACATGAGCGCCAAAAGAAATCCGTTAAACTTCGGTTACACGATAAATCAGTCAGATCTAAAGGCCTTAAATTCAGCTAAATACCTCGGAATTAAAATTACGAATAACTTAAATTGGAAGGTACACATAGAAAATGTCGTGGTAAAAGCTAACCAGAGACTGCCTTTTAGCCGGCCGGAGTGGCCGTGCGGTTCTAGGCGCTACAGTCTGGAACCGAGCGACCGCTGCGGTCGCAGGTTCGAATCCTGCCTCGGGCATGGATGTGTGTGATGTCCTTAGGTTGGTTAGGTTTAATTAGTTCTAAGTTCTAGGCGACTGATGACCTCAGAAGTTAAGTCGAATAGTGCTCAGAGCCATTTTTTTAGACTGCGTTTTATTGGCAGGACACTTAGAAAATGTAACAGATCTACTAAACAGGCTACCTACACTACGCTTGTCCGTCCTCTTTTAGAATACTGCTGCGTGGTGTGGGGTCCTTACCACATAGGATTGACGGAGTACATCGAAAAAGTTCAAAGAAGGGTAGCATGTTTTGTATTATCGCGAAATATGGGAGAGAGTGTCACTGAAATGATGCGGGATTTGGGATGGACCTCATTAAAACAAAGGCGCTTTTCGTGGCGGCGGAATCTTCTGCCGACATTTCAATCACCAACTTTCTCCTACGATTGCGAAAATATTTTGTTGAGACCGACTTACGGAGGGAGGAACGATCACCATAATCAAATAAGTGAAATCAGAGCTCTTACGGAAAGATGTAGGTGTTCGTTCTTTCCGCGCGCTACACGAGATTGGAATAACAGAAAATTGTGAATGAGGTTCGATGATCCCTTCACCAGACACGTAAATGTGATTTGCAGAGTATCCGTGTAAATACAGATGTAGATAAGAGCGCTAATGTAGAGGAGAGAGAGGAGGGTGTGTATACAGTGATTTAGCGGTAAAGCAGACTGAGTTAGAAAAATAAAGTGAACAGTGACTACCACACGCTCGTAATTTCACACTTCTCCCTACCAATGTAATCCGAGTAAAATGAACTCGCTTATGCAGGTACCTCGGACAGATTTGTTTACTCGCAGGAGACAGTTACAAAAGCGCAGATTTCTCTACTACGTCAAATAAACACGGACCACCGGCCAGAAATAAATTCGCTCTTTATACACAGCCATTAAAACAGACCTGGAGCGCGGCGGGCAATTTAGCGGCTTCTGTTGGCGGGTCAACGCACAGAAACGCACTCGTGCTGACAGCGTTCTGTTAAATATGACGACGCATCTGGAACACTTCTTTCCGACACCAGTCACGTGCGGAAATTTACTGGGAAGGTAAAACGCGGCGCATATTTCTGTGACTGACCCGCCCTATGTAGGACACAGTAGACTATCCACCACGCCTCTACTGTATGTGTGTCGGCAGCGGGGCCCATGCGGTTCTAGGCGCTGCAGTCCGGAACCGCGGGACTGCTACGGTCGCAGGTTCGAATCCTGCCTCGGGCATGGCTGTGTGTGATGTCCTTAGGTTAGTTAGGTTTAAGTAGTTCTAAGTTCTAGGGGACTGATGACCTAAGATGTTAAGTCCCATAGTGCTCAGAGCCATTTGAACCATATACTGTATGTGTTTATGGATTGTTACTACCTTCCAAAGATTCCATAAGATAAAAACGATTCCCAAGGTAACACAGTCACAGAGAAACCTGTGACATTTATTTTCATAAAAAGCAGCTCATATGGCTAAAGCTTTTTAGTTTCTGATTCTGGTCACCGGTATCTGACTTTTATAAAAATATTAAGTGAGAAGGTTGTCTTCCGTAATAATGTCGAAAAAATTGTTTATGTAATTCCAACATTGTGCTGGTATTCGGATCAGCAACGCACTGTATTTGTAAGTTATTAATTAAAGTTTGCGTCAGAGTTCCAGAAAAATGGTTCAAATGGTTCTGAGCACTATGGGACTTAACATCTATGGTCATCAGTCCCCTAGAACTTAAATGTGATTTGCAGAGTATCCACGTAAATATAGATGTAGATAAGAGCGCTAATGTAGAGGAGAGATAGGAGGGTGTGCATACAGTGATTCGAACCTGCGACCATAGCAGCAGCGCGGTTCTGGACTGAAGCGCCTAGAACCGCTCGGCCACAACGGCCGGCAAGATTAGGACATATAACGATTTCCCATAGACATCAAACAATTGCGAAACATTGCCGGGTTCGGCAGTCGTACAGCAAAAAAAGGTTGCTGGAAATTAACAATGCCAGTCGTCTCATTGACTCTTTATTCGTGGTTTAATAAAACAAATACGAAAAATCAATATGATTTACCTTTAGTGATTTTAAGAGTAAAAATCTTCGAAGAAAATTCTGTTTCACTCTAAAATTTAGTTACGCGCTAATCTTTATGATGGGGTGAGCGGGGGTACTCGCTAATATCTGGTTAAAGTAAGGGGTAATGGTCTCAGAAATGCTGTGAACCACTGATCTACGCTGTGATAACAACTGAACAACTGGCACTAATTGTATCTGGTGGCCCTCGAATTTGCGAGAGCAACTGCCTGATTGGATAACTTCAAAGCTAATCAACTTGGAAACGACGCGACGTATCGAATTATTTCTTAACAGTTATTTCTCAGCACGACCTAACCTGCAGCACCCTCACAGGCTTTTGAGAATGTTTTTCACCACCCTTATCTAGCTGCCAGCTGTGACGTCACTGCTGTCACGACATTGTACAAAATCAAATATATCTTAAGGCCTCCGGCATAAAACCCGTCGATTACTGAAAGCAGTTACTGATCTGGCAAGTCTCAAATTGCCTGGGCTGTGCAAGGTACCTTGCGTGTGTGGCCACTCTTTCGTCGGACAAATATCGCGAACATCAGAACAGCGCAGGAAGGAGCATAAGGGTTTTTATCGCCTACCCTACCCCGAAAAATCCGCTTTAGCTAAGCATGCTCTGGAAAACGATCACTGGATCAAATTCGACGAAACCTCTGTAATGGCTCGCACCAGCGGCTTCTGGGACTGTGTAATTAACGTCAGCAAAATGAAAATCACCGATAACCCCTTTAATAGAGATGGCGGCCTACAGCTCTGCGCTGCGTGGGGTCCAGCGAACGCGAGGTTGAAGCGTGCCCAGCGAATGTTGGCGGAGTCAACCATATACTGTGATCCCGCGAGCGTTTGTGAAATCACAGCCGGCAGCTAGAGTATGTAAGGGCGTACCAGCAGCGCATCGGCGGTCATTCCATTTGACAGGGAGTGCTTGGTCGGTAGCTCGTGGTATCTTAACGTGACGCTGCTTGAAATTCGAGAAAGTTTTATTCAGTGTTATCGCCGCGAGACTCTGCATTATTACAGTTCTCCCATTCGTTGTATTCGTTCATTATCCCCTCGTAGTCCTATTTGAAAAGGGTGCCACACACATGAGCAATATTCTGAGAAAAGTCGCACGTTTGTAGACTGACTCCTCTTTTCCACTATCTTACCAATGAACCGAAGTCTTCCACCTGCTTTACCTATGTGTGTCATTATTCCACTTCATGACCACACGAATCGTTACACTCGCGTGTTCGTTGGGATTGACTGATTCCAGTTGTGATTAACTGTCATAGGATACCACTTCTTCTTTCGTTGTGTAAAGTGCACAGTTTTACATTTCTGAAGATTTAGGGCAAGTTCCCAACCTTTCTACCACTTTTAAATCTGACCAAGACATGGTTGATAATTTGTTCAGGCTTTTTCAGTCAGTTCTCCATTATAGCCAACTGTCCCATCAGCGAAAAGACTGAGGTCATTAGTCACTATTGTCTATCAGGTCATTAACATACAATATGAAGAGCAAGGGTCCCAACAAACTTCCCTGGGGATGCCGGAGTTACTTCTACATCTGTCAGTGGTTCTCTAACGAAAATTCCATGCTGCGTCCCGCTTATCAAGAAATCCTCAATCCATTCACAAGCTCGTTTGATACCCCATATCGTCGTACTTTCTTTAATAAGCATGGTGTGAAGCTGTGTCATTAAAACTAGGACATTCTTGCACATTTCAAGTAATACATGCTACACATTAAAAAAAAAAAGTTGTGAGACGATGGTGTTATAATGTTACCGATACCATACTGCATTTTTCAAATAGTTCAAATGGCTCTGAGCACTTTGGGACTTAACATCTATGGTCATCAGTCCCCTAGAACTTACAACTACTTAAACCTAACTAACCTAAGGACATCACACAACACCCAGTCATCACGAGGCAGAGAAAATCCCTGACTCCGCCGGGAATCGATCCCGGCAACCCGGGCGCGGGAAGCGAGAACGCTACCGCACGACCACGAGCTGCGGACTACTGCATTTTTGTTTTTGTGCTGTACCTGAGGTTCTAGTACCTAAGAAGATTACGTTTCATCGTTCCTTAATGCACTGTTTATCGAAGACACTGATGTACTTATTCTCCATCGACAAGCATATGAAAAAATACGGCACCTATGTTATTCCTAATACCTGTCGGCACTTTCCGCAGAAGCTGCAACGTTACACTGTTTTTCGTCTTCTAGCATGCGACGTCTTTCTCGTGGTTCATGACCTGTTGCAAGATTCAAATTACGTATGCGACTAACTTATTTTTTTTTAGTAAGCAGGTATTCTTCCATTCTTGAAGAACTCTTTTTTTTTTTTTTTTTTTTTTTTTTTTTTTTTTTTGTATTTCATGATTTTATTTAGCCTTGCAAATAGAGCTGTAGGCAGTTTAATATCAAAGCACAATCACAAGAAACACTGAATAGGCATTTGTACATGTTGCCATCTTAGCGCAAAAATGATTATTTTCAACAAACCATAACGACATTGGTACTTTATACTTTCTATGGACGTATGCTACAAACCAAAGTCTCTAAAGATGAATTATTCAAAAATGGTTCAAATGGCTCTGAGCACTATGGGACTCAACTGCTGTGGTCATCAGTCCCCTAGAACTTAGAACTACTTAAACCTAACTAACCTAAGGACATCACACACATCCATGCCCGAGGCAGGATTCGAACCTGCGACCGTAGCAGTCGCACGGTTCCGGACTGCGCGCCTAGAACCGCGAGACCACCGCGGCCGGCGATGAATTATTCGCTTAACACTTTCGCTACGCGTGGAGACCCTGAGTGATCACGCTACTCACTACGTTCGATATTGTTAGAGCTTTAACTGATCGTGCATCTTAGTAGTCTCGTGCGTAGTCGGTTTCTTGTGTTACTAAACTGTATTTTTCTTTTTCATTAACCAATTTTCTATCACTATGGCGTCTTTTTATTACTACTGAGAGTTTCCCTGAGTTCTGAGTTTCTAAACTGTGATCTTTTTAAATATGATTATGTTAATTTAATTAGCTGTCCAGAGGCTGAGGCTACTGCATACGTTACGATCAGCGCTTGCCTCTGTCAACGCGGACCATTCGTTAGCCCAGCTACTGCTGCCTATTGCTAGACCGTCATCGGTAGGTCGTCCTCAGCAAGACTTTTAAATGACCCACTTGCTTGAGTTGAAGGTGACATGACCCACTTTGATAACCTTTAATAGTAATAATGATCGGAAAGGAAAGTGCTGTTTCTGAGGAAACGTCATTTCGTCATCAGCCAGCTGCAGGATCTGTCGCGGCAGAAATGAAAGAAGTTTTCCTTATCAAGATCCTTTGGTGGTTTACTGGTGGTCGCTTTGTTCACCCACTCGTCCACAAGGAGCAAAGGAGTCTTTTCACGCCGATCTCCCACCGAATCGACCTCAACCACGCCGAACAGTGGCGGCACGGACACATCCTGCCGCGCCGCTGCTCAGTGGGAGCAGAAATATGCGGCTGTCTAGTTTGGATCAAAGGGAAAGGCAATCTTAGAGGCGGTTGAGCAGAGGCTTTATCCGGGTTGCAGCTGGCAATACCAAGACGCTCCTTACCTGCGTCAAGAGACAGTCTGTGACATTTAGTCTATCTGTCACATGTTGCGCACCTATGTCTCTCTCTCTCTCTCTCTCTCTCTCTCTCTCTCTTTGTGTGTGTGTGTGTGTGTGTGTGTGTGTGTGTGTGTGTGTGTGAGTGAGTCAAAAAAAAAATGGGTAAAATGGCTCTGAGCAATATGGGACTTAACATCTGAGGTCATCAGTCCCCTAGAACTTAGAACTACTTAAACCTAACTAACCTAAGGACATCACACATATCCATGCCCGAGGCAGGATTCGAACCTGCGACGGTAGCGGGCGCGCGGTTCCAGACTGAAGCGCCTAGAACCGCTCGGCCAGATCGGTCGGCAGTGAGTTAGTAATACTTAATGCTAGACCATAACTTAAACTGGACTTAATACACACTTGCGATCTGCAAGAATGCCTTTTCCTGCAACACAAAAAGATAATACTTCCATTTCTTGACTGTGATGATGCTATTCGTCAAAGACTTTTATATGAGAGTTTACACCGGATGGAAACGGCGATGAATGCACGTATGCGACATGCTTGTCGCAAACGTCAACATACTGGGATTCCGTTATAAAAGAGACGTCTAAAATTAGAATGAACAGCAACAATTTTAACAGAGACCAGGGTTACACACTGAGTGGGGCGTGGGGGCGGGCTTTGGATGCCGAAAAGAAGCTGTGGTGTCACAGCAAGGCACCACACTGACTAGGTTGTAGGCTTGAAATCGGCCGCGGTCCGTCAGTACACATCGGACCCGCGAGTCGCCACTGTCGACGCTAGCAGACCGAGCGCCGCGACTCGGCTGGTCTTAAGAGACAAGCTAGCGCACTGCCTAGTTCTACAGCTGACGTTAATAGGAATGGTTCACTTGTTATAGCTTCAGAGATCTCAGTTGCAGAGACGCTAGTTAGCACAGCCTTCAGCTAGGTCAGTAGCTACGACCTAGCCAGGTGCCACATACAGTTTATGCATTGCCAATTGATCTATGTGTGTGAAGCAATCAGAATTGTAAAGCAGTGTTCGCAGTTCAGTCTACAGGGTGAAAAGTATTTTAACCGACAAACTCTGGGAGGTTGTAGGGGACATCAAAACAAATATTTTTCCCTAATGTAATTTTTCCCTATGAGGAGTAGTAAAAACGGTAGAGGAAGATTTCTCTGGCGGAAAATTAATTAAACCAACAAACAGTTTTCCATTTTTTATGACCAAGAGAAAGCACATTAACACAATCCAATTTCAATTACAGTAGATTTACAAAAATGCCTGAATTGACACGTAAACAAAGGTTACACCGTCGGATCACGTTCTGTCTGACACGGGCAAAAACCCCAGGAGTATCCTGAATTATTCCTGCTGCTGCTACTGTCCGGGAAACTAGATCCCCTTCTGATGCAACAGGAGCTGCGTAAGCCAGGTTGCGAATCTCTCCCCACACAAAAAAGTCCAGAGGAGACATATCTGGGGATCGAGCAGGCCATGGTACAGGACCACCTCTGCCAATCCACGTTTCTGGGAACCGTCGGTCCAGGAATCGACGCACACGACGACTGAAATGTGCGATTAGGATATTGTTGTTGATAAACCCGCTGTGCAGTTGGTCCATTGTGGTGCGCTACGTAGTACGCACCAGCCATATCAGTGTACTCACTCCAGGTGTATCGCTCCATTAGTAAACAGAGACAATGCATTACTACACTGGTGGACAGCAGCTGCCTACAACTGAAGAGCGTAATACGCCCTCTAATAACTGAAGATCGTAAAAAGGCCTCTAACAACTGAAGAGCGTAATACGGCCTCTATCGGTTTAAATAATCCTCATAGGAAAAAATGATATTAGGGAAAATATTTGTTTTGATGTCCCCTATAACCTCCCAGAGTTTGTCGGTTTAAATACTTTTCACCCTGTATAACTCCACTTGTAAATATTATTGTACAAAGTCAAAATCGACGTTCACCGCTGATGCTGAATTAAAGCTAAGTATTTAATTGTATTCCTGTCTACTAATTTCTAATCACCTAAGATGTTCCAGATACATCCTGTCAAGTATAGTTCATTGATCTTCACGTCAGCCTACGTGATCAACGCGTGCAATGGCCACACCTCGTGATCAGTCAAACTACGTGACTCAGCATGGTCACCCTTTTTCCACGAGGCCCGTAGTTCCTCTTCATACACAACAGAAGCAACGACGGATGCTCAACTATTGTAGAGAGGCGGGAGCGGCAGTTTCAAACGTGGCGCTCGGCCCTCGCGCCACCGGACGTCACTGGCTCCCGTGGCGGGCCAAAGCCTTCTACATACAAGGTCTACGCACAGCGGCCATATTGGCACGTGACGTCACAAACTGTTTGCCATCTTATCTTCAGTCGGCAGTCCTGTTGGCGTGTATGTTGTGCTGAAAGTGTGTGACACGTGAAAGTGACATGTATTTCATACAGTATTCGCCTACAGTTCTTCGAAGTATGGGATAAAAGTGCTGCGTTCCATTTTGCCAGGCAAATTATAAATCCCAAAAAGGTATTAAAATGCACATGTTTCGATTTCCCAAATGTGTGAAGTTGAGAAATCGCTGGATTCCAGCTATTTCCAAACAGGAATTTGTGCCTACGCATCATTCAAGAGTAAGTAAATGACAAAAAATTTGTAGCGTGTTATTTGTTTCCATTGCACCACATTTACCAATTGTTTTTAAAAGCAGTTATGTATCATGTACCTGTATTATTTGTTTCTTAATTCTGGACCATGGCTGCGAGGTTAATACGAAACTGGCTGTGAAATGTCTCTCATATTTGCAACTATTGTCACACAGAATAGTTATATTAATTAGTGTGACTCGAAAATGTTTAGTATTCCCTATCATTCCTACCAGATTACTGAGTTTTAAGTACTTTTATTTGTAAGAGCTACAGAATGATTTTGTTCAGTTTTGCATGTACAGCTATTTGGAAATAATTTCAATTTGAGTAAACTACCTTAGAAAATTGCTTTAATGAATTCAGTGTTCGACAGATTAAGCAGCATAGAAAACATAATTTCGAGGTAAGTGCATTATGATTAAATTAACAGCTCTCTTTGACACGAATTTCAATCGAGGATATAGGAGAAACAATCTTTTCATGTTTAAGGTTCTAAAGTTGTGGAGAAACAGGGAAATAAAACATTTTTCGGATTTTTTGATTTAATAAACATTATGTCAGGAGGTGCTCCATTTCGTCGAATGATTTGAGTTTCGAACGAGATCAGCAAATTTTGAAGTGGAGAGGAAAAGTTACGAAAATAACCAGGGAAACAAATTCTTAAATTCTGTAGGAGCTCCAGCTGCTTCATTTAAAACCGAAAACGTCTGCTTGTTGATGCATATTGCCGATTTTTTAGTGCAAGAAAGCGTAGCTCCTGAGGTAAAAGACAGAATTTAAAATTACAGTTCGTATTCAAGGCTAGAAACGCGTATTTAAGGCAAATCGTCAAAATAATTTTACATCTTGAAATAACATAGGGCAGTTTTGTTCAGTTACTTTACGCAATGATATAAATTTCCATACTTTCATTACAAGGACATGTAGGAGAGGAAAGCACGAGTAACTCTATGCGGTCTCAGCTCTGAAACTCGTAAAGTTCGTATAGCTGCAGAGTGCTTAACAGGAGCGTTCCGATGCAGACCCGGCCATCAGTATGTGACGTCACAAGTGTGTGCGCAGGCCTGTAGTCTAGGTGGTGTTGGGCAGGCCGGAGCTGCTATGAGCTGCCCAACTCACCTTCCGCGCATGCGTCGTTTCGACCCTCTCTGCTCGGTGGCAGCGGCCGTAATCGTGGGTACATAAACGGAAAATCGTGTCAGCACCGGTTTCCCTCTGGCAGGCCCCCGGCTTTTACGTATGCACAGTATGGTTTTAGTGGGCCACAGATCGTCGCCACTGTGCTAGTGTTTGTCTTCCCGTCAGTTCCTCAGTGTCTCTACCTCAGTGCTCTTCCGTTCACGTGTGAAACTCTGTCTCCGTTGTGTACAGTGCTGAACGTTTTTATACAAACAGTGCGTCCGTAACGCCTTCATTTATTTTAATATGTACGTCTCCTGTTTTTATCCTCCATGTATGTTTGTTTATATGTCTTCCTGTTTTACGTTTTTTTTTTTTTTTTTTTTTTTCTGTGGCCGAAGAGCGGCATAGATAGGCCGCTGCCGGCCTACCTTTCTGTAAGCGTTTTAAAATTACAATAAAGAAAAAAATCTGCACCGGCAGTCAGTAGTTTTACTCCTCACGACGATGACGGAGACAGCCATCGAAAGCTCGAGAATTTTATTCGAATTGATACGGCTTGAAAACCGAGAAGATTTTATTCACATCTATGAAGTTCGTTTTTTCGATCGTATCGTCCGTTCCTGGACACCATAAGAAAGACGACGTGCATGAACCATTAGCCATGGACTTTACCATTGGTTGGGTGGCTTGATAACCGTACCGCAGGTGCAACCACAATGAAGGAATATCTGTAGGGACTCCAGACAAACGTGTAGAACTTGTTGCAGGGCAACAGTCTGGATGATTGACTGGTCTGACCTTTTAACTAATCAATATGGCTTTGCTGTGTCGGTACTGGGAATGGCTGACAGCAAGGGGAAGCTATAACCGTAAGTTTTCCAGAGGGCATACAGCTTTAGTGTATGGTTAAACGACGATGGCATCCACTTGGGTAAAATATTCTGGAGATAAAATAATCCCCCATTCGCATCTCCGAGTGGGGACTGTTTTTAAGGATGTCATCACCAAGAGAAACGAAAGTGGCATTCTGTGGATCAGAGCGTGGAATGTTAGCTCCCTTAATCGGGTTAAAGAGAGGAAATAGATAGGTTGAAGTTAGATATAGTGGGAATTACTGAAGTTTGGTAACAGGCGTTACAGGACTTCTGGTCAGGTCAATATACGATTATAATAACAAAACCAAACGGAATGATGCAGGAGTAGGTTTAATAAAGAATAAGGAAACAGGGATGTGAGTAAGCTACTTGAACAGCGTAGTGAACACATAATCGTAGCCAAGACAAACATAAAGCTCACCCACAACAGCAGTACAAGTTTACAGCCAACTAGGTCCACCGATGATGAAGAGGCAGAAAAAATATAAAAGGAATTATTCAGATAGTTATGGGAGACGAAAATTTAATTGTGATGGGGGACTGGAATTCGATAGTCGAATAAGGAAGAGAAGGAAAAATAGTTAGTGAATATAGTGGGGGAAAGGAATGAATGAGGAAACATCCTGGTTGAGTTTTGCACAAAGCGTAATTAAATTATCGCTAACGCTTGGTTTAAGAATCATGAAAGAAGTTTGTATACGTGGAAGAGGCCTGGAGACATCGCAAGATTTCAGGTTGATTATACAATGCTAAGATAGAGGTTTCGGAACAAGATTTTAATTTCTATGGGCATATATGGACTCTGACCACAATTTATTGTTTATGAAATGTAGGTGGAGCCCAGATAAGTTGAAAGAACCAGAGGTTATTGAGAGTTTCAAAGGGAACATAATGCAACGACTGACTACAACAGAGGAAAGAAATAAAGTAGAAGATCAATGGGTAACTTTGAGAGAGAAAACAGCGAAGGCAGCAGAGAATCAAATAGGTAAAAACACAAGGCACAGCCGGCCGTTGTGGCCGAGCGGTTCTAGGCGCTTCAGTCTGGAACCGCGCGACCGCTACGGTCGCAGGTTCCAATCCTGCCTCAGGCATGGATGTGTGTGATGTCCTTAGGTTAGTTAGGTTTAAGTAGTTGTAAGTTCTAGGGGACTGATGATCTCAGATGTTTAAGTCCCATAGTGCTCAGAGCCATTTGAATCATTTTGAACCACAAGTCACAGCAGAAATTCTTGAATAACCCAGGAGATATTGAATTTAATTGATGAAAGGAGAAAACATAAAAATGCAGCCAACGAAGCACGCGAAATGGAATACACACGTCTCGAAAATGAGATTGACAGGAAGTGCAAAATGGCTAAGCAGGAGTGGCTAGAGGACAAATGTAAGGATTTAGAAGCATATATCGCTAGAGGAAAGATAGATGCCGCCTACAGGAAAATTAAATTGGCGTGTCGGGAAAAGAGAAGAAGCTGTATGAGTATCAAGTGCTCAGATGGAAAACCAGTACTAACAAAAGAAGGGAAAGCTAATAGGAAGAAGTTTATAGATGAACTTGAATGCAATATTATAGAAATGAAAGAGGACGTTGATAAACATAGCATGGGAGATACGATACTGCGAGAAGAATTTGACAAAGCACTGAAAGACCTAGTCTAAACAAGCCGCAGAATACATTACGTTAGAATTACTGATAGCCTTGGTAGGACCAACCCCAACAAAACTCTTCCATCTGGTGAGAAAGATGTATGAGACAGGCGAAATAGCCTCATACTTCAAGAAAAATAAAGTAATTCCAATTCCAAAGAAAGTAGGTGCTGAGAAGCCTGATTATTACCGAATTATCAGTTCAATAAGCAATGGCTGCAAAGTACTAACAAAAAATGGTTGATAAAAGACTGGAAAAACGGGCAGAAGCCAATCTCGGGGAAGATCAGTTTGGATTCCGCAGACATGTAGGAACACTTGAGGCAATACTGACACTACATCTTATCTTACAAGATAGGTTAAGGAAAGAAAAACCTTCCTTTATACCATTTGAAGGCTTACAGAAAGCTTTTGACAATGACGACTGGAATATTCTCTTTGAAATTCCACAGGTAGCATGGATACAATATAGGAAGCGAAAGGTTACGTCCAACTTGTACAGAAACCAGACAGTCGAAGGAGCGTGAAAGGGAGGCACTGGTTGAGAAGCGAGTGAGACAAGGTTGTAGCCTTTTCCCTATATTATTCAATCTGTACACAGAGAAAGCCGTAAAGGAAACAGAAGAAAAATTTGGATAAGGTATTAAAGCACGGAGAGAAGAAACTAAAACTTTGACGTTTGCCGATGACACTGTTAATCTGTCAGAGACTGCAAAGGACTTGGAAGAGCAGTTGAACGGAATGGACAGTGTTTTGAAAGGAGGGCATAATTTGAATATCGACAAAAGCAAAACAAGGATAACGGAATGTAGTCGAATTAAATCAGGTGATGCTGAGGCAATTAGATGCGGAAACGAGATTCTGAAAGTAGTAGATGAGTTTGATGAGTTTTGCTAATTACGCAGCAAAATAAATGATGGCTAAAGCAGAGAGGACATAAAATGTAGACTGGAAAAGGAAAGGAAAGCGTTTCTGAAGAAGAGAAACATGTCAACTTTGAATATCGATTTAAGTGTTAGGAAGTCTTTACTGAAAGTATTTGTGTAAAGTGTAGCCATGTATGGGAGTGAAATATAGACAAGAAACAATTCAGAAGAGTGGACAATACAACTTTTTGAAATGTGGTGCTACAGAAGAATGATGAAAATTAGATTGGTAGATCACGTAACTGATGAGAAGGAACTGAATGGAGGTGATTAGAAAAGAAGTTTATGGAACAACCTAACTAGAAGAAGGGTCGGTTGATAGGCCATATTCTGAGACATCAACGCAGTTCAGTGTTGAAGGGAAAAGTGGAGGATAGAGGGAGACCAAGAGATGAACACGGTAAGTAAGTTCAGAAGGATGTAAGTTGCAGTAATTATTCGGAGATGAAGAGGTTTACGCAGGACAGAGTAGCATGGAGACTTCCATCAAACTGGTCTTTGAACTGAAGACCAACAAGTGCAGATAGGAGTAGAGACAGTCAGAGCCTGCCCAATCAGTCCCTGTTATTTATCTTTTCTCTAACTCTACCATCCGAACTGCATTGCAGAAATAGTTTCTGTCACCATAGCAAAATCTTTTCTGTACCACTCCATAATACAGCCATCTTCTCAAAATCATTTTCTGTATCAGTAACCCGTTTTTGGAACAGTCTTCCTCAAAATCTCATAAAAATTACACTCCTTCACAACTTCAAAAAACAGGTAATTGTCAGCCTTCTATCACAATAGCTGTTTTTCCATGTACTTGTCTGCCTAGCCAACACCCTTCACTTTTCCATCCCGCAGCTTTCGCTGTCTCATTTTTCCGACCTCTATGGAAACATTCTCTTAACAGGTACCGTCAGTGTCATTTCATTCTTCTCCACCGTTGGTTTTCCTTCTGTTTCCGAAGACGTTCAGCACAGATTCTCCTTTTCGGTAGCAGTTAATCATTATTGAACGGTGTCCGCTTTTTCAGAATTTGGCGAAATTTATTTTATTTAACTTTCGTGGTCGCTCATATTTTCTTGGCGCAATCGGTTAATACTGTACTACCAAATGTTCTCCCGAGTTGTTGTTCCCATTTTCTGCACAATATTTCGGCGACCGACCAAGCCGTCTTCTTCAGGTTTTACAAGGTTTGCTTTTATATGTACTCGCTGTCTGGACTCCAGGCAGCGAGTACAGGTAACATCACAGCTAGCACCACCTAAAGGCTCGGATGGTCGGCGAAACATTGTGCAGACAGTGGGAACAACAACTCGGCAGACATCCGGAAGCACAACCTTCCAAGCGCCACAGTCGTAAAGGTAACGTAAGGGGAGGAAATCTTGTGCTTTATCTGTCTGTGAATCGTATGACCATTGTTCTATGCGTTATTGTATTCTAATTGTTTGTGTATCGTATTTTCTGAGGCGTAATTTGGAGACTAATCCAGCAGTTGCCAAAACGACCGTGGAGAACCTCCTAAAAGTCACACTTAGACTGGCCGATGTAGCAACCCGTATCGGAGATGTACATAATATAGCTACAAGTACTCGTCGAAACTGAGAAAGCCTCGTAATACTTTTTCATGTGTGTAAGTTGCTGGTCCAGTGTGAGAAGTACCTGAAACCCCTAATCAATTGGAGATAAATAAAACAATAAATTAATTAAATAAATTAAACATGCTACCGAGCAAGAACTGTCATACTCTCTGGCAATAGGATCTTTCCATTATGTAGCAGAGAGTGAGCGCTAAAGAAACTTGCTATACTGAAAAAATTAAGCGGGACCGGAAGTTGATCCAAAATTTTCGTCGTTTTGCGCATCCTATAGCGTACCTCACAATCCGGCATTCAGTTGTCTAGCATTATCTCTGTCTGAAGCTGCATTATTCCTGAGTTTGCACCTAAGCAGACGCTAAGTGTGAATTAAAATAAGATCATGTCTCTCCCGTGAAACGAATGGTGTGATGATTAAATGTGCTATCCTACCAGACCGCAAAAGATTATAACGAAATTCATTACCTTGAGTCAGAGAGACGATGACAGATACAACTATAAACCAAAGCTTGGCCTCTTCTTAACGAGAATATACCAGCTAAGCTATCGGGACGTGTTATACTGGCAGGCTTATAGTTTTTGGTTAGCGAGACAGTGATGTGTCTTCGCAATACTACTGGAAACTGCCACGTATACCCATTCTGTGCTTTTTTTCTTTATTTTGGTGTGAGGGACGCTGAGTCTCCGGTGGTTCGTCGCAGAGGAATGTCATTGGCTTGATTTCCTGCAATATTTATCTCTGTCTGTATTGATTTGAAAATATCAGCGAAATTCTCTTTGGTCTGTCCATTCTGTGAAACCCTCTAGGCTTATAACTGTGTATCTATTTGGGAAAGGGATCACCGCTCGTTTGTTCCGTATGAAATCTCCGGCTTGACAGCCATGTAAAATAGAATTGGAAGATAAATCAGCATTGGCCGTATTTTGTTATTTTATTGTCAGCAAAATCGATTTTCGGTCACTTACTGACCGGTTGGTAGGTATAACACTGCAACAGCATTTACGTAGCTTATTCAATCAAATACCAAGCTTGGCTTAGTACATACGATGTCCCAACAGAACAATTAGTCCTGTCACGGAAAAGCCACGTATAACACTCCTATCTGCTACTGCTATACCATAACCTCGAAACTGGAGGCAGTTTGCAAACAGAATTATTATGTTAGAGTAATAATGGTATAAAGCAACAGAACAGTGTTACCCTCTGAGAGGAATTTTGTTAGGTTGACCGTGTTGTACCTAACGGGAATGGCCGGCCGCGGTGGTCTCGCGGTTCTAGGCGCGCAGTCTGGAACCGCGCGACTGCTACGGTCGCAGGTTCGAATCCTGCCTCTGTTCATGGATGTGTGTGATGTCCTTAGGTTAGTTAGGTTTGAGTAGTTCTAAGTTCTAGGGGACTGATGACCACAGCTGTTAAGTCCCATAGTGCTCAGAGCCATTTGAACCATTTGAACCTAACGGGAATGGCTTATCGGAAATGAGAGTCAGAATTACGTAAATATTCGAACAGTAACAAACAAAATGTTGCCTATCTGCACTGTTCAACGAATAAAGAAAACGGTCGCCAGCCTAACGAGGCAAGAGAATGATTAACATTCTCGTTCAAGAAAGTAGGTATGCGTAACTTTAACGGACAAACACAACCTAGACTTGGCCACATGCAAGTGCAATGAACTCTGACACCTACATATGTTTACGTTAAGATTGAAGCTAACAACTGGAGCAGCACAAACTATTTGCAAAAATATAACAGATACCAAAACACTATTTTACTTTCAGGACTTGTTCAAACTGAATGGTATTTATATCATTACTATTAACATTCACTGCAGGATCATAAATTGTACATATGTGAAGTCTCTCTCAGTTAAATACTTTACTATTTAAAATGAAAGTTAATTGGAATCCACTCACAGGTTGCTTCTCATTATCATTTGAATAAAGATATTATGGTTTTCCTAATTAGTGGTCTTTCCGTTACTTGTTACCGCGCATTAACACAATAGGCAAACTGTGGATCCAGTTATACTATTAATATGCACTTCCGATACACAAGAGAGACAAACACTTAGCAATCATGAACATATAATTTCCTACTATTGCAGTTTTCCACTTTTAATACCGTGAGACACAAAATTAACATATATGTAAGATACTGACTCACCTTCTGCGATTTACAACAGGTAGTAATGTAATCATATACTAAGCAAACCTTTATAAGCCTCGGTGTTGAGAACTTTTAATTTGAAGTTGGCAACAACACATTAATAAGCAGTTTTACTGGGAAAATTATTGTCAGCAAGCATCATTAACTTTAATCCACTCTCTTGCCACATTAACTTTAACTTTCTTTTTACTATGTTCAAGAGGCATCAATTAGCAAACTGGGTTTTAATGTACTTTCAGTAAGGACACTCGGAAATCACTTTAGTTCAAACGGAGAGGAACCTGAGAGGTGTTATGATGAGGAGAAAAATCAAGGTAGGTACATAAATTCAGATATAAATTACCTTATATTTGAGCACACTAACACATCCATTAAGCTGATCCTTCACTGTACATCATTGTAGCATTCCGATGCAATGATTGCGCAATAAGGTGGCATGTGGCAGGTGGAATTGCAGGTAGAATTGCTGGACTCTGTCATTTCTTGGTGGCGATGATAGATACAAATTCCAGAATAGTTCCAGCTATTTATCCATCCATCCGAGGCATTGGAAAGTAGCAGAAAAGCCTCTCTCTCGGAGTCAGCACAATATGCAATTTTTACATGGCAGTGCACAGTTTGGTAGCTCGTCCCTGACTCGCTCTTGTTCCCGACTGACTCTTGGTTCCACCTTTTCTACCTAGGCCAACCACAATTTGCGCGCGTTACACAGTTCCGTTCCCGCGGGGAACCAATACACCTTTTACATACAAACTAACTAAGAATCCTAAGTGAGGATCAGCAGTTTACATAACAGCAACCAAATTCATTAAATAAAACAGAAATTTTGCACATATTGACATTTCTGCAAAAAATTATTCACACAGAAATTACAATTATACAGAGTAAGTTTTGTTCCCTCCAAATGGGACAAAGAAAATGGTTCAAATGGCTCTGAGCACTATGGGACTCAACTGCTGTGGTCATAAGTCCCCTAGAACTTAGAACTACTTAAACCTAACTAACCTAAGGACAGCACACAACACCCAGCCATCACGAGGCAGAGAAAATAATGGGACAAAGAATTTAAATGACAGATACACTACTTTGCATAGAACCAAACCATGACATCAAAGTTTGTATAAAGAAAGCAGTATACAATTTTGTGTTATCTATTCAATCAAACACATTTACAGAAGCTTAACGATGTAACATTAAATAAAACAAAAGCAAAATAAATCAGTAGAGTATTAGAGCTATGGTGTTACAGTAGGGATCGGTTGGTAGGACATGTCCTGAGGCATCAAGGGATCACCAATTTAGTATTGGAGGGCAGCGTGGAGGGTAAAAATCGTAGAGGGAGACCAAGAGATGAATACACTAAGCAGATTCAGAAGGATGTAGGTTGCAGCAGGTACTGGGAGATTAAAGAGCTTGCATAGGATAGATTAGCATGGAGAGCTGCATCAAACCAGCCTCAGGACTGAAGGCCACAACAACAACTGACCATCCTCAGTGCTAGAAGTTAAAAATTTTCACGTAAGATCAGAGAGTATAAAACCGAATATCACAACTACAGCTGCGTATGAACATAACAGTGATAGGAACATACCTGTAATATACAATTAAAATTGGTAGGCACTGGTATCAAGCTACAACCACAAGCTTAGAGCGATCACATAAACTGAGGCCGCTGTTTACATGCACCTGTACAGCAGACCTCGGTGTGACAGGGCTTGGAACGCCCTCTATGTGACATGTGTCACGTGAAGACTTAAGATTACTGGTTTTGCAAGATATTAACACAAAATACCTCCTGCGCAATTGTAACTCATGAGGTAATTCAAGTTGTCTTAAAAAAAAAAAACAATACGCCAGTGTATTTTAGATGTTTCCTTCCCCCTTCGTCTGCTATGTTTTTTACGTACATTTTACATTTGAATTACTTCATGAGTCACAAATGCGCAAGAGGTATTTTGTTTTGATGGTCGTGGTGCACACAACACGCCATGGAGTCGCCAATCAACAAGCAATGTAAAATGTTGCCGTTTAAGCTGTAAGTGTTGAGAGGCTAGCGTATGTCTTCATTTCTCTTCAGTTCTCTCTTTGTCAACTCAATAGCTGGTCGAAGAATTGCATTGCAGGGACGTGGCCTCTACCTTTCTCCTTACTAGCGAAGATCACCGCTTCAGACACTTCCAAACCTGCTGTCACCGCCACAGTAATGTAGAATTTCAGCATTGTTTCCTTCCTTATTTTGTTCCTTATGACTCTAATTATTCTATCACATATACTTTTTTCAGTTTTCTTGCAATATGAATACTTAGGGAAAGTTGCAGTAACTAACTACGTTGACTATCGCTCACCGAGACGAGTAGCGCTGCAGATGGTAAGTTTCTAGGTTGCCAACCAACTGCAAAATGTTCCCAGGTGAGTGGTGTGTGGGCGCAGGCAGTCCTGCTGGAGAGCTCCCTAGGCGCTGGCCGCGTTTGTTTACTCGTCCACTTGCAAAAGTGGTGCCCCTACGGGAGCAAACACGGCTCTATCTACACAGTACCGCCACATCTCCCGTGATCCGTTTATCCCGACCCGGTCTGCCGTTGCACGCTGCTCTTCCTGCTCACCGCTATTTACCTCTAAGGCGCCACCGCAAACTTGAGACAGCGGAAATGCGACAAAATGCAACTTGCCCTTAGAAGTTGCCTTAACAGGGGTCACTCCTAATCTGTCGGTAAGAAAAGTTCATAAATACAACAGCGGCGCCCTTCCTGCACTGCAGACAGTCCAGTCGACGTATAGACACTGAGGGTAATTGTTGTTGTTGTTGTTGTTGTGGTCTTCAGTCCTCAGACTCGTTTGATGCAGCACTCCATGCTACTCTGTCCTGTGCAAGCTTCATCTCCCAGTACTTACTGCACCCTACATCCTTCTGAATCTGCTTAGTGTATTCATCTCTTGGTCTCCCTCTACAATTTTTACCCTCCACGCTGCCCTCCAATGCTACATTTGTGATCCCTTGATGCCTCAGAATATGTCCTACCAACCGGTCCCTTCTTCTTGTCAAGTTGTGCCACAAACTCCTCTTCTCCCCAATTCTATTCAGTGCCTCCTCATTAGTTATGTGATCTACCCATCTAATCTTCAGCATTCTCCTGTAGCACCACATTTCGAAAGCTTCTATTCTCTTCTTGTCTAAGCTATTTATCGTCCACGTTTCACTTCCATACATGGCTACACTCCATACAAATACTTTCAGAAACGACTTCCTGACACTTAAATCAATACTCGATGTTAACAAATTTCTCTTCTTCATAAACGCTTTCCTTGCCATTCCCAGTCTACATTTTATATCCTCTCTACTTCGACCATCATCAGTTATTTTGCTCCCCAAATAGCAAACCTCCTTTACTACTTTAAGTGTCTCATTTCCTAATCTAGTTCCCTCAGCATCACCCGACTTAATTAGACTACATTCTATTATACTCGTTTTGCTTTTGTAGATGTTCATCTTATATCCTCCTTTCTAGACACTGTCCATTCCGTTCAACTGCTCTTCCAAGTCCTTTGCTAACTCTGACAGAATTAGAATGTCATCGGCGAACCTCAAAGTTTTTACTTCTTCTCCATGAATTTTAATACCTACTCCGAATTTTTCTTTTGTTTCCTTTACTGCTTGCTCAATATACAGATTGAATAACATCGGGGAGAGTCTACAACCCTGTCTCACTCCCTTCCCAACCACTGCTTCCCTTTCATGCCCCTCGACTCTTATAACTGCCATCTGGTTTCTGTAGAAATTGTGTATAGCCTTTCGCTCCCTGTATTTTACCCCTGCCACCTTTAGAATTTGAAAGAGAGTATTCCAGTCAACATTGTCAAAAGCTTTCTCTAAGTCTACAAATGCTAGAAACGTAGGTTTGCCTTTCCTTAATCTTTCTTCTAAGATAAGTCGTACAGTCAGTATTGCCTCACGTGTTCCAACATTTCTACGGAATCCAAACTGATCTTCCCCGAGGTCGGCTTCTACCAGTTTTTCCACTCAAAAATTTATAAATCTTTGCGGATATATTCTTCAGATAACTGGTATTACATTCGGAGCATCTGTGACAGGTTCGTTTAAATGTTAGTGTCTGATCGATAGTGAGACCTAGATATTCAGAGAAGTAGTTAAGATAAACTTCAATGCTCTTAAATACACATTTAACTTCCTGTGAGCCTCTTACAGATATGGAACGTTGTAACCTATGCTTTACTTAAGTGGGGCAATAGTCTCCATTAGCAAAAATAATCAATAAAAATGATGAAGCCATATTAGTGTATACTCCCACAATGCTTGACATCTTTATTCTGACAAATCAGTGCCAGGTCATGTACAGATCGGATTTTCTTGGAGCTAGTAGTTGGAATGTCATCGACACAGGAATGAAACTAGCTAGAGTCAGAACTGCCGCATGAATCAGTTGGTGGTGTGTCTTCGAAATGCGTCCCAAGCTATTAACAGCAAAACACCAACCAATCGTATGAGTTAAGTACCATGCGAAAAGACAAACGTTGATTGAAAGTGTAAGAAATATCCGAAGACGCGGGCCACAAGACAAAAAAAAGAAAACGGCTTGTTAAATGCAAAAATTCACGTGGATCACATCAGTACTTGACATTCTATTAACGACGACCACAAGTGTGTCACGAAAACCCTGTACAACTCCAATATTACAATGTCTGTGTTGCTAAGAACTACGACGCAATATTCCTTCGGACGGCATGCATTTCCGAAGGAACATTCCGTCGTTCTTATTAACAACACAAAAAAATGGTTCAAATGGCTCTGAGCACTATGGGACTTAACATCTGAGGTCATCAGTGCCCTAGAACTTAGAACTACTTAAACCTAACTAACCTAAGGACATCACACACATCCATGCCCGAGGCAGGATTCGAACCTGCGTCCGTAGCGGTCCCGCGGTGCCAGACTGAAGCGCCTAGAACCGCTCGGCCACAGAGGCTGGCTTAACAACACAGGCACTGCAAATTGCATTTATCCAACGATACCAAGCAGCGACTTTCAATCGAAATGTCCTCTCCTTTTCGGGAATATATTTATTTCGTTCACATTACGGAGTAACCCACAGCCTTAAAGTGTAAAGTGGGTCGGATGCTACTACATCTAATAGTAGAAGCTTATTACTGTTACAGTCTAACTGGTTGTTGTTACTGTTGTGGTCTGCAGTCCGAAGCCAGATTTGATGCAGCTTTCCATGCCGCTCTATCCTGTGCAAGCCACTTCACTTCCGAAAAACTGCTGCAACCTACATCCTTCTCAATCTGCTTACTGTATTCATCTCTTGGTCTCCCTCTACGATTTTTACCTGCCATACTTCCCTCCTGTACAATATTGGTGATCGCTTCTTGTTACAGAATGTATCCTATAAACCGATCCCTTCTTTTGGCCAAATTGTGCCACAAATTTCTTGTCTCCCAAATTCTCTTCAGTACCTCCTCATTAGATACGTGATCCAGCCACCTAATCTTCAGCATTCTTCTTTCCTAATCTAATCCCCTTAGCATCACTTTCTTTAATTCGACTACATTCCATTATCCTTCTTTTGCTTTTGTTGATATTCATGTTACATAGTACTTTTCGGCCAATGTATACTCCGTTCTTCTACTCTTCCAAGGCGTTTGTGTCTCTGACAGAAATACAATGTCATCGGCAAACCTAAAAGATTTTTTTTCTCGTGAACTTTAAATCCTGCTCCAGTTTTTATTTGGTTTGCTTTACTGCTTGCTCAATGTACCGACTGAATAACATCTGGGATAGGTTGCAACCCTGTCACACTCCCTTCTCATTCATTGCTGGCCTTTCATGCTCTTCTACTCTTATGCCGTCTGCTTTCTGTACAAGCCGTAAATAGCTTTCGCAATCTATATTTTACCTCTGCTACTTTCAGAATTCCAAAGAGAGTATTTCATCCATCATTACCAAAAGCCCCAAAGTCGGCTTCTACCAGCTTTTCCGTTCTTCTGTAACCAATTCTTGTTAATATTTCTCAACCAAGACTTATTAAGCTGATAGTTCGGTAATTTACATACCTGTCAGCAACCGCTTTCTTTGGAGTTGGAATTATTACATTCTTCTTAAAGGCTGAGGGTATTTCGCTTGTCTTATACATCTTCCACACCAGGTGAAAGAGTTTTGCTATGACTGGCTCTACCAATGCTCTGAGTAGTCCTGATTGAATATCGTCCACTCTCGCGGCCTTGTTTAAGCTTAGATAATTCAGAGCTCTGTCAAATACTTGCGCAGTATCATACCTCTAAACTCATCTTCACCTACGTCCACTTCCCTTTCTATAATACTGCCATCAAATTTATCTCCCTTGTGTAGACGTTCTATGTACTGGAATGACGTTCTATGTACTACTTCCACCTTTTAGCTTTCCCTTCTTTTGTTAGTTCTTGTTTAGCGTCTGAGTTCATGATATTCATACAGGTGCTTCTCTTCTCCCAAAAAGCCTTTTTAATTTTCCTATAAGCAATATACGTCTTTCCCCTGGTAAAATACAATTCTAAATTCTTACATTTGTCCTGTATCCACTCCTGCGTAGCAATTTTACACTTCCTGTCGATCTCATTTTTTGATTTGGTATTGGGGTGCATTTTTATATTTTCTCATTTCATCAATTGAATTCAATACCTCTTGTATTATCCAAGGATTTCTACTAGGCTTTGTCTTTTTACCTATTTTATCTTTTGCTGTCTTCGTTGCGCGCTGTTGAGAATTTTCCCATTGCTTTACGATAGGGGAGATAGAAGAGGTGACGGTGAGAAGTCACCAGTCTTTGCACCAATGTTTTGGATCAAATGCCAAACCTCTCCGCATTATCTCATAAAGTGAGGGCATGCAAAACTGTTGATGGAAGGACGTCGGTCGGATGCGAACGTTATGCTCGGTGGCCCCCTTGGTGCTATTCGAGAGGAATAAGCTTTGTGCCGACAGCAGTTTTCAGGTTCTGCCTTCTCTCAGCATCACCAACTCTAACATGGCACTGCACCACACACATATACGTACGCTTTACAGTCATCTATAATTAACACATGCACACAGCTCACACACTTCGAGAAGGAATGATGCCTGAGGGAGTGAAGGATAGGGAAAATCTTCCCAATTAGGTGGCTCCCTTCGGGGTCTCCCAGCCATTCGGGCCATACGATTTTACTTTACCAGGTTCGAGTCCCGGTCCGGGACACAGTTTCAATCCGCCATATTCTCTACTGCTTTACAAAATTCAGTTCTTCCCCAAACCTTGCACAACTAGTACTCCTGGAACAAAGAAGAAAAGCTTAGTCGCCGTCTAGGGTCAAAAGACAACTTTTGTTAAATCTGGAAAGTAGGAGAGGTGCGCTGACGGAAGGAAACCTGATAGGAAAAGCACGACCCGTAATGAGATAGCTTTGTTGGAAAGAGCATTGACGCGTCGGCAAGGTTCTGGCTTCGCGTCCTAGCCCAGAGGACAATTTCAGTCTTCCAGGAAGTTTCAAAACAGTGCACACTCCGCTGTGAAGATTCGCTCTGGAAACGGACTAATACACTGTATTGCCGAAAGTGATGCGCCTAGTGGGCTTTAGGCGAACAAACGGTTCAAATGTTTGGACCCTACTGTGTCGTTCTGCCGTGAGAGTTGAGACGTACACACGTAAGACATTGGCTTCTTTGCTTCAGGGCGTGTACTTACCTGTGGCTGGTATGAGCGTTTAATTGCTGTATTGTCCAGTATTAAACTGACACTGATATGCTACACTGTGGTCCGTCTGTCGGCTCTTACAGTCCGCTATGGAGTTGTGGCCGAACGGTTCTCGGCGCTTCAGTCCGGAACCGCGCTGCTGCTACGGTCACAAGTTCGAATCCTGCCTCGGGCATGGATGTGTGTGATCTCCTTATGTTATTTAGGTTTAAGTAGTTCTATGTCTAGGGGACTGATGACCTCAGATGTTAAGTCCCATAGTGCTTAAGGCCAGTCCGCTATGGTCGACGACAACTCGATATTTTTCAAAGCATTTGACTCTGGAAGTGTCTGTTTACTGCTAATATAAGTTCTCATGGTACGTCCTAGAGATGGAGAGACATGAAATACACAGTGCTGATCAATGTCGGAGGCAGCATCACACACTTGGGATACCAACGGTCTGAACAACTTCAAGTGCACTGTTATCGTGCGTCTTGTCTGTTTGGAGCGCGATAGTTAGCCTCAGCTAGGTGTGACATCACAGTCACCCAACACATCTTGTTATTCGATCCTCGTCGTCGTATTGTAACCATCATCTCGCCGGCTGACTAGTGGCGGCATCATTCTTTTTTTTATTTGGCTTGGATTTAATGAACAATACTGCCAACAGCAGCATTTAAAATCATATACAGTGTGTCCCATCCGGTACCGAGCGGCGCGGGTTTCGAATCCGCGCCAGATGGCATGGACCTCGATTACCACTAGAGGTCTCTCTCTGCAGCCGTCGCGCCGTAAACCGTGGCTGCGCGCACTGCTGGCCCGTGTATAATGTCAGGGCGCCACGGTGGAGCACGTGGTCCCAGCGGCCAATAGCGACGTACCCTGTCCTGTATTTAAGCCCCTGCCTCTCACTCAGCGAGGTCACCCTCGACCTCCGGACAATCCAAGCCAAGGCATGCTCCCGACTCAGTCTCCTCAAGCTCCTCTCCGGCCGTACGTGGGGTCTGGACCCCTCCACCATCCTCCACACCTATAAATCCCTCATCCGCCCTATCCTTTGTTATGCCCATCCGGCTTGGATCTCCGCCCCACCTACTTTTTACAAATCCCTCCAAATCCTTGAACGCCATGCTCTCCGCCTCACTATCGCATCCGTCTCCCCTCCCCTACGCTGATCCTGTACGATCTCATCCCCTTCCCCCACCTCCTCCTTTTCCTTGAAAGGATACAGATCCTGTACACCTCCCGTAAACTCGATGCTCCTCGCCCACTCGTCTCCCCGATCCTCTCCCACCCCCGCCCGCTGCCGCGCCTGTATTCCCACATCCCACCCGGTCTCCATCTCTCCACCCTCCTTACCCTCTCCCAAGGTGGCTTCCGCCAGCTCCCCCTCCGTGATGCTGTCCTCCTCCCCTCCATCTACCCCTCCTACCAACTTTGATCCTCCCTCCCTCTTCCTGTATCTGTTACTTTGGGCACCCTCCATCCCTCCTCCCCTTCTCCCAACTCCTCCCCCAGGCCTCCCCTCCCCTGTCCTTCTACTCCTCCTCCCATCTCCTCAGCCATTGGCATCTATGTTCTCCCCTCTCCACCCTCTCCACCCGCCCTCACCCTTCTTCCCCTATTGGCAGGTCCCCAGACTCGCACACGCTACGTGGACTTTCGCGCGCTGGAGATCGCCATCTATGTCTCGTGTGTGTGACGTCGTTTTGTGTTTTTAGTGTCCGCCGTCCCGCTTCTACGTTCACTTGTGCCGTCGGATTCATCAGTGTTATGTGCGCCGTGTCAACGTGTTTTCAGTGTCGTTATCGTCGCGTGTGAACGGCTCCGTGTTTTTTGTGTATCTGTGACCACTATTTTTTGCCCATTACTCTGTTCATTTTAATTCTCCGTTCTTGTACTGTTATTGTCACCACTATGGCTGAAGAGCGGCGTAGCATGCCGCTGCCAGCCTACCTGATTGTTCTGGTGTTAAAATAACAATAAAGCAAAAAAAAAAGAACAACTCAGCGCGGCAGTCTGATATTCACGTGAGTCTCTCGATATCTCGCTTACAGACATCGTGTTTACTGTGCTTGTTTCCGTGTACTAGTGGACGTTGTTGATTTCGTGAGGTTTTCGCTGGTGACCCCGTTGCTTCTTGCGCGTTGTTGTTCTCGGTGTCTTGCTCAGTCGTCTGTCGTCGTGCGTGTCCATCCTTCCCATTCGTCCGCCTTGTTTGTTCGCCGGCCGCTCCCGTTCGGTCCCGCCGCGCTTTCGCTCACGGCCACCCTGCGATCGTTCTGCTTGCGGTTGCAACATCCCATTTATCTTGACCTCCCTAAACAACTGTTTGTTCAGATGCAAATTACAATATGTTTCAAACAAATGCTCTTTAGCCGACAGGGGGACATCAATCAGCATGATTGCCTTCATTGTAGCTTTGCTTTTTACAAAGATATGAACAGCGGTATGACTTCTTTAAATGGCACCCTGTACTTTTTATTCGGTTATTCATTTCCTCTACTAAAGAGCTATTCAAAAATGTATCACAGTGTACCATTCACTGAAACACTTTGTTATTAATTACTGTGATTGATTCTTTCTATATTATTTCTTGCAGGGCTCTATGAGTCCCTCCTAACTATTTATCATTTTCAAAGTTTACTGGTTATTTGTTCACGTTCCGTCAAGTACGGAATGGCGTTGCATGTGCGACTTAAATGAGGTGTCTGTTTGGTGATTCAACTGCCTGAATCAAATTTGTAACGTCCCATGATCTAGTTTAAGACGCTAATTCAAATGTTCAAATGTGTATGAATTCCTAAGGGACCAAACTGCTGAGGTCTTCGGCCCCTACACTTACACACTATTTAAACTAAATGAAACTAGCTTATGCTATGAACAACACACACACCTATGCCCGAGGAGGACTGGAGCCTTCGGCGGGAGGGGCCGCGCAATCTGATACTTGGCGCCTTAAACCGCGCGGCCACTACGCGCGGATGGCGCTAATTCGAGCTGTTGCATCGCTCACCAGCGGTCACAGAGGCGAGCAAAATGGGCCGCTACTCATTCCACACCACTGCATATGTAAACATATTCGAAGTGCACTTGCTATGCTTTGCAAACTTAGAAGCAGTATTGCACTCCTATTTAATGAATCGCCTAATCTGTTTAACGTAACGTATTTCCAGAATCGTTGAAAACATCTAAACGAAGTTTCTGAGATGGTACGCAATGGGGCCAGTATGTTGATGCACTGTTAATGTTTGCTACTATTTTATCTACTCAGAACTGAATGCAAATTCTAGGGACGTCTGAGAGCCCTTGAAAGGGCGAAACATTACATGAAATGTGTTAATTATGAAGAACATCGCCAACATTTATGTTTTACTCTACACAAGGTTTCTACAAGTCAGTGCAGATGAATAAGCGCTTTGATGGTACTGTAAACTTTCATGAGTAGTAAGCGTCAGGCCTTTATTTTAGCTAATCGTATGAGATACCGTTACCTTGCTGATATTTTCTTTAGTTATGAAAAATGTAAATGTTACGTCACATCCTGTGGATACAGCTGCCTAAATCGAAAACACATTAGTTATTTTTTCTGCAGATGGTACTTTCTCATTGTTAAGTATTTACAACTGTATGTTAAGTGTAAACGTTTCGTATAGAAGATTCCTGACTGCGTTAAAATGTTTGGTGTCATCTTTTCGAAGTAAAAGGTGATGAAATGAAAACCAGAACACAGTGAAGGCCACTAGCGGTACCTAACCTCGACGAACGGATGGATCACACAGCCCACAATGGCACATGTCCTCATTCCTTAAGACACTGCGAAGATATTTTCTATGTCATTCAAGAAATTGGCGATATTCAGATGATTATGACCTCGAAGCTACGATTCCTTTTCTGAGTTTTTTCTCGAAGTAGCAGTTCCACCGTTAGAATTTATTGTTTTTGTATTAATTTAGCACATTTTTTTATTTTCTGTCTCCTTCGGCGTTAAGCGCTCCTATAGAGAAATATTACACAAGCAGAAAATTAGAAATGCATTATACTGTCATTCATTTATATATATATCAAAAAGGCAGTATAAATTTGAAAACTTAATAAACCACGGAATAATGTAGATATAGAGGAAGAAATTGACACACATGCTTGGAATGACATGGGGTTTTATTAGAACCACCCCATATTGGTAGACGCGTGAAAGGTTTCTTGCGCGCGTCGTTTGGTGATGATCGTGTGCTCAGCCGCCACTTTCGTCATGCTTGGCCTCCCAGGTCCCCAGACCTCAGTCCGTGCGATTATTGGCTTTGGGGTTACCTGAAATCGCAAGTGTATCGTGATCGACCGACATCTCTAGGGATGCTGAAAGACAACATCCGACGCCAATGCCTCACCATAACTCCGGACATGCTTTACAGTGCTGTTCACAACACTATTCCTCGACTACAGCTATTGTTGAGGAATGATGGTGGACATATTGCGCATTTCCTGTAAAGAAAATCATCTTTGCTTTATCATACTTATGCTAATTATTGCTATTCTGATCAGATGAATCGCCATCTGTCGGAAACTTTTGTAGTTTTTTTGTTCTAATAAAACCCCATGTCGTTCCAAGCATGTGTGTCAATTTGAACCTCTCTATCTACATTATTACATGATTTATTCAGGTTTCAAATTTATACTGACTTTTTGATCACGTGGTATATACACTCCTGGAAATTGAAATAAGAACACCGTGAATTCATTGTCCCAAGAAGCGGAAACTTTATTGACACATTCCTGGGGTCAGATACATCACATGATCACACTGACAGAACCACAGGCACATAGACACAGGCAACAGAGCATGCACAATGTCGGCACTAGTACAGTGTATATCCACCTTTCGCAGCAATGCAGGCTGCTATTCTCCCATGGAGACGATCGTAGAGATGCTGGATGTAGTCCTGTGGAACGGCTTGCCATGCCATTTCCACCTGGCGCCTCAGTTGGACCAGCGTTCGTGCTGGACGTGCAGACCGCGTGAGACGACGCTTCATCCAGTCCCAAACATGCTCAATGGGGGACAGATCCGGAGATCTTGCTGGCCAGGGTAGTTGACTTACACCTTCTAGAGCACGTTGGGTGGCACGGGATACATGCGGACGTGCATTGTCCTGTTAGAACAGCAAGTTCCCTTGCCGGTCTATGAATGGTAGAACGATGGGTTCGATGACGGTTTGGATGTACCGTGCACTATTCAGTGTCCCCTCGACGATCACCAGTGGTGTACGGCCAGTGTAGGAGATCGCTCCCCACACCATGATGCCGGGTGTTGGCCCTGTGTGCCTCGGTCGTATGCAGTCCTGATTGTGGCGCTCACCTGCACGGCGCCAAACACGCATACGACCATCATTGGCACCAAGGCAGAAGCGACTCTCATCGCTGAAGACGACACGTCTCCATTCGTCCCTCCATTCACGCCTGTCGCGACACCACTGGAGGCGGGCTGCACGATGTTGGGGCGTGAGCGGAAGACGGCCTAACGGTGTGCGGGACCGTAGCCCAGCTTCATGGAGACGGTTGCGAATGGTCCTCGCCGATACCCCAGGAGGAACAGTGTCCCTAATTTGCTGGGAAGTGGCTGTGCGGTCCCCTACGGCACTGCGTAGGATCCTACGGTCTTGGCGTGCATCCGTGCGTCGCTGCGGTCCGGTCCCAGGTCGACGGGCACGTGCACCTTCCGCCGACCACTGGCGACAACATCGATGTACTGTGGAGACCTCACGCCCCACGTGTTGAGCAATTCGGCAGTACGTCCACCCGGCCTCCCGCATGCCCACTATACGCCATCGCTCAAAGTCCGTCAACTGCACATACGGTTCACGTCCACGCTGTCGCGGCATGCTACCGGTGTTAAAGACTGCGATGGAGCTCCGTATGCCACGGCAAACTGGCTGACACTGACAGCGGCGGTGCACAAATGCTGCGCAGCTAGCGCCATTCGACGGCCAACACCGCGGTTCCTGGTGTGTCCGCTGTGCCGTGCGTGTGATCATTGCTTGTACAGCCCTCTCGCAGTGTCCGGAGCAAGTATGGTGGGTCTGACACACCGGTGTCAATGTGTTCTTTTTTCCATTTCCAGGAGTGTATGTCCGAAAGAGCAGATACCATCGGTGACCATGCAAATCGTTAGAATGAAATTACAATGAAATAAATACCCCTAGCTGCATACAGGGGTTGATATAAGTCAACGGGGGCAGCTGAAAATGTGTGCCCCGACCGGGACTCGAACCTGGAATCTCCTGCTTACATGGCATACGCTCTATCTATCTGAGCCACCGAAGACACAGAGAATACTACGACTGCAGGGACTTATATCTGGCACGCCTCCCATCAGACCCACATTCGCAACTTATTGTCCCGCACTACATTCATAGCGCCCCTGCCCACCATACTCATTACTCGCGGCTTTACCGCCAATTCCCGTAAGAGTACGGGCACTATTTGTGCATCCGCACAGAAGAAGTGGTCAAATGGCTGCTGAGCCTTAACTATATATATATGATGATGGTACCTGTTCTTTCGGGCATGCCAGTGATAAGTCCCTGCAGTCGCAATATCCTCAGTGTCCTCGGTCGCTCAGATGGATGGAGCGTCTGCCATGTAAGCAGGAGATCCCGGGTTCGAGTCCCGGTACGGGCACACATTTTCAACCGTCCCCGTTGACTTATATCAACGCCTGTGTGCAGCTAAGGGTATTCATTTCATTGTAATTTCATTCTAACGAGCTGCATGGTGACCGATGGAATCTGTATTTTCGGACAGTTAACGCTCACCGGCCATTTGACCATCTTCTGCTCTGCGGATGCACAAACAGTGCCCGAACTCTTACGGGAATTGGAGGTAAGGCCGCGAGTAATGAGTATAATGGGCAGGGGCACTATGAATATAGTGCGGGACATTAAGTCTGGAATGTGGGGCTCACGGGAGGCGTGCCAGAGGTAAGTCCCTGCAGTCGGACAATGCCCTATGTCCTCAGTAGCTCAGATGGAGCCGGCACGGTAACTCAGCGTGTTTGGTCAGAGGGTTAGCTGCTCTCTGTAATAAAAAAAACTGAGTTCATGCGTCAGTGACGAACTGAAACGGGTGTCTTGCGACGTACACCCCGAGCAGAGATACAACGAACAAAATGGGATTACTAAAAAAAAAAGAGAGAGAGATTTGTATCAAGGCCTGTATGCAGCTAAGGGTATTCATTTCATTGTAATTTCATTCATTTTCCTACTACACGTTTAACTCCTACACACCACAATGTAGTTTAGATTACAGGTAGCTATGTAACCTGATAAGTAAATAACTATACTTCTGCCATATCAATAACACAGTTATGATGCGTTTGATCGGGGTGAAACTGCTGGAAAGCAAATAATGGTTATACATTAATGTCACCACTTATCAAAAACTTGAATAATCACGTTCTGCAGTGCAGACCGCTCAAGACGTGGAGGAAGAGAGTGCGTGAGGCTCTGGAAGGTACCGACAGGGATGCCGAGCCATGCCGACCTGTGTGCCGTGGTCAGCTGCGCTAGGTTTCTCGGTTGAGGATCCATGTCTCGTTCCAGGTGGTGCACCAGGTTCTCGACTGGGCTTAAATCCGCAGAGTTTGGTGTCCACTGGGGTACGGTAAACTCATTCTGGTTCTCTTCGAATTATGCACGTACACTGCGAGCTGTGTGTCATGTTGCATTGTCTTGATGGTAGATGCTATTGTGCCAAGGAAGAATAAACAGCGTGCACATGGTCAGGAAGCACAGATGCGCACTTTTGTTGATCCATTGCCCCTGACGACGAGATCACCCAGGGAATGCCACGGGAAATTTCCTCAGATCATATAAGGCTCCCTCCTCCGGCCTGGACCCTTCCGTCGATTGTTCCGGAGCTTTTCCATTCAGTCCGATGGAGCATAAAACGTCACCACAATGGAAATGACGTTTGGCTAGGGCCTCCCGTCGGGTAGACCGTTCGCTTGTTGCAAGTCTTCCGAGTTGACGCCAGTTCGGCGACTTGCGTGTCGATGGGGATGAAATGATGATGATAAGGACAACACAACACCCAGTCCCTGAGCGGGGAAAATCTCCGACCCAGCCGGGAATCGAACCCGGGCCGTTAGGTATGACATTCCGTCGCGCTGACCACTCAGCTACCAGGGGCGGACTGCTACACAGTGAACGCCCAGTTTTGGTACTGGCGTTCAAATTCCAGCCTTCGTACCCGATGAACAGCAGTCAGCATGGGTAGATGAACCAAACGCCGGCTGTGGAAGCCTATACGCAGCAACGTTCGCTGAAAGGTCGTTGACGAGACGCTGTTAGTAGCCCCTTGGTTCATCTGAGCAGTCAACTGCTCAACAGCTGGACGCCTATTCTCGAGCACACATCTCTGCAGTCGTCGGTGAACCCCGTCATCTATGGCCCGTGGTACATCACAGCAGCCTCGGTGCCGATTTTGGTTAGCGCCATTTTGTCATGCACAGAATATTTTAACCATGGCGGCACGCGGACAGTTTTCAAACTTCGTCGCTTCGGAAATGCTTCCACCCTTAGTCAAGTCCTCTTGGATGTCATAAATCGCTCTGTTTCCGCATTACGACTACGACTGCACTGTTTTGCGCAACCCCCGACACACTTTATATTCCCTCCACTGCTAGTGCTGCCACCTGTCTCCTGTGAGTCAGCTTCGAACATAGGTGATGATCACATTAATCTGACTTGATCGTTTAACCACACAATCTAAATAAATACAGGTATAAAATCAACATTTTTTTGTTCAGAGCAGAACGTATTTGATACCACTCTAAACATCATAAATTTCGTCTTATATCCTTGCAGATAATGTCGACTATGAGACGAGACAGTGTAGAAAGTGGTATGGTCAACACACGACGATGTGTCAAGCGATGAAATATAAGCAAAGACCGGTTGATACCGTGAGAATCACTCTGCATGAAAAATGGAGGAAGAAAACACATCCAATTGACGTACACTTAAACGATATCCAGATGCACTTTTGTTGACATGAGTGAATGGAGTGCATTTGTCCAGCGTAGCCAAATTATCGCCTGTAATGATTATATACTATATGACTCAGGTACGCGGATGATACGATCCTGTTGGCAGAAAGTGAAGAAGAATTGAGAACACTCTTACGGAAGGTGAAAGACGAAAGTGAAAAGGCCCGTCTTATGCTGAATGTGAAGAAAACGAAAATTATGGCAACTACACCTACCAATTCGTGGGATATAGCGGGAGAAACCATGGAGGCAGTGACCACATTCAGTTATCTCGGTTCCCACATCTCTGCTGATGGCGACTGCAGCCATGAAATCCAGAGACGCCTGTTGCTCGGTAGACAGGCAATGTCAAACCTTGACAAGGTTATAAGGTCCATAGATATAACACTAGGAACAAAGATCCGTATTGTGAGGGCTATGGTCTTTTCAGTTGCGATGTATGGATGTGAGACCTGGACCATTAGAAAGGCTGAACGGCGAAGAATTGACTCCTTCGAATTGTGGTGTTGGAGGAAACTTCTTAGAGTTCCATGGACTGCAAAGAGAACCAACAGATCAATATTGGAGCAAATAAACCAGACAGGAAAAAAAGCAAGACAGTAAAAAGTGGCGTGATTTGGTTCATGGGGTCACGAAGAGTCGGAACCGACTAAACGAATAGAGAGAGAGAGAATGACTATATAAGAGGGAGAGCAAATGAACCGCTGCATCTAGGAAGATCATTCCGAAACTCTTGCCATTTTCGTGGACACTACAACATGTACCCAAAGAACAGTAACACAGTTAAGTAGAGCAAGGTTTCAACTACCTATTGTCATTTTTCCACATTTTCACCAACATTCGTTACTCACTTTGCCAAAAATGAACAATATCTTGCTCACAGAAATCTGAATCAGCTGAAGCTGGTCACTGTCTCACACCTCTGTCGACAGCAGCTGAGTCGAAAATGGTGACCACGTTGCACATCTTTGATAAGAGCATAAGAGATGAGAGTCTCAGGGTGTTACAACAGATCTGTATAATGGATGTGGTAGGACAGTAGAGTCAAATTTGGCAATGAGTTCCATGATCTCCAAACTGTTGTGGGGTGTGTGGTTATCGTGTTAGAAGCGGAAGTATGTTTTCTTCTGACCTTATTCTGGATATGCGGGATTTTGACCTAATGAGTAGCATTCTGAATTCCCAGCTTTAGGATACAAGACATGAGAAAGAACCACACCACGCATATCCGCTGTGTCTTCAACTTCTTCTTTGTTGGAGAATTTCCGTGTTGCCACTTCATGGATTACATTGTATTGGTGAAACCACATATCAGAGCGAGTGATGATGTCCAGAATACTGTCTTCAGCCTCGTACTGGACCATCAGGTCCTGAAAAATTTTCATTCGACGATTTTTTTTTATCAACGTCGATGAGTTCGTCGAGACGCTGTTCATTATAAAGGAGGGCGGGTGAGCAACATGGAAAAGAGTGTGGCTTTTCGCGAGCGTCCTTTTCAACATTACGGAAATGCAGTTCCACCGTCTTACTGTACTGTCTTCTCAATACGCCTTTAACAAGTAGCGATGGATTCCAACTGTAGAAATTTCTTCAGCACTGAGGGTTTCAGTAACACACTTTTGTTTTATATTCACGTCAAGGTCTCTCTCCGCTGGGGTTCCTACAGCTGTTGCCGCACCCCACACATCTGTCGGCATCGGTTTCTATACCCCCGTGCTTATTCGTTTCCTTCTATTTCTTTGTTTCTCACGGCCTTCTTTATCCCATCTAACTACGCCAACTTCACTCATCCTCTTTTTCCTTCTTACCTGAGGATAGTACATTAAAAGCATCTTTGATCATCTGTCATCCGCACTGTACGTACATACTATACGAGCTGCCGTTCCTCTTTTCTATCTGTGATCCGTTCTTGAGTCTAGGTCATTTCCCTAATTGTTATATTTCTCACTTGATATTGCCGAGATATTCAGCATGATCTTTTGTGGTAGTCTACTTGTACAGCTTCCAATTTCCTTTAATTTTTTTTTTCAGGAAACTCCCAGCACTGGCATCCATAGGTCGTTAAAGGGTCTAAAAAGCAAGTTATCCTGGAAGATTATAACAGAGGGGTTAGCTTCTGGATTGCTGTTTTCCCATGGGCTACTCTGTTGTACTTCGAAATTAACTGTTTCGTCTTCCGACAGGATGTTACTCAAATATTTAAATTTTTTACTTGCCTCGATGTGCTGGCACTGTGCTACGAACTCGCCTGCATTTTTAAAATTTACTTTTAGTCGCAACTTACAGTCTTCTAATAATTTGCTTACCATGAAGCATATACAGGGTGTACATAAAATCCGGGAACACTTTGAATTATTTATTGCACAAGAACTAATCACTGTACAGATGTCATACATTATACATATTGCAGTTTGAAGAGAAAAAATTGGAAATTTGTGGTAGGGTCTAATGGGACCAAACTGCTGAGGTCATCGGTCCCTAAGCTTACGCACTACTTAATCTAACTTAAACTAACTTGCGCTAAGGACAACACGCACCCATGCCCGTGGGAGGACTCGAACCTCAGACGGGAGGAGCCGCACGGATCGTGACAAGGGGCCCTAGACCGCGCGGCTACCCCGCGTGGCTTTTAAGAGAAACTCTGAAAGTTTTTTTTTTACAAACATTCGACATGCGAACCGTAAGTGACCCGGCAGACGACAGTTTCGGTAATCGAGTTCTTGCCATACCCCTCCCAGCATGGCATCGTCGACTGTGGCAGTGGCTTCCCGTATTCTCTCCCAGAGCTGTGCTACATCACGTGGTATGGGTGGTACACACACCAGATCTTTATTGTATCCCCACAGAAAAAAGGAAGACGGAGTGAGATCTGGTGATCGGGGAGGCCATTCCACGAAACAGCTGTCCCCTTCTGTAGCACGGCCGATCCATCGATGCGGCAGCTCCGTGTTCAGGTACCCACGAACTTCACGATGAAAACGGAGCCCTACACTATAACTGGAGTCATTTCGAGTTCACTTGATGCACGACGCACCGATATCTTTGGACTCCTTACGAATGTCTCTCGTACGCGCTCCACATTCACTTCACTCACACTGGAACGTCCGCTTCTTTTTGCCGGGCACAAGCAACCCGTCGTAACGAATTTGTTGTGCCAGTGGTAAATGACCTTCCTTGTTGGTGGCTTGTCACCGTACTTGGTTTTAAACACTCGTTGAACAGCTGTAGTACAGTTGTTTTCGTCGAACTCTGACACACAGAAAGCTCGCTCCGCACCTGAACTCGCCATGTTCGTGACGAGCGCTGACCAACGACAACTTACCAACTACGCTGTGATGGTATACATGAAAAAAAAACTTTCAGGGTTCCTCTTCATAATGGCACATGTATGATATTTGTACAATGTTTGGTTCTTGTGCAATAAACAATCGAAAGTGTTCCCGGATTTTATGTACACCTTGTATTATTTTCAGCACTTCCAAATGCTACCTGGTCACCTGCGAAGAACGCGGTGTACAAAAATGATCCTTTGTTGTATAAATACTCATACCTTCATATTTTCTACCCCAAAGACCTAAGCCTTTCTGGATGTATCTTTTAATCAATGTAGGAGATAAGAAGCATCCTGTTTTAATCCTTTTATAATTGTGAAAGACAGTGCCGAAATTTATTCCCCACTTACATTACACACCTTGCAACTTACGCAGGTTGCATGTAGTTTTTAAAAATGTCTTTTCAGTCTCACTCGCCATAAGGACTTGAGTTTCTTCAGTGCTACTGACCTCAAGATCAGACGTTAAAAAAATGGTTCAAATGGCTCTGAGCACTATGGGACTTAACATCTGTGGTCATCAGTCCCCTAGAACTTAGAACTACTTAAACCTAACTAACCTAAGGACATCACACACATCCATGCCCGAGGCAGGATTCGAACCTGCGACCGTAGCGGTCACGCGGTTCCAGACTGAAGCGCCTAGAACCGCACGGCCACACTGGCCGGCTAGATCAGACGTTATTTTGGAACGCTTCCCTGCTACTGCTATCTGCCACAGGACGACGAAACCAAGACATTAGCGAGAAGATTCAGACATTAGTGCTACACCAACAAAACTGGCTGCTTCAGTGAAACTCAACACAACACAGTGTTATAAAAAGTCTGACTGACAGGAAAGTAAAATTTGAAAAAACAAACAAAGTTTTCTCATTAAAAGCCCTTCTATTCCGTGAAGAATTCCTATTATTGTAATGTGTGAAAGGTAGTGGGTAGAATTACTAACTCACATATGTATAATAATCAGAATTTGAATCAGCTGTCACTGTGTCGAGCGCCTCAAGTAGCGTATTGTGTGTCGTAACAATTGGGGAACAAGCTTCAACTGTCTGAAGCAATGTAGAAACATCTGTCTCCATATGTTACTCATAACGTTGAGCGATGTATTTTACGTCCTCTTCGACGTTTACGCGATACAAATCAATATGTTACGTGTCCCAGATTTGAGCTTTCCTGTTTCTACAGAGCAGGGTAGTTGCAAAAGCCATTAGGTTCATCCGGCAAGCTTATGACACCACACGACAGTAAATTAGGGGGCGCCTCAAAGAAGAGGAGGAAGTAGATGGAGCGTGGAGTACGCGGGGGCGGCGGTGGCAGCGTGTTGACGTGTGGCCGCCGTATTTCTGGAGAGAATCCGGCGGCGGTCGGCAAACAGTGGCCCGGCGGCGGTGTTTACGCGTCCCACTTGTGGCTCCTTGCGGCGCATGCGCGCACGGATACTGCCGCTGGTCAACCGCCGCCTGCGCGTGTCTTACCAGATGTCTCGCCGCAGGTACCACATCTGTTCCCTGCCACACAGGACGACACTTTACAGAAACAAGCACCTCCGCGGTATTCCGCCTATCTGCACAACGGCGCCTTCTGCAACAGGAACAGGCGTACTCTGTGGTTCCGACTTGGAGGCTGGGTATACAGAATGGCTACAACACACTACAGCACAAACAAAACATCGTAGCAGTTTTTGAGTCAGTAGTTTTCACATCTATGATTACATACATACAGAGTATTTGAAAAATAGAGGGCTTCATTTCAGATGTATATTCCCAATCGACTGTCCGTTTGTTTGTTTGTAATTAATACAAATCTACATTTTTATTCCGATCTTGATGAAATTTTGCACACTTTACCTCCAGGACAAGAAGAATCACTGTCTACGTAAGACTTCGTAATCTGACTTGAAATATATGTGAATATAATATATGAAGGGGAAAGATTGTTATTAGAAGTCTGTAAAAGTTTCTGGCCGATTTACTTCAAATTTCTACACGATCCCCGGATGAACATTTTTAGGATATAGGCTATATATTTTTTAATATACACATTATATAAAGGACGAACATTGTTACCAAACATCTAGAAAAGTACTTGACCGATTTACTACGCAGTTCTTAACCGATTTACTTCAAATTTCTATAGTCATATGAAAGAAAGGAAATCAATGAAAAGCCGGGCGATGTGGCCGAGCGGTTCTAGGCGCTTCAGTCTGGAAGCGCGCGACCGCTACGGTCGCAGCTTCGAATCCTGCCTCGGGCATGGATGTGTGTGATGTCCTTAGGTTAGTTAGGTTTAAGTAGTTCTAAGTTCTAGGGGACTGAGGACCTCCGATGGTAAGTCCCATAGTGTTCAGAGCCATTTGAACCATCAGTGAAAAATTAAATAGTGAACAAACGAAACATAGGTCATTAGATCGTGGAACGAGCGAAACCATTAAGAATTTGAGAGAAACATGATTGCACACTCTTATTTATTGATTAGTTGCAGTTGTTACGCATGTCTTGCACCCTAGAAGATATTTTGGCGCATGTTTCACATCTACTTTCATTATTAAAATCCACAGTGCCATACTAACACTAAGGCAGGTCGTGGATATAGTAGTAACAAAAAATCGAACAGAACCCGAGACTTCCCGAAGTGTGACGCATACTGTTCGAACAGTTCGAGTCGTGCTGAAACACATCCCCACTTGAAACAGTGAAAACCGAAGTGAAACAGCAGAACACAAATTCTCCAAAAACACAATGAGATACTTATCGCAAAATGTAACAACATAAGGCGGAACTATTCATCTGTTCATACATGTGAAAACGTGTTCATACGTCACATTCCGTCAAATATGCCCTTCGGTTAAAAGCGATTTGCATTCGCTATGAGTATCAACAAGGCACAAAGCTAGTTACTTTGTATGGCAGATATTAAATATCCTGGGCAACAGCGGGCACTGCAGATAGTATGTAGACAATACTTGGTTTCCGAGCTATGGCCTTCAAAACAGTAATGTTCACAGAAATGTTTTCCTTCCAGCTGGCAGTTGCCGTTGTCGAAGATACGGGTATTAACAGGACAGTTAATTGCGAGGCGAAGGGAACATTGCGAATGGTGTTTGGTGTCCAACATGTATTCAAATCAGGAGTTGGTATAAGTGCACTCCACGCACGGTAACGCGGCCGGCAATGCTACGCTGACTCTTCATTAGCAGCAGAAGGCGTTGTTGTTGTTGTGGTCTTCAGTCCTGAGACTGGTTTGATGCAGCTCTCCATGCTACTCTATCCTGTGCAAGCTTCTTCATCTCCCAGTACCTACTGCAGCCTACATCCTTCTGAATCTGCTTACTGTATTCATCTCTTGGTCTCCCTCTACGATTTTTACCCTCCACGATGCCCTCCAATGCTAAATTTGTGATCCCTTGATGCCTCAGGACATGTCCTACCAACCCGTCCCTTCTTCTAGTCAAGTTGTGCCACAAACTCCTCTTCTCCCCAATGCTATTCAATACCTCCTCATTAGTTGTGTCATCTACCCATCTAATCTTCAGCATTCTTCTGTAGCACCACATTTCAAAAGCTTCTATCCTCTTCTTGTCCAAACTATTTATCGTCCATGTTTCAATTCCATACATGGCTATACTCCATACAAATACTTTCAGAAACGACTTCCTGACACTTAAATCTATACTCGATGTTAACAAATTTCTCTTCAGAAACGCTTTCCTTGCCATTGCCAGTCTACATTTTATATCCTCCCTACTTCGACCATCATCAGTTATTTTGCTCCACAAATAGCAAAACTCAGTTCCTACTTTAAGTGTCTCATTTCATAAACTAATTCCCTCAGTATCGCCCGACTTAATTCAATTACATTCCATTATCCTCGTTTTGCTTTTGTTGATGTTCATCTTATATCCTCCTTTCAAGACACTGCCCATTCCGTTCAACTGCTCTTCCAAGTCCTTTGCTGTCTCTGACAGAATTACAATGTCATCGGCGAACCTCAATCTGAATCTGTCCAGGTCGGAAGACATTTGAACGTCTCCGTCGCCGTCTCCGCGCGCGTGGTAAGTTTGCTTTTCATGGTTTGGAGAGGGGACAACCAAACTCTACAACAGCAGATGTAAAGGAGGAGATTCCGTATTCTGTGCGCGCGACGCCTATCAGAACACGAAGGTTAGCGAAGCAAGTGAATGTCTCTGTTATGTGTAGAGTCTAGACCCTAGTGACTTGAGGGACCATTTAAGATAATTGTGGATTCGCCTCCGGTGCCTGGCACGGAACGCCTTCTGAATCGAATTGTGCCAGGTTGTGGGGAAATATGTTATACTCCCAGAATTTTGAATCGTGTTCGCAGACCCATGAGAAATCGCTGTGGGACCTGTATTCCATCAGGAGGTGGAAATTTCGAACATCTTCTGTAAAAGGCCACTACCTGCGGGAAGAAAAACGTTCCGGTGAATATCACGGTTTTGGAGGCCCAAACTCGGAAGCTAAGCGTTCGTCGTAATGAACATTTTTTTATCGTCTTATATCACCCCCCGGCAAGAATAGTGACATAACTCAAAAATGCAGTACTTGAGAAAAATCGACTTAAAGAATTCTGTAAAACTTACTTTGAAATAGTATAAGCGTCATTCAAATTTCATGTAAGTAATTTTTCCAGCGATTTCCGTTATAGTCTATACAACAGTGATATAGTCATGTAGTTCTGTTCCCGTGGAGTGTGAGGTGTTATCAGGTAATTATTAATTAATTCGTTGAGTTATGCCACTTTTCTAGATTTCTAATAACTTTGTCGTTTTTATGACTACTCATGTAATACTTTTGTCACTTCTCACCACAAATAATATATATAAAATACTTCCTGTAATTGAATACGAATTCGAACTTTCATCAGGCAAAATTAGTACTTAAGTTAAAACAAAAAATGAGAAACAAGTCGAATTTTTTGTATTAGAAAAATGCAAAATGCAAAATTTAAGCATTTTATTTATCCTCACCAACTCTAGTTGCATATAGATAAATAATAAGCAACCAATTGCACAAAAAAGTAATTTCTTTTTCGGTTTCGGGGGCTTAGTGCTCTTCGTCAGAAGGCTTATTGGCGATACATTCTTTATTAACGTTAATGTTGATGGAGATCTTCAGTTAATTTTTCTGATACAGGTAGATGGCTCTTTGCCTCTGGCTTGGGATTAAGTTTGGTATTTTATTTATTTGATCCATCATGTAACGAAATAATCAACAACCAGTTGCATGAAAGTAATTTAATTTCTTTACCAGTTTAGGGCACTTAGTGTCCTTCTTCAGATAGTTATACCTATCACATTATTTGCGAGTGTCAACAATAAGAAGCGTAAAGCAAAATGCCCTGGTCATACAGTTCACAATCCGCCACTGTAGCTGAGTGGACAGAGCACCGCCCTGTAATGCCGGGGGGCCCCAGTTCGATTCCTCTGAGGATGACTAGGCTGTCGGATTGTCCCAGTAGGCCACTCATGGCCTGAAGAAGGAGTGCATCTTACTGTTGACACAAATAATGTGATAAGTGTAACCTTATGAGGAAGGGCTCAAGTGCCCGAAACCAGTAAGGAAATTAAATTTCTTTTATGCAGCTAGTTGATTATTATTTCGTTGCATACAACTGTAGTTGCTGAAAATGTATAAAATACTAAACTTAACGTAAAGCCAGGTGCAAAGAGCCATCTACCTGTACCGAAAAATTAAATTGAAGACTATGAAGATCTCCAATGTTTCGCCAACAAGCTTTCTGAAGAAGGGCAATAAGTCCCCGAAACTATTAAAGAAACTAAATTTCTTTTATGCAACTGGTTGCTTATTATTTAGATATATTGTGAAAATTAATACAATTTAATAAGAAACATCAGTTAGGTACATTTTAAGGAACACAACTTCCGAGAACATTGAATCGTAAATGGTTGTCTAACGCATGTATACTTTACGCCGAGAAAAGGGATTCAATATGAATTTTCTTCATAGCAGACATTCCCTTCTTTACTTTTTTTGTGCTGTGCAACGCACGAAATTTCGTAATATTTCAACAACGTAAATGATGTAAAAATTACATTAAACTTACCTTATATATGAAAAGCTTCACAACTCATAATGTGGCGCTCTTTTTAGAACTGACTCGCGCACATCTGCCAGTAACAACGCTGAAGTGAAACTGTTCTTGCCGTAGCGAATCACAGAGTAGCCTGTAACTAAATTGACACAACTCCTCTGAAGTGGACAAATTGCAAGATAGAGATGTGACGACTTTCTTGAACGTTGGGGAACTTCACACGTATTTTTCAGTGAAAAAAATTAAAACTGCCGTTTTTTGACTTGCCATCTTTCTTGCCTGCGTGCGATGTGAAGCATACGTAGCTGAAATTATTCCCTCTATTTTTGATACACCCTGTAGATAGTCTTTCAGATGGAATAGTACATGTTGTAGGAAGCGGTATTATAGCCTAGTTTGTATAACATTCTATGTAATAGGGGTTTCCAATTTGTGTTGGTTACAGAGACACAGCAGGTAAGACGCGCGGGATTAGCCGAGCGGTCTACGGCGCTGCAGTCATGGACTGTGCACCTGGTCACGGCGGAGTTTCGAGTCCTCCCTCGGGCATGGGTGTGTGCGTGTGTGTGTTTGTCCTTAGGATAATTTAAGTTAAATAGTATGTAAGCTTAGGGACTGATGACCTTAGCAGTTAAGTCCCATAAGATTTCACACACATTTGAACATTTGAACAGCAGGTAACAACAAAAGTTTTCATTTCGCATGTTAGTACTCCAGATACTATGAATTTATTTATCGATTTTCATTTTTGTTTTTAAGTTCAATTGATCAAATAGTGCTTGAGTTCACGTAAGCGAGATTTTAAAGTATGGTAGTAACTGCAACTTGACAGTCAGTTGCACTGCATAGTTTAAGTATGCCTTCCATATTTATAAATTCTGAGTACGCCAATATGGTATTTGGGTACGTTTTTGTAATGAAAATGCTTCTTCACACTGTGCAGAATACGACAGACTTTTTCCTAACTGCAAAGTACCAGATTCTAGAGTGCCTCCTCTTGTTTCCGCAAAACTCTGTGAGACTGGTGGAGTGCCCAGCAGAGTACAGTGAAATGACAAAAATCATGGACAACCTCTCCTGGGAAACCTCCTAGTATAGTGTCGGGCCTCCGTTTGCTCGGCGTAGTGCAGCAACTCCACTTGACACGGAGTCAACGAGGCATTGGAAGCCCCCTGTGGAAATATTGAACCATAATACCTCTATAGCCGTCCGTAATAGCAGGAGTGTTGCCGGTGCAGGATTTTGTGCACAGACTGACCTCTCAATTATGTCCCGTAAATGTTCGACGTGCTTCTTGTCAGATGGTCTGGGTGACCAAATCATTTGCTCGAGCTGTCCAGAATGTTCTTCAAACCAGTCGCGAACAATTGTGGGCCGCTGACCTTGTTATTTGGGAATATGTAGTCCATGAATGTCTGCAAATGGTCTCCAAGTAGCTGAACATAACCATTTACAGTCAACGATTGGTTCAGTTGGACCAGAGGATCCAGTTGGACCAGAGGATCCAGTATGTTCCATGTAAACACAGCCCACACCATTATGGAGCCACCACCAGCTTGCACAGTGCTTGGATCCATGACTTCGTGGGGTCTGCGCCACACTCTAACCTTATCACCAGCTCTTACCAACTGAAATCGGGACTCACCTGACGAGGTCACGGTTTTTCAGTCGTCTAGGGTCCAACCGATATGGTCACGACGCGAGGATAGCCGCTACAGTGATGTGTTGTTAGCAAAGATACTCGTGCGGGTAGTCTGCTGCCATAGCCCATTAACGCCAAATTTTGTAGCACTGTCTTAGCGGATGCGTTTGTCGTGCATCCCAACGTCACCTCTGTTCCGAAAAGCAGGCAGTTTGAATAGCAGCCGTTACTTTTTTCGAGGTTTCAGTGACGTTGTCTCTCAACAAGGTAACAAAAGACCGCATACTGCCTGTGCTGTCCTGACATGGTACGATACAAAGAGAGTTACCCGAAGAGCTGGTTCTCCCGGTCTGTCGCTGAAAACATCTGGTCATGGGTTGCCGAGACAGTGTGGTATGGCACCACTCACCAGCCACTGGCCATGATAACCTCTGCCATAGAGCTGACGCAGCATAAAATGACGTATCCGCATCTGCCATCCAAACACAGTTCGACTCGATGCCCAGCAGGATACGAGTCATGTGGGCGGCAGTTCTGTGTACTAAATTTCCTGCCATGTATTCTCCAATCGCGTACAAATTTAATCAGATACTTTCCTATAATAATGTATTATCAAAATAAGCTAATTTCATTACTTGCTATCCTTCTGAGAGCTGAAATTGTAATGGACAGAAGTGTACCATTTTGGAGTAAGATGATTGCTGGGAAAGCGCTCCATGTGTAGGGAACCAAAGCGGGAGGCTTCTCTCCACACTGGACGGCAAGCTGGTGGACGCGTATTCGGGAGGGCAATGGCTCGAAAACGGCCAGACCATTCAGATTTACATCGCCTGTTGTTTCTCGAAATCGCTCAAGATAGGTGCCTGAATATTTCCTCTGAAAATTAAACGGTCAGTTTCCTTCAACGATACGATCCTGTTATTATACACTCCTGGAAATTGAAATAAGAACACCGTGAATTCATTGTCCCAGGAAGGGGAAACTTTGACACATTCCTGGGGTCAGATACATCACATGATCACACTGACAGAACCACAGGCACATAGACACAGGCAACAGAGCATGCACAATGTCGGCACTAGTACAGTGTATATCCACCTTTCGCAGCAATGCAGGCTGCTATTCTCCCATGGAGACGATCGTAGAGATGCTGGATGTAGTCCTGTGGAACGGCTTGCCATGCCATTTCCACCTGGCGCCTCAGTTGGACCAGCGTTCGTGCTGGATGTGCAGACCGCGTGAGACGACGCTTGATCCAGTCCCAAACATGCTCAATGGGGGACAGATCCGGAGATCTTGCTGGCCAGGGTAGTTGACTTACACCTTCTAGAGCACGTTGAGTGGCACGGGATACATGCGGACGTGCATTGTCCTGTTGGAACAGCAAGTTCCCTTGCCGGTCTAGGAATGGTAGAACGATGGGTTCGATGACGGTTTGGATGTACCGTGCACTATTCAGTGTCCCCTCGACGATCACCAGTGGTGTACGGCCAGTGTAGGAGATCGCTCCCCACACCATGATGCCGGGTGTTGGCTCTGTGTGCCTCGGTCGTATGCAGTCCTGATTGTGGCGCTCACCTGCACGGCGCCAAACACGCATACGACCATCATTGGCACCAAGGCAGAAGCGACTGTCATCGCTGAAGACGACACGTCTCCATTCGTCCCTCCATTCACGCCTGTCGCGACACCACTGGAGGCGGGCTGCACGATGTTGGGGCGTGAGCGGAAGACGGCCTAACGGTGTGCGGGACCGTAGCCCAGCTTCATGGAGACGGTTGCGAATGGTCCTCGCCGATACCCCAGGAGCAACAGTGTCCCTAATTTGCTGGGAAGTGGCGGTGCGGTCCCCTACGGCACTGCGTAGGATCCTACGGTCTTGGCGTGCATCCGTGCGTCGCTGCGGTCCGGTCCCAGGTCGACGGGCACGTGCACCTTCCGCCGACCACTGGCGACAACATCGATGTACTGTGGAGACCTCACGCCCCACGTGTTGAGCAATTCGGCGGTACGTCCACCCGGCCTCCCGCATGCCCACTATACGCCCTCGCTCAAAGTCCGTCAACTGCACATACGGTTCACGTCCACGCTGTCGCGGCATGCTACCAGTGTTAAAGACTGCGATGGAGCTCCGTATGCCACGGCAAACTGACTGACACTGACGGCGGCGGTGCACAAATGCTGCGCAGCTAGCGCCATTCGACGGCCAACACCGCGGTTCCTGGTGTATCTGCTGTGCCGTGCGTGTGATCATTGCTTGTACAGCCCTCTCGCAGTGTCCGGAGCAAGTATGGTGGGTCTGACACACTGGTGTCAATGTGTTCTTTTTTCCATTTCCAGGAGTGTATTTTGCATCCCTAGTGTTTAATCTATACATTGTAGAAGGAATGACGGAACCCAAAAGAAAGATTCTAGGGTGGGACTGAAATTCAGACTGAAAGGATATCAGTGAGAAGATTCGCTGATGACATTGCTGTCCTCAGTGATGGTGTAAAAGAGTTCCAACGGAGGTACACCAACCTGCAGATGAAGATCTTTGACAGTAACCCCTGCATCGGCACCAGCAAGATAGCCCGCAAACATAGTGAAACTAGCTGTCACATTCTTCAGGACAACTGCCACAATCCGCACTGACAATGGGTGCAGGCTTTCGGGGCGACGGTTTTGTCGGTGGATCGTTGCACAGGCCATCACGGTGCTGGCCCTGCTGGGATTTCCATCCTATTCATAAATGAGGCTATCTTTACGAGTGGCTGTCCCGTCAGCCTTCGCAACACCCACTTGTCGACTACGAGAATCCGTATGGTATGATAGTAGCGAACCATTCAGCTTCAGTGCGCGGTCGGTGATTATTGGCGACCGCTTCGTGGAACCAGTGTTTCCACAACGTCCCAAAGGCTAGGCACTCTGCACTTCCTACTGGTCCCCCGCTGGAAGACGTGCCTTTTCTGGCACGAAGGTAATGCGGCTACTACATGACGGTGGTCTACCTCAGTGCTCTCTTGAGTGTGGAGCTAAAATTCTAATTTTCTGTCGTCTTCTGACTATTTTAATGCGGCCCGTCACGAATTTCTCTCCTATACAAACCTTTTCATATCGGGAGTAGCACTTACGACCTACGTCCTCAGTTATTGGTTGGGCGTATTCAAATCCGTCTTCCCCTGCAGTTTTTACCCTCTACAGCTTCCTCTAGTACCGTAAAAGTTATTCTCTGGTGTCTTAACACATGTCCTATCATCATGTCCGTTCTTCTTGTCAGTGTTTTCCGTATATTCCTTTCCTCGTCGATTCTGAGGAAAACCTCCTCATTCCTTACCTTATAAGTCCACATAATCTACAACATTCCTCTGTAGGACCACATATCAAAACCTTCTATTCACTTCTGTTCCAGTTTTCCCACAGTCCGTGTTTCACTACAATGCTGTGCCCCGAACATACATTCTCAGAAATTTCTTCCTTAAAATAAGGCGTATATTTGATACTAGTAGACTCCTCTTGACTAGGAATGCCATTCTTGCCAGTTTTAGCCTGCTTTGTATGTCCTCCCTCACGGATTAATATGCTGCCTAGGTAGAAGAATTCCTTAACTTCGTCTACTGCGTTACCACCATTTCTAAGTTGCTTGCTGTTCTGATTGCAGCTACTTCTCATTACTTTTCTCTTACTCTCAGTCCATATCTTGCACAAATTAGACTGTACATTCCATTCAACACATCCTTTATTTCTTCTTCAGTGTCAGTAAGGAGAGCAATGTCATCAGAAAATCCTATTATCTATATCCTTTCACCCCGAATTTTAATCCCGCACTTAAATCTTTGTTTTATTTCCGTCTTTGCTTCTTCGATGAACAGACTGAGCGAAAGGGACGAAAGACTGCGTCCCTGTCGTACACCCTTTTTAACCCGACCACTTTGCTCTCAGTCTGCCACTCTTATTGTTCCCTCTTGGTTCTTGTACATATTGCAGCCAGAACTGCCGCAACATGACGTGGCATGAACTCAACTAATGTCTGAAGTAGTGCTGGAGGGAACTGACACCATGAATCCTGCAGGGCGGTCCATAAATCCGTAAGAGGACGAGGGGGTGGAGATCTCCGCTAAAGAGCGAGTTGCAAGGCATCCCAGATATAATGTTCGTATGTGAGGAGTTTGGTGGCCAGCGGAAGTATTTGAACTCAGAAGAGTGTTTCTGAAGCGACTCTGTAGCAATTCTGGACGTGTGAGGTGTCGCATTGTCCTGCTGAAATTGCCCAAGTCCGTCGGTATGCACAATTGACATGAATGGATCAGGTGATCAGACAGGAAGCTCACGTACGTGTCACCTGTCAGGGTCGTAGCTAGACGTACCATGGGTCCCATATCACTCCGACAGCACACGCCCCATGCTACGTATTACAGACCCTCCATCAGCCTGAACAGTCCCCTGCTGACATGCACGGTCCATAAATTCATGAGGTTGTTCATACTTGTGCAAATCCATCTGCTCGATACAATTTGAAACGAGACTCAACCGACCAGTCAACATGTTTCCAATTGTCAACAGTCCAATGTCAGTATATCTGTAATTTCTTGCACGTTTTTAGTGCTTACTAAGAGTAACCTTTCGTTTTAAAAACAGTGTAGCGTACAGTAACACCGTTGCTATCGACCGTTGTATCGACCCTCACACCGTATAGGCTTTCGTTTGTTTTGCTTAGAAGAGCTCAGTGTCGCTTAGACCGTTAGTGAGAGAGCACCGCGGGCTCCTGCTGCTAATAAAGCGAGTACACCGTTTGTTTATTACGTATCTTCAAGAGTTTCAAACAGGAGCGACTTCAGAAATGGATAGGCACTGTGACTGCTGTGTACAGATGCGAGATGAGTTGGTGACCCTTCGCTCACAGCTTCAGGCAGTGCTGACTTCCGTCACACAGCTTGAGGCTGCTGCCAAGGTGCATCACTGTGGGAGGCTCGGACTCGGGGATGCGAGGGACGTCGAGCACGACCCACGTGTCCCCCGATCGGTGCACTGCTGTGGCCACCCCGGGTACTGCCTGCAGTGAGGTGACCCCTCACCCGTGGTCGAGTGGGAGATCATGCCAAAGTGTGGCAGGCAGCGAAAGACTTTCCGTGGGGCCGACCGTAGGGCCTCCCCGGTTCGTTTGACGAACATTTTTCGCGTGTTGTCTTTGGCTGTGGAAGTCTCTGAGCAGGATGCAGTCGTCGTCCACCCTGTTCCGGAGGAAGCTTCTCGGCCCGCAAAGTCCGGGCATTCACAGAGGGTGGGTTTGCTGGTAGTTGGGAGCTCCAGCGTTAGTCGCGTAATGGGGGCCTTTACGAACATGGCTGGCAAGGAGGGGAAGGAAACTAGTGTGCACTCCGTGTGCATACCGGGGGGAGTCATTCCGGATGTGGAAAGGGTGCTTCCGGATCCCATGAAGAGGACAGGGTGCAACCAACTGCAGGTGGTGGCCAATGTCGGTAACAATGACGTGTGTCGCTTTGAATCGGAGGAGATTCTCTCTGATTTCGGGCGGCTAGCGGAAATGGTAAAGATTGCCAGTCTTGCTTCCGAGATTAAGGCGGAGCTCACCATCTGCAGCATCGTCGACAGAACCGACTTTGGTCCTTTGGTGCAGAGCCGAGTGGAGGGTCTGAATCAGAGTCTCAGGAGGTTCTGTGACCGTGTAGGCTGCAAATTCCTTGACTTGCGTCATCGGGTGGTGGGTTTACGGGTTCCTCCTAATAGCTCAGAAGTCATTACACACAGGAAGTGGCTACACGGGTAGCGGGGGCTCTGTGGAAGGGACTGGTCGTTGTTTTAGGTTAGAGGGTCTCAGGAAAACACAGAAAGGGTGTCCGTCTAAAAGGGGGCACGTAAAACACAATAAGGTAGTTGTAGAAACGATCGGTATTGTAGTTGTAAATTGTCGCAACTGTGTTGGGAAAGAACAAGAGCTCCAAGTCCTAATAGAAAGCACTGAAGCTCAAATAGTTATAGGTACAGAAAGCTGGCTAAATCCGGAAATAATTTCATCCGAAATTTTTTCAAACTATCTACCAATGTTCAGAAAGGATAGATTGGTGGTAGAGTATTTATTGCTGTCAGAAGCAGTTTGCGTTGTAGTGAATTAATGTGGATAGTTCCTGTGAAATAGTATGGGCAGAGGTTATACTTGACAATCGTACTAAACTATTAACTGGGTGGTTTTACCGACCCCCGACTCAGAAGATATAGTTACTGAACATTCAAAGAAATATTGAGTATCATTTCAAATAGGTACCGCACTCATACAATTACATTCGGTGGCGACTTCAATCTACCCTCGATATGCTGGAAAAATTATACGTTAAAAGCCGGCGACAGGCATAAAACAACATCCGAAATTGTACTGAATGCTTTCTCAGAAAATTATTTTGAACAATTAGTTCATGAACCTACTCGAAGCGTAAACGGTTGCGAAAGCATACGTGACCTCTTAGCAACAAATAATCCTGGACACATACGGAGTATCATGAGGAATACAGGGATTTTTGGCCACAAGGCAGTTGCTGCTAGGCTGAATGCCGTAACACCTACAACCATCAAAAAGAAACGCAAAGTACATTTATTCAAAAAATCTGATAAAAATGCTCTTAACGCCTTTTTAAGAGACAGTCCCCACTCCTTCCGATCTGATCACGTAGCGTAGAAAAGATATGGAATGATTTCAGAGAGATATTATTGACGGCAGTTGAGATATATATACCACATAAATTAATAAGTGATGGTACAAAACCCCCATGGTACACAAAACGGGTCAGATCGATGTTGCAGAAGCAACGAGAAAAGTATGCCAAATTTAAAAGAACGCAAAATCCCGAATATTGGCAAAGTTTTGCAGAAGTTCGAAATATAGCGCGTGCTTCAAAGCGAGATGCTTTTAATAATTTCCACAACGAAACTCTGTCTCGGAATCTGGCAGAAAACCTAATGAGATTCTGGTCATATATAAAGCACATCAGTGGTAAGATGCAATCAGTACCTTCACTGCGCGATAATAACTGTGAAGTCACTGATGACAGCGCCACCAAAGCAGAGTTATTAAAGACGGTTTTCCAAAACTCCTTCACCAAAGAAGACGAAGTAAATATTCCCGAATTCCGATCAAGAACAAGAAACATTGAAGTAGATATCCTCGATGTAGCAAAGCAGCTTACATCACTTAATAAAGGCAAAGTTTCCTGTCTAGATGGTATACCAGTCAGGTTCCTTTTAGAGTCTTCAGATGCAATAGCTCCATATTTTGCAATTATATACAACCGCTCGCTCACAGAAAGTTCCGTACCTAAAGACTAGAAAGTTGCTCAAGTCACACCAATACCCAAAAAGGGAAACACCTAATCCGCTGAATTACAGGCCCATATCGCCAACGTCGATTTGCAGTAGTGTTTTCGAACATATACTGTGTTCAAACATTATGAAGTACCTCGAAGAAAACGATTTACTGACACATAGTCAGCAAGGATTCAGAAAATCTCGTTCTTGCGGAAGACAACTAGCTCTTTATACTTATGAAGTAATGAGTGCTATCGACAGGGGATGTCAAATTGACTCCATATTTTTAGATTTTCAGAAGGCTTTCGACACCGTTTCTCACAAGCGCCTTCTAATCAAACTGCGTGCCTATGGAATATAGCCTCAGTTGTGCGACTGGATTAGTGATTTCCTGTCAGAAATGTCACAGTTCGTAGTAATAGACGGAAAGTCATCGAGTAAAACAGAAGTAATATCCGGCGTTCCCCAAGGAAGTGTTATAGGCCCTCTGTTGTTCTTGATCGATGTTAGCGACGTAGAAGACAATCTGAGTAGCCCTCCTAGTTTATTTGCAGATAATGCTGTCATTTACCGTCTTGTAAAGTCATCAGATGACCAAACCGGATTGCAAAATGATTTAGATAAGATATCTGTGTGGAGCGAAAACTAGCAATTGTCCCTGAATAAAGAAAAGTGTGAAGTTACTCACATGAGTACTAAAAGAAATCCGCTAAATTTCGATTACGCGATAAGTCACACAAATCTGAATACTGAAAATTCAACTAAATACTTAGGGATTGCAATTACAAATAACCTAAATTGGAACGATCACATAGATAATGTTGTGGGTAGAGCAAACCAAAGACTGCGATTCACTGGCAGAACACTTAGAAGGTGCAACAGGTCTACTAAAAGACTGCTTACACCACGCTTGTCAGCCCTATTGTGGAGTACTGCTGTGCGTTGTGGGATCCGCATCAGGTGGGACTGACGAATGACATCGAAAAAGTTCAAAGAAGGTCGGCTCGTTTTGTGTTATCGCGAAATAGGGGAGATAGTGCCACAGACATGATACGTGAATTGGAGTGGCGATCATTGAAACAGAGGCGTTTTTCGTTGCGACAGGATCTTCTCATGAAATTTCAATCACCAGTTTTCTCCTCCGATTGCGAAAACATTCTGTTGGCACCCACCTACATAGGGAGAAATGATCATCACGATAAAACAAGAGAAATCAGGGCTCGCACAGAAACATTTAAGTGCTCGTTTTTCCCGCGTGCCGTTCGAGAGTGGAACGGTAGAGAGACAGCTTGAAGGTGGTTCATCGAACCCTGTGCCAGGCACTTAATTGTGAATAGCACAGTAATCGCATAGATGTAGACGGGCACAAGCGAGGCGCAAAGCTTTGTGTCGTGCAGTCATCAAGGATACACGAGTGGGGCTTCGGCTCCGAAAACCCATATCGATTATGTTTCGTTTGAAAGGTTCGCACGATGACACCTTGTGATGACCCAGCATTGAAATCTGCAGCAATTTGCGGAAGTGTTGCATTTCTGTCACGCTGAAGGATTCTCTTCAGTCGCCGTTGGTCCCGTTCTTGCAGGGTCTTTTCTCGACGGCAGGGACATCGGAGATTTTATGTTTTATCGGATTTCTGATATTCACGGTACACTCGTGAAATTGTCGTACGGGAAAATCCCCACTTCATCGCTACCTCGGAGCTGTGTCGCATCGCTCGTGCACCTACTATATCAACACGTTCAAACTCACGTAAATCTTGATAACCTGCCATTGCAGCTGCAGTAACCGATGTAACAACTGCCGCAGACACTTGTCTTATACAGGCGTTGCCGAGCGCAGCGCCGCATTCTGCCTGTTTACAGATCTCTGTATTTGAATACGGGTACCTATGCCAGTTTCTTTGACGCTTCGGTGTATATTACCCGTGTTTCCCTATAGTTTACCCCTACTTTTTTCTAGAATTTCAAACATCTTGCACTATTTTACATTGTCGAACACTTTTTCCAGGTCGACAAAACCTATCAACGTGTCATTAGTTTTCTTCAGTGTTACGTTCATTATCAAACGCAACGTGAGGACTGCCTCTCTGGCGCCCTTTCCTTTCCTAAAGCTAATGTGATCGTCATCTTAAAGATCCTCAATTTCCTTTTCCATTTTTCTGTGTATCATTCTAGTCAGAAATTTAGATGCGCGAGCTGTTAAGCTGATTGCGTAATAATTCTTTAACACAGACAGAATATTACCACTTCTGTCTATCTATCGATTGAGCCTTGTCCCGCAGGGTCAGCCATCGTTAATCGGATTTGGCATGTTAATATTTAAGGGGTGGCCGGATGTCCTTCCTGCCTCCACCCCGTACCCCTCGGAACGTAATTAGTGTACCCCAACTGTCTGCGGCGAGTGTAATCCATGGAATAGTGCGAAGATGTTCAGATGTCTGCGAGCCGGGTAACTGAGGCGGAACATGGGGACCAGACCGGTATTCACCTAGCAGGATGTGGAAAACGGCCTAAAAACCACATCCAGGCTGGCCGGCACAGCGGCCCTCGTCGTTAATCCGCTGGGCGGATTCGATCCGGGGCCGGCGCGCCTACCCGAGTCCAGGAAGCAGCGCGTTAGCGCTCTCGGCTACCTGGCGGGAGACAGAATATTACTACTTCTCCGGTGTGTTCTCATGTGAGTTTCGGTCACAGAAACCTATACTGTCAAATATATTTTATCTCCACCTTCAAACTAGTGTATCTCCCTTGACATGTACGAGGTACGGCTAGAAAAAAACCGGGCTGATGCTGGAAAAAACATTTATTTACAATTATTTACAATTTCATGTTACCTCCTTCAATGTACTCTCCTCCTCGGTCTCTACACCGCTCCATACGAATTTTCCACTGTTCATAGCAATGCTGCAGATCATTTTCGGTAAGTCCATACATTACTTCCGTCGCTTTTTCTTTTACTGCTTCAACAGTCTCAAATCTAGTTCCTTTCAAAGCTGAATTGACTTTAGGGAAAAGAAAAAAGTCACAGGGGGCCAAATCAGGTGAGTAGGGTGGATGATCTAAGATGGGAATGTTGTGTTTTGCCAAAAACGTCTTCACTGACAACGCACTGTGAGTTGGGGCATTGTCTTGGTGAAGGATCCATGACTATTTTCTCCACAAATCGTTCCGTTTTCTCCGTACTCGCTCACGTAGGGTAGCTAAGACGCTAATGTAGTAATGCTGATTCACTGTTTGTCCCTTTGGTACCCAATCAATGTGCACAATCCCTTTGATGTCAAAAAAAAAAAATCATCATTGCCTTGAATTTCGATTTTGACATTCGTACATTTTTTTTTTTTTCCGTGGAGAACCAGGAGTTTTCCAATGCATCGATTGGCGTTTAGTTTCGGGATCGTAAGTAAAAAATCACGATTCATCGCAAGTAATAACATTTTGTAAATAGGTGGGATCACTTTCAATGTTTTCCAGGATGTCAGAACAAATCATTCTTCGGCGTTCCTTCTGTTCAATTGTGAGACACTTTGGAACCATTTTTGAACACACTTTGTTCATGTTGAAACTTTCATGAAGAATCTGCCTAACACTTTCCTTGTCAACTCCTGTTAACTCAGACACTGCTCTGATTGTTAAACGGCGATCTTGTCGAACAAGTTTACCGATTTTTTCAATGTTTGCATCAGTTTTTGCTGACAATGGTCTGCCAGTGCGAGTGTCATCACTGGTGTCTTCGCGGCCATCTTTAAATTGATGTTAACACGCTGTTCTTTCTGTACACTCAACATTTTCCGACGCACAGACAAAACGTCAACTACTTAAAACAGACGCCACGGGCAGACTGAGTGCAGGAGGCAGATGAAACTCGAGCAGTAGGCGGAGCGAGAGTCACGTGACAGGCCACGCGACTTTCAGCCTTATTGCATTCGTTTTATTGTTTCACCAGTACTAGTCCGGTTTTTTTCTAGCCACACCTCGTATTTTCTGCCGAACATCCATATGGCCTTTCTTGCTCCTTATCCTCTCGTGGAACGTTCCGGCAGTTTGTTTCCATTTAGCAAAACCACCCTGTATTCTGTAAACAGTAGCGGTACTGTGACAGTCCCTTAGGGTACTCCAGAAATTACCTCTACACCTATCAGTTTCGCCCCGTTAAGAAGAAAGTGTTAAGATAGGTTTGTTAGAGAATTCTAAATCCAGTCCCAAATCTGGTCCGATACTCAGTCAGCTAAGCGAGGGTGCAGAACTGTATTGAATGCCCCCAGGAAGAAAATACACGGCATCTACCTATGGTTCTCTGGATTTCATGGGCCAACAGAACAAAACTGAAACAGCCCCAACTCATGCATTCCTATGCTACCGTAAGTACTTCAACGCTTTGTTCTGCAAATGTGTTTTTCGCTGATTTATCTACCGTTCGTAAATGAACTCATAGAAGAACTTTGTTAATTACCATCATCACTTCGTAAACCTACTCTATGCCTACAGTTACGCCTGCTTTGATTTGTTTTGTAAAGCATCCGGTGCCGGAAGATGAATCACAGAAATACTTGCATAAAAAATTGAGTAGTTTTCCACCTACGAAAGCTAATTCCTTTCTCGCGCTCCGCGAGCGGATTTTGGTGGGGAACCAGCCTACAGCTTCGCTTTCGGAGGATAAGAAAGTTGCTTTAATCGAAAATTATACGTTCGAGCAATTCATCAGGAAACGCGGGGAGAAGTTTCTCTTTGTTTGATTTAGCGTGAGTCTTCTCGGAGTGCTCCACCACGCAAATAAACTTCTGTTGCTCACGGAAAGTTGCAGTCGATGCCAGCAACACAGCCGGGAGTTACCATGGACTAAAGCATTCTCTTTGAAAATTGTCACCATATAACGTGAATGGTAACATTCTAATCTGGAAACATGAATAGCAGCTTAAATGCACAGATATCAATAGTGTCAGAAGGAACCGTGAAAGAAGAGAAATTTGACTGTATTCGAACTTTCTAACTACACACTGAAGATCAGATAAAACTCATTACCATACGAATAATAATTTCATCATATGATGCACGCCATTGGCTTGATAAACAACAAATGCATCCGGGGAAGAGTGCAACAATGTGAATCTCTTCCGTAAGTAACATGTTTCACTTAATGCTCGAGATGGAAAGTTAACAGAAGTAGGAAGCGTTTCGCATAAACCTAATCGTTTTCTGAAAAGACACTATGATGGGTATGGAGATGGTGTATGTATTTCAGAAAGTTAAATCAACTGATATAGAATTCTTGTTTGTATACGAAATCGTTGGGGTTGTAGTTACTTTCAAAGGTCATAACGTAAACCGCAATAGGAGCCGTCTTCCGGGCGTCAGGCTCACCCATGGACATAACAGAAGACTTCAGTGTAAGCCTCAGCTATACAATAGCAAATAACACCCACCTTTTCTCGATAACAGCGTCGACAGGCTGTGGCGTGGAATCTACAAGATACCGAAGAAAATGTGTTTCCGCAGAACCACGACTGGTTTCGGCCCAATGTCATTAACTAATGGTATCTGAGGTAACGGCTTTGGGAAGCCAAACCGGTCGTGATCTTGAATAAACAAAAAAGGGCAATCGGTGCAGATATTTCCTTCAAAACCATTCCCGTAGTTGCGGAATCGTAAATAAGGTGTTCCACTTGCTAGACAAGAAATGAATCTACGACACACTAAAAGCATTGGGGAAGCATCCTTCTCCATGACCTTGCATCTCCCGCCTATAATTCACGCAGATTAGTCGTAGATGGGTCCAAGACTTGTATTTGACGGTCGATTTCTCTGATTTGGCGATAGTATGAAGTCAGGTGATCCGATATGACATATAAAGATGAGCATGTCCGTGAAGTGTTCACCAAACTAAGCTTACTCGTTTCTTTAGTGGAAGAGTTTGATATGATGATGATGTTGGGTTTGTGGGGCGCTCAACTGCGCGGTCATCAGCGACCGTAAAAAGTCCCAATTTTTGAACTGTCCAGTCCATTCAATCCAGCCACTGTCACGAATGATGATGGTGATGGAATGATGAGGACAACACAAACACCCAGTCCCCGGGCAGAGAAAATCCCGAACCCGGCCGGGAATCGTACCTGGGACCCCGTGATATTGGAAGAGTGAAACGTTGTCTCGTTGGAGGTACAGTAGCCTGCAGGGTGTTTAAGCAAACACATGGATCCACGTGATCTAACAGTGGGCTTAGTACCTTCCACTACAGATAAATGATGCCAGACTATCACGGCTTAATATTGAAATACTCTACAAGTTAATGCCCTCATCGCCCACCCGGAAGACGTCCTGTCGGCGTTTGCGATACACTGCAACATGTAGCTTTCAGCGTACTGCTTCCCTTCCAAAACTTGTACGAACGACTCTGACAAGCATTTTCCATGCTTCGGGAGGTAGATGTCGATAAACCAGGACCGAATATAATATCTGTACCATTTGACTCGCAGTGAGCAGTCACTCTGTGCGCCAGAGTAAGGGGCGGGTTGTCGACGGTGTAGCTGTTTAGTAATTATTGTTGTTGTCCAACCCAAAATTGGCGACTGATATGTTGTGATAGGACCCAACTACCACTTGTGTCAGTCCGCGATAGTCGACGGTGGTTCTTCTCAACAGCACCTTGTTGCCCACATCAGTTGGCTCTGGAGGCGATGAAACTTCCCAAATCGAAGTACACCCTTTATAACGAAACAGGAATCTCCCTACTACTGGTTCTACCAGGAATAACTTTGTTCATATGAAAAATCCGTATATCTTATAGAAATGGATGTATGTGTGTGTGTGTCTGTGTACGTCCGTTTCACCTCTCCTTTTAAATCAGTGGACCGATTTCAACCAAACTTGGTACACATATAACTTACTGTCAGACAACAATCGCTGTTGGAGTAAGAACCACCTTCCTACCAAAAGGAGTGGCTGAGGGTGAAAAAGAAGCTGGGGCCGCGTTACGTGAATTCCCTCAATTTTTCCATATTTAGCTGTTATTATGTTTTGGGCTGCCTTAATGGCTGTCCTAAATTTGGTGTTCTCAAAGTGAACTTGCAAACCTACTTTTTCAGCTTGTTCTTTAAGCAGTTTTATTTGCCTATTGGCTGTTTCCATTGAATTAAAAAAAAAGGAGTTAGCTCAGCCGCAATCTCCTAGTGACATTCTCCAGCCTCATATGACTTTTTGTAGCAGACTGTTAAAGAGCAGCGGGGAGAGACCATCTACCTGTCTCACTCCAGTTTTTATCTCGAAACTTAGAGATTTCACTTCTAAATTTCGCTTTAGAATTGGCGTTTGTCAGCGTTTTTGTAATTAGATCTATAACTTTATTATCTAAGGCCAGTTTGTTGAGTATTTCAAACAGTGACTACCTATCGACTGAGTCATAGGCTTTCCTGAAGGCAAAAAAACTTATAACGAAATTTTTAGATCTTGTTTTCCGATACATTATTATTGACTTTAAGTTGAGAATCTGCTTTGAATATTATCTATTCTTTCTAAAACCATATTGATATGCACCAATTTGAGAGTCGATTTGTCGTTCCGCCGTAGCTAATAATGCTTTTGACTAGATTTTGTAGGTAACCGTTAGCAGAAAAATGCCTCTGTAGTTGTTCAAATAGATTTCATTGCTTGCTTTGTGCAGTTTATGGATTTACCTATAACTATTATTATTATTATCATTATTATTTGGTGTGATTGAACCTCATCATATCACGCAAAGCGATTATGTTTCAGTCTTCGGAGTTTCAAAGTGTCTTCAAGAGTTCTTTTACTTTCTTCACTCCACTTTGCCCCTGGTCTGACGATGATTTCACTCCCTGGCAGTTCTACACATTTGCTAATTTTTTGTCTGTATAAACTTCTGTTGAAAATATGTGATGAACTTATATGAGCCTTTTCTAAATGCCTTTTGACCTGCTGGATGGAGGGCACCTTTTTGATTTGATCTATGTACTTCGCAAATTTGTCAGTGAGTTGTTGGAAATCTGTGGATACGCCCACAAAATTTCTGTCTAATTTTTCTGATGTCTGCCGCGAGATTAGATAGTTTTTCGGTTGTTTTCGTGATTGTAGTCTCTATGCATCAGATGCTATATTTTCGTTAGAATTTTGCATTCTCCTTTTAGGAAATCTTCTACCTCACCTTTTCTGTGGAGTGCAAACGTTCCACCAGCGTGCAAGACTTCAGGCTTGAAAGCTGTGTTATAATGCCTGATTTTCGCGTGCATGGACATATATTTTGTGCTGTAGATGTTGTAGTTTTTACAGTGATATCTCCTAAGTTTTCGCACCTAATTTTCTGTGCTATTTTTTATAGTTGGGTGCCAAAGAGCACGGATGTCGGAATCGCTTACTTACGAAAACGTAAAGCCCTATGAATTATTGTATGGTACATTACTCCCTGCGGATTGATTTGACATTGTCTAGTCTACAACAAACGGAATGTCATGGATGAACCGACAAGGGTCACTTCTGCCCATATGATCGAATTTATCAATATGTGCACGGAACATGATGTCTAATTATGTACGTCTACTTACTTAATTTTCTACCATTTTAAAGAAGCAGATGCGTCTCCATGCCTTCCTTCTTCTACCCTTTTGACATCAGACCTCAGATTAATACTCTTTACAATTTCTTGTTTCATGATCAAACAGAGGAAATAGCACTATCTAACACTTCAGTATGTAATCACATTTGATTTTACGACTGTATGTGTAGAGCGTAAGTTCTTACCTTTTTTAAATTCATAATTTTTTTCCTGTGCTGTTTTTTAGCGTGACAACTGTTTAAGGGTCTCTTAGTAGCCAGTCCACACTTGATTCCGGTGCCACCTAGTAGCAACTCTTCTGTAATACCTCCGTCAGCTGTCTTGGAGGTCAGTTTTTGACGAAATATAATGTATCAACATTTGTTTCCTTTGGTATGTCTAAAAAATTATGAACGATCCTGATAACCTCCTTGTACATTACCTTAGGTTATTTCCTTCTTATCCACTCTTTTGGCTTGCATACTGATGGTGGCCGATGCCTAAACAAGTCATAACAAGTAGTAATTAATATATTCGATCAATACAATTCCATGTATAAATTCTATGCCAAGTTAATCCTGAATGTCACAGCAGATGTCCCATCAATCATTCCCTTCTTCTGTAAGAGCTTCCCATAGGCTTCTTTCCTTACTAATTCTTTTGGTTGCTTCGTTTCGTTAGATGAAGATCATATTAGCTTTAGGAATGGAAAAGGCTCCAGAGAGGCAATCCTCATGTTGCATTCGATAATGAACGTACGACTGAAGAAAAATCATGACAAATTGATAGGTTTTATCGACCTGGAAAAAACGTTGGACAATGTAAAATGGTGCAAGATGTTTGAAAATCTAGAAAAAAGTAGAGGTAAGCTAAAGGGAAACACGGGTAATATACACTGAAGCGCCAAAGAAACTTAATTTTCAACACTCTTCGATAGTACTACATCTCAAATAAGTCCATTTCTTCTCCATTTTTCCAGCGGTCCATATTTCACTTCCTCGTGCCCCATTATCATAGTTTTGGTACTCTTTGACCTTTGGTGTACCCTTCAGTCGTACTCATAATTCTATAAAAGGATACTAAGAACGTAATACTTTGGGTATCTCTTAGAACTCTGTTGTAATCTTCAATGAGACAATTCTATGAAACGGCAGAAAATTTTATTCCTTCGAAATTACAAGAGTAACGGTTTGGACAGGATTCGCTACGCAATTTAGCCAGTATTTAATTCACTCTCTCGATTTTAATATAACTAAATATCACGTGTAATAGTAATCTGATGGCAGACTGAAATATCAATCTTCTTGCATGGCATATGCAGTTATTGGAAATGCCACACCATTTGAGAGGAAGTTTCTGAAATTAGCACACTGATAGTGAAATTCGCGGTAAATGCATTTGCTAGTTCATAACGACAGGCCATTTCATTTCATTTCGCGTATGACGTTAACGTCTGTAATTACATTGCCTGATGCTCTTCGACCAGTTTCCGCAATTAGCCACCGTCAAAGTAATGTGCGTGGAGAACAAAGCGTTTTTGGCAAACAACCAGTGTCTCGTCGGAACTCAATGCCACAGTAATTGCCACATCAAATACAGTTTACATGGAAGTGAATAGCATTAGTCAGACATCCTAAAATCACACGGAATTTTCATTCTAAATTACCACATTTTATATCTCTCCGATTCAAATGGCGTTGCTTGTAATGAGATGAAAAATGGAACTATATTTTTTTGAGCCACAGTAAAACTCAAATAACATATTTAGCCTCACTTTTATTGACTTTGATAACCTACAAGTATTATTAATTTATATATGTGGTGAGGAAAAAATACGTAAAAAGATAAGGCCTTATAAAGTTCCTTAGATAACAAAGGAGATACATAGGTTAATTGATAAAAGGAAAAAAATATAAAAATGCAGCAAATGAAGCACGCTAAATGGAATACAAAACTCTAAAAATGAGACTGACAGGAAATGCAAAATGGCTAAGAAGCAGTGGCTGTAGGACACATGTAAGGAGTTAGAAACGTATATAACTAGGGGCAAGATAGATTCCGCCTGTAGGAAAATTAAAGTGGCCTTTGGAGAGAAGAGAAGCAGCTGTATAAACGTCAAGAACTCAGATGGAAAACCAGTCCTAAGCAAAGAAGGGAAAGTTGAAAGGTGGAAGGAGTGTATAGAGGTCTATGCAAGGGAGCCCCCCCATGAACCATGGACCTTGCCGTTGGTGGGGAGGCTTGCGTGCCTCAGCGATACAGATGGCCGTACCGTAGGTGCAACCACAACGGAGGGGTATCTGTTGAGAGGCCAGACAAACATGTCGTTCCTGAAGAGGGGCAGCAGCCTTTTCAGTAGTTGCAGGGGCAACAGTCTGGATGATTGACTGATCTGGCCTTGTAACATTAACCAAAACGGCCTTGCTGTGCTGGTACTGCGAACGGCTGAAAGCAAGGGGAAACTACAGCCGTAAATTTTCCCGAGGACATGCAGCTTTACTGTATGATTAAATGATGATGGCGTCCTCTTGGGTAAAATATTCCGGAGGTAAAATAATCGCCCAATCGGATCTCCGGGCGGGGACTACTCAAGAGGACGTCGTTATCAGGAGAAAGAAAACTGGCGTTCTACGGATAGGAGCGTGGAATGTCAGATCCCTTAATCGGGCAGGTAGGTTAGAAAATTTAAAAAGGGAAATGGATAGGTTAAAGTTAGATATAGTGGGAATTAGTGAAGTTCGGTGGCAGGAGGAACAAGACTTTAGGTCAGGTGATTACAGGGTTATAAATACAAAATCAAATAGGGGTAATGCAGGAGTAGGTTTAATAATGAATAAAAAAATAGGAGTGCGGGTTAGCTACTACAAACAGCATAGTGAACGCATTATTGTGGCCAAGATAGACACAAAGCCCATGCCTGCTACAGTAGTACAAGTTTATATGCCAACTAGCTTTGCAGATGATGAAGAAATTGATGAAATGTATGACGAGATATGAGAAATTATTCAGGTAGTGAAGGGAGACGAAAATTTAATAGTCATGGTTGACTGGAATTCGTCAGTAGGAAAAGGGAGTGAAGGAAACATAGTAGGTGAATATGGATTGGGGGGAAGAAATGAAAGAGGAAGCCGCCTTGTAGAATTTTGCACAGAGCATAACTTAATCATAGCTAACACTTGGTTTAAGAATCATAAAAGAAGGCTGTATACATGGAAGAACCATGGAGATACTAAAAGGTATCAGATAGATTATATAATGGTAAGACAGAGATTTAGGAACCAGGTTTTAAATTGTAAGACATTTCCAGGGGCAGATGTGGATTCTGACCACAATCTGTTGGTTATGAACTGCAGATTGAAACTGAAGAAACTGCAAAAAGGTGGGAATTTAAGGAGATGGGACCTGGATAAACTGAAAGAACCAGAGGTTGTTTCAGGGAGAGCATAAGGGAACAATTGACAGGAATGGGGGAAAGAAATACAGTAGAAGAAGAATCGGTAGCTCTGAGGGATGAAGTAGTGAAGGCAGCAGAGGATCAAGTAGGTAAAAAGACGAGGGCTAATAGAAATCCTTGGGTAACAGAAGAAATATTGAATTTAATTGATGAAAGGAGAAAATATAAAAATGCAGTAAATGAAGCAGGCAAAAAGGAATACAAACGTCTCAAAAATGAGATCGACAGGAAGTGCAAAATGGCTAAGCAGGGATGGCTAGAGGACAAATGTAAGGATGTAGAGGCTTGTCTCACTAGAGGTAAGATAGATACTGCCTACAGGAAAATTAAAGAGACCTTTGGAGAGAAGAGAACCACTTGTATGAATATCAAGAGCTCAGATGGAAACCCAGTTCTAAGCAAAGAAGGGAAGGCAGAAAGGAGGAAGGAGTATATAGAGGGTTTATACAAGGGCGATGTACTTGAGGACAATATTATGGAAATGGAAGAGGATGTAGATGAAGATGAAATGGGAGATCAGATACTGCGTGAAGAGTTTGACAGAGCACTGAAAGATCTGAGTCAAAGATCTGAGTCGAAACAAGGCCCCGGGAGTAGACAACATTCCATTAGAACTACTGATGGCCTTGGGAGAACCAGTCATGACAAAACTCTACCATCCGGTGAGCAAGATGTATGAGACAGGCGAAATACCCTCAGACTTCAAGAAGAATATAATAATTCCAATCCCAAAGAAAGCAGGTGTTGACAGATGTGAAAATTACCGAACTATCAGTTTAATAAGTCACAGCTGCAAAATACTAACGCGAATTCTTTACAGACGAATGGAAAAACTAGTAGAAGCGGACCTCGGGGAAGATCAGTTTGGATTCCGTAGAAATGTTGGAACACGTGAGGCAATACTAACCTTACGACTTATCTTAGAAGAAAGATTAAGAAAAGGCAAACCTACGTTTCTAGCATTTGTAGACTTACAGAAAGCTTTTGACAACGTTGACTGGAATACTCTCTTTCAAATTCTGAAGGTGGCAGGGGTAAAATACAGGGAACGAAAGGCTATTTACAATTTGTACAGAAACCAGATGGCAGTTATAAGAGTCGAGGGGCATGAAATAGAAGCAGTGGTTGGGAAAGGAGTGAGACAGGGTTGCAGCCTCTCCCCGATGTTATTCAATCTGTATATTGAACAAGCAGTAAAGGAAACAAAAGAAAAATTCGGAGTAGGTATTAAAATTCATGGGGAAGAAGTAAAAACTTTGAGGTTCGCCGATGACATTGTAATTCTGTCAGAGACTGCAAAGGACTTGGAAGAGCAGTTGAACGGAATGGACAGTGTCTTGAAAGGAGGATATAAGATGAACATCAACAAAAGCAAAACGAGGATAATGGAATGTAGTCAAATTAAATCGGGTGATGCTGAGGGGATTAGATTAGGAAATGAGACACTTAATGTAGTAAAGGAGTTTTGCTATTTAGGGAGTAAAATAACTGATGATGGTCGAAGTAGAGAGGATATAAAATGTAGACTGGCAATGGCAATGAAATCGTTTCTGAAGAAGAGAAATTTGTTAACATCGAGTATAGATTTAAGTGTCAGGAAGTCGTTTCCGAAAGTATTTGTATGGAGTGTAGCCATGTATGGAAGTGAAACATGGACGATAACCAGTTTGGACAAGAAGAGAATAGAAGCTTTCGAAATGTGGTGCTACAGAAGAATGCTGAAGATAAGGTGGGTAGATCACGTAACTAATGAGGATGTATTGAATAGGATTGGGGAGAAGAGAAGTTTGTTGCACAACTTGACTAGAAGAAGGGATCAGTTGGTAGGACATGTTTTGAGGCATCAAGGGATCACAAATTTAGCATTGGAGGGCAGCGTGGAGGGTAAAAATCGTAGAGGGAGACCAAGAGATCAATATACTAAGCAGATTCAGAAGGATGTAAGTTGCAGTAGGTACTGGGAGTTGAAGAAGCTTACACAGGATAGAGTAGCATGGAGAGCTGCATCAAACCAGTCTCAGGACTGAAGACCACAACAACAACAACAACAACAACTTGCAAGGGAGGTGTATTTGACGACAGTATTATAGAAATGGAAGATGACTAAGATGAAGATGCGATGGGAGATACGATACTGCGATAAGAACTTGAGAGAGCGCTCAAAGACTTAGGACGAAACAAAGCGCCGGGAGCAGACTACATTCCGTCAGAACTACTGATAGTCTTGGGAGAGCCAACCCCGACAAAACTCTTTCATCGGGTGAGAAAGATGTATGATACAGGAGAAATACCCTCAGGCTTCACGAAGAATGTAATAATTCCAATTAAAAAGAAAGAGGTTGCTGACAGGTGTGAATATTAAAAAAATATCAGTTTAATAACTCAAGGTTGCGAAATGCTAACACTAATTCTTTATAAAAGATTGGAAAAATGGGTAGGGCCCAACCTCACGCAAGATCCGTTGGCTTCCGGAGAAATGTAGGAACACATGAGACAATACTGACACTATGACTTATCTTCGAAGACAGGTTAAGGAAAAGCAAACCTACGTTTATAATATTTGCAGACTTACAGAAAGCTTTTTACAATGTTGACAGGAATACTCTTCCAAATGCTGAAGGTGGCAGGGGTAAAATACAGGGAGCGAAAGGCTATTTACACTTTGTACAGAAACCGGAAGGCAATTATAACAGTCGATGGACACGAAACGGAAGCAGTGGTTGAGAAGGGAGTGAGCCTCTCCCCGATGATATTCAACCTGTATATCGAGCAAGCAGTAAAGGAAACAAAAGAAAAATTTAGATTGGGAATTAAAATCCAGGGAGAAGAAATAAAAACATTTAGGTTTACCGGTGATACAGTAATTCAGTCAGGGACAGCAAAAGACTTGGAAGAGCAGTTCAGCGGAAAGGAGCATACATGATGAACATCAGTGGAAGCAAAACGAGGATAATGGAATGTTGTCGAATTAAAACAGGTGATGCTGAGGAAATTAGATTAGGAAATGAGACACTTAAAGTAGTAGATGAGTTTTGCTATTTTGGCAGCAAAATAACTGATGTTGGTCGAAGCAGGGAGGATATACGAGGTGTTTATCGCGAACACAAGTGTTTGAGTGGTTTAAACGATTTAAAGATGGCCGCGAAGACACCAGTGATGACACTCGCACTGGCAGACCATTGTCAGCAAAAACTGATGCAAACATTGAAAAAATCGGTAAACTTGTTCGACAAGATCGCCGTTTAACAATCAGAGCAGTGTCTGAGTTAACAGGAGTTGACAAGGAAAGTAGACTAGCAATGGCGAGGGAAGCGTTTCTGAAGAAGAGAAATTTAACATCGTGTATAGATTTAAGTGTCAGGAACGCCTTTCTAAAAGTAATTGTATGGAATATAGCCATGTATGGAAGTGAAACATGGAAGACAAAAAGTTTACACCAGAAAATGCTGATGATTAGTTGGCTAGTTCACTTAACTAACGTGGAGGTAGTGAACGGAACCAGGGAGAATGAAATTTGTGGCACAACCTAACTAGAAGAAGGGATCGGTTGGTAGACACTTTCTCAGACACCAAGGGATCACCAATTTAGTACTGGAGGGAAGTGTGTGTGTGTATGTGGGGGGGGGGGGGGGAGGGTAAAAGCTGTTGAGGGAGAGCAAGAGATGAATACAGCAAGACGATTCAGATGGGTGTTTAGTTTGCAGTAGTTATAAAGTTGACGTATTTGTTTAGAAATGAGGAGGCTTGCGCACAAGAGAGCAGCACGGAGAGCAGCACCAGACCAGTCTTCTGACATAAGATGACAACAACATATGCTAATGTAAAGAATATTCATTTCTGGCATGAGTAAGGAACCACTGGTATAAAGTAATCAGTTATGGAAGTTCACTTCTCGCTCTGTTTTCACAGTTGAATCACGTTGTAAATAGTGTCCAAATACAACCAAATGCATTTTTGGCAACGTTTCACACATTGATGATAAAACTTTTTCAAACCGCCCGAAGATACCTCTTATATTTGCCCTGTAAACGTTTCACTTTTGGGGTGGCAAGCCATGTTTGTAGAGCAGTGCGGGTGTGAAATCGATGAATTAAGATTTTTGTTCTAAAACTGCCTGACTTTCAACCCTGTGACGTTGGGAGCGTCATTGTGATGGAGTGGGCAGTCCTATAGGCACCAAAATGCAGTCCGTTACGTCCACAGTGCACCAGGCAATCGTTGTAGCACTTAAAGACAGCAAGGCTGGTTAACAATCGTATCTTGTAAAATTAGTTACTGGAGGGCTGACCTTACATTTTGAAAAGAACAAACCAACATAATTTATACGTTGATTGTCACCTGACTTGCTTTCTCCGACCGTGCTATTGAAACAGAAGACCTAACACCTCCTCCTGTACGCCTGCCGAAGAATAGCTACTGTTACCAGTAAAAGGAAGCAGAATTTCATTAGTGTTACATGGTAGCAGACTTTTTGGTATTTTGGAAGAAATCTAATTAATTCCACTTAATTGTCGCTGTAATCGTGCATAATCCAAAGTTGTTAATTAGTCAGGGTACTTTGCGTACCTACGTCAGTCTTAAGTTTGTAATATACCGCGGGAGTCTCAAACTCCGACATTTTAGTGTCTCGTCAATTTGGCCCTGAAGGATGGTCCTGCTCTCCCCGCCCTCGTTACTACACGCTGTAATTTTTTATACATAATCTTAGGATTTGTATGCCGGAGCATCTCTTTCGGAGGAAGTAATAGGAAGAGCAATTATACGAAGATGACAAGCGAGATGACATTCTGCAAGAAGAATTTGACAGAATTCTAAAAGAACTACGGGACAACAAAGCAACGGGTATTGACGACATCCCCGCAGAGCTGATAAATAATGCTGGTGACAGATGAAAATGATGCTGCTTAAACTTATTAGGTCCATCTATAACACAGGAGAGGTACCGACAGACTTCCAGGAATGTATCAAGAAGGCACCAGCTACAAAATGCGAACAGTACCGAACTCTAAGCCTAGTATCACATGCATCAAAAATTCTCATAAAAATAGTTTTGAAGAGAATTGAAGAGAAGGTCGAGGATATGCTGAGTGAAGATCAGTGTGGTTTCAGAAAGGGATTGGGAGCAAGAGAGGCGATTCTGGCACCGAGACTCGTTATCGAAAAGCAATTACAGAAAAATAAACCAACTTATATTGCCTTTGTAGACATGGAAAAGGCATTTGATAATGTTATCTGGCAAGAGATGTTCAGAGTGCTGAGGAAAAGTGGAATAAAGTACAAAGACATCCGTGTGATACTCAGTTTCTAAGAATGAGGTGGCAGTGATTAGAAACTGTCACCAGGAACAAGAAGCAAATATTAGAAAAGGGGTAAGGCAAGGATGTGCTCTCTCTCCTCTTATATTCAATGCTTACATCCAGGAAGCTATAGACCAAGTTCGAGAAACTACTGAGGTGGGGATCAATATTAATGGGCGGAAGATAGACATGCTACGTTATGCAGATGATATTGCTATAGTTACGGAGACAAAAGAAGATCTACAGGAAGTCCTCAGAACAATGGAAAAAATTCTATGCAATCAGTATGGGATGAGAATAAACAAGAAAAAGACTAAAGTGATGGTATGTAATACAGGAGCAGAATATGAACTTCTGAGAATGAGAATTGGAAGAGAGGAACTGGAAGTGATAGAGGAATTTACTTACCTGGGAAGCAAAATCACAAGAGATGATAGAAGCCGGAAAGAAATTGCGACCAGAATACAAAAGGCCAAAATTGCATTTAATCAGAGAAGGAACTTACTCACCAGCAACAACATCAGTCAGAAAATAAGGAAACATATCATGAAAGGTTTCGTTTGGAGTGTGGCCCTATACGGATGTGAAACTTGGACGATTGGAAGAGAAGAGAGAAGACGGCTAGAGGCCCTGGAGATGTGGTGCTATAGAAGGATGATGAAGATCAGCTGGAAAAACAAAGTAACAAATGAAGAGGTGATTAGAAGAGTAGAGGAAACCAGATCTCTGTGGAGCCACATCCAAACAAGAAGAGACAAACTTGTAGGGCACATCCTACGACACAAAAACATCATTGGAACAATAGCTGAAGGAGCTGTTGAGGGAAGGAATCCGCGGGGGCGGCCAAGGATATCATACATGCAACATATCATGAATGACGTTGGATGTAACACATACGTGGAAATGAAGAGGAAGGCAGACAGAAGAGAGGAATGGCGCTCTGCTGCAATCCAACCTCGGGGTTGAACACTAAAAGAAGAAGAATCTTAGTAAAATGAGGTGGCTTGGAAAGTTAGACGTTAATCATAAACAAAAATGTCGAAATTGCACAGCTGAAAAAAATGGGATACCCTCAAGGGCCCTCAAGGACAAGGTCATTTTATTGACAAGTGGAACAACAGATAGTTCAGAATGTAGGAGTACTTGGTAACAAATTCAGACCAAAAGAAACACATATCACTGTAAAGAGATTCCGAACAGTCGCACCATACAAAATGTACCTCATTCTGAAGGAAATGTAGGCGCGTATCTCACATCCAAATAGTTGTAACGGTGCCGAATGGCATCTCGCGATAGGATCTTGTGCCTTTTGTTGCAATTCGGCAGTGGTTCTTACTGGTTGTGGGCGAATGCACTGCAGAATAAGCAGCTCACCAGATCTGCATTATATATGTGTGTGCTCTTCACTTGAATATAGACAGAACCTACTCTCATCACTGTCGACACAGAGCGTCATTCTAACTATTCAGTCGAATCTTTCACGACACCAGATTCGCCGTGCGTGGTGAAGTCGTGGTGTCAGTGGTGTCCCGGAGTTCGTCCCTAGGTGATGTTCGATCTGCCACTGTTGCTTACACAATGTGTTGATCTTAAAGTGCTGCTGTCGTACTCTGACGCGCAAAATCTGTTCTACGGGTGTGGGAATGTTTCATACACCACTGCTGAAACAGCGACACACCAACGGTACACTGTGACCAACAGTCGGTCGATACGTCCATCCAATTTCCTGCAGGCCCATAACTTAACCCGTTCAAATGGCTGACGCAGTTCGACTGAAGAACGTAAATCGTCGGTGGGATGTGGCTGTGTCCTAGAATGAGGCTTGCGAACGTTGCTCACCTCTAAACACAGCACGGTTATTGCAGCGTGCAGAGTCAAAATAGAGGGTGCACAGGCATCCCTCCTGAGCGCCATGTGATCGCTGATGACCGTGAGTATGCACGGATTATACCCAGATGCCACTGAACATAGACATTGACAGTGTTGCATCTCTTTTCCCGCAACGTATAAAGAGCCTCCAATTTTAATTAAGAGGCGCATTGTCCTATCTGAATCCGCAAGTCATATTAGCAAGGGACTGAAAATTACAGTCGTGTTTGGAATCTACACTCCTGGAAATGGAAAAAAGAACACATTGACACCGGTGTGTCAGACCCACCATACTTGCTCCGGACACTGCGAGAGGGCTGTACAAGCAATGATCACACGCACGGCACAGCGGACACACCAGGAACCGCGGTGTTGGCCGTCGAATGGCGCTAGCTGCGCAGCATTTGTGCACCGCCGCCGTCAGTGTCAGCCAGTTTGCCGTGGCATACGGAGCTCCATCGCAGTCTTTAACACTGGTAGCATGCCGCGACAGCGTGGACGTGAACCGTATGTGCAGTTGACGGACTTTGAGCGAGGGCGTATAGTGGGCATGCGGGAGGCCGGGTGGACGTACCGCCGAATTGCTCAACACGTGGGGCGTGAGGTCTCCACAGTACATCGATGTTGTCGCCAGTGGTCGGCGGAAGGTGCACGTGCCCGTCGACCTGGGACCGGACCGCAGCGACGCACGGATGCACGCCAAGACCGTAGGATCCTACGCAGTGCCGTAGGGGACCGCACCGCCACTTCCCAGCAAATTAGGGACACTGTTGCTCCTGGGGTATCGGCGAGGACCATTCGCAACCGTCTCCATGAAGCTGGGCTACGGTCCCGCACACCGTTAGGCCGTCTTCCGCTCACGCCCCAACATCGTGCAGCCCGCCTCCAGTGGTGTCGCGACAGGAGTGAATGGAGGGACGAATGGAGACGTGTCGTCTTCAGCGATGAGAGTCGCTTCTGCCTTGGTGCCAATGATGGTCGTATGCGTGTTTGGCGCCGTGCAGGTGAGCGCCACAATCAGGACTGCATACGACCGAGGCACACAGGGCCAACACCCGGCATCATGGTGTGGGGAGCGATCTCCTACACTGGCCGTACACCACTGGTGATCGTCGAGGGGACACTGAATAGTGCACGGTACATCCAAACCGTCATCGAACCCATCGTTCTACCATTCCTAGACCGGCAAGGGAACTTGCTGTTCCAACAGGACAATGCACGTCCGCATGTATCCCGTGCCACCCAACGTGCTCTAGAAGGTGTAAGTCAACTACCCTGGCCAGCAAGATCTCCGGATCTGTCCCCCATTGAGCATGTTTGGGACTGGATGAAGCGTCGTCTCACGCGGTCTGCACGTCCAGCACGAACGCTGGTCCAACTGAGGCGCCAGGTGGAAATGGCATGGCAAGCCGTTCCACAGGACTACATCCAGCATCTCTACGATCGTCTCCATGGGAGAATAGCAGCCTGCATTGCTGCGAAAGGTGGATATACACTGTACTAGTGCCGACATTGTGCATGCTCTGTTGCCTGTGTCTATGTGCCTGTGGTTCTGTCAGTGTGATCATGTGATGTATCTGACCCCAGGAATGTGTCAATAAAGTTTCCCCTTCCTGGGACAATGAATTCACGGTGTTCTTATTTCAATTTCCAGGAGTGTATTTTCTTAGACGAGACCACATGAAAGACATCTACATCTAGTTAACGCCTTTCCTTGCGCGCTGTTAATGATATGTCTACATATGAAAGTGGAATCTGTTCTTTCGGACATGTCCGAAAGAACAGATACCATCTTTATATATATATATATATATATATATATATATATATATATATATATATATATATATATATATACAGTTAAGGCTCACCGGCCATTTGACCATCTTCTTCTGTGCGGATGCACAAACAGTGCCCGAACTCTTACGGGAATCGGCGGTAAAGCCGCGAGTAATGAGTGTGGTGGGCAGGGGCACTATGAATATTGTGCGGTACAATAAGTGGGGAATGTGGGTCTCATGGGAGACGTACCAGAAGTCTCTGCAGTCGCACTATCCTCTGTGTCCTCGGTGGCTCAGCTCGATAGAGCGTCTGCCATGTAAACAGGAGATCCCGGTTTCGAGTCCCGGTCGGGGCACACATTTTCAACTGTCCCCGTTGACCTATATCAAGGCCTGTATGCAGCTAAGGGTATTCATTACATTGTAATGATATGCCTGTCAGTTATAATAATCATTGTCTTTAGTACGAAATATCCATATGCTAGCCTTTTGTGGAACACAAGGAAAAACTAGCACGAGCACTTTGAAATTTACAACGTGTCTAAAATTCCCCCCCCCCCCCCCCCTGATGTCACACGCATGTGGAGAGGCGGGAGTGCGTGCGAGTGTGCTACTGTTACACATTCCACATAGCTCCCTTCCATGTCGGCACACAGTGACAGTGGCTGTAACATATTTAGGCAATTATTTGTTGACAAACTAATTTGATTCTCCATTTAGGGTGGTTTATACACTACAAAGCCAAAGAAACTGGAACCGACCTAATATCATGTAGAGACCCCGCGGCAATGCAGTAGTGGCGCAACACGACGTGGCACGAACTCGACTAATGTCTCAAGTAGTGCTGGAGGAAATTAACAACATGAATCCTGCAGGGTTGTCCATAAATCTGTAAGAGCACCAGGGAGTGGAGATCTCTTCTGAACAATACGTTGCAAGGCGTCCCAGATATACTCAGTAGCGTTCATGTTTGGGGAGTTTGGTGGCCAGCGGAAGTGTTTAAACTCAGAAGAGTGTTCCTGCAACCACACTGTAGCAATTCTGGACGTGTGGAGTGTCGCATTGTCCTGCTGGAATTACCCAAGTCCTTCGGAATGCACAACGGACATGAATGGTTGCAGATGATCAACAAGATCCTTACGTACGTGTCACCTCTCAGAGACGTATCTAGACGTCTCAGGGCTCCCATATCACTCCAACTACACAAACCCCACACCATTACAGAGTCTCAATCGTCTCGAACAGTCCCCTACTGACATGCAGGGTCCATGTATTCATGAGGTTGTTTCCATACCTGTACACGTCCATCCGCTCGATACAATTTGAAACGAGACTCGTCCGACCAGGCAACGTGTTTCCAGTTATCAATGTTGGTGTTTACGGGCCCAGGCGAGGCGTAAAGCTTTGTGTCGTGCACCCATCAACGGTACACGAGTGGGCCTTCGGCTCCGAAAGCCCAAATCGATAATGTTTCGTTGAATGGTTTGCACGGTGATAGTTATTGATGACTCAGCGTTGAAATCTGCAGTAATTTGTAGAAGGGTTGCACTTCTCTCACGCTGAAAGATTCTCTTCAGTGGTCTTTGGTCCCGTTTTTGGAGGATCTATTTCCGGCCCCAGCGATGTCGGGGATTTGATGTTTTACCGTATTCCTGATATTCACTGTACCCTCGTACGTCGTAGATGTTGTGCCCATCGCTCGTGCGCCGACTATAACAACACGTTCAGATTCATTTAAATCTTGATAAAATGCCACTGTTGCTGCAGCAACCGATCTAACAACTGCGCCAGACACTTGTTGTCTTATATAGACTTTTTCGAACGCAGCGCCTTATTCTCAATGTTTACATACCTCTGTATTTGAATACGTATGCCTGTACCAGTTTCTTTGGCACTTCGGTGTATTACGGATTTTCTGGCCTCACAGGTAAAAGGTCGTTGAAGTGACGTTTGGAGATCTGGGTCGCTCTTCCACCCAATCAGGTCGGCTGATCCAATGTCCAGGAGACTTCTGGTCCAACCATTGGCACACTTCAACAAGTTCAGACAGACATTCGCATTGAGATTTCCTTCAATGTAAACACTATCAACAATCCCGTCTTCTCAGATCTTGCGCTACGCTATTAGTTTCTCCGTACCTTGACTTCTACAGTCCTACAACCGTTGTGGATCGCTGTCCACACAGTACCTGACATTTTGGTTGTCACATCACCACTGACATAAAAATTTGCCTCATCTGAAAAAAGGATGGGACCAAGGAAACCTAGCTCTTTCTCGTTCATGGTCAGTGACCATTCACAGAACTCTGCCCTACAGTTAGGAAAGTCCGCTATTACACGTTGCAACATCTTCAGATTTTATGGGTGGCACTTGTTATTCCGTAAGCTGGGCACGTCGAGTCCTCTTTTTCGGACTCCTGGCCATCTCTGCTAGCACTGTGGTCTTTGGTCTTCCAGATGTTCTTGAATCGGCAACGAACCCTGTCTTTTTGAATTACCGCACATTTTTTGCCACTGGGCTTGCACGCGCTACTTGATAGGTTGTACCACTCCCAAGCAACAGATTAATGTCAATCCGTTCTTCCTTCGTTAGCGAAATTTCTTTTCAATTGGTTCACCTTCCTGTAAACGAAAAACAAATTAGTCTCCACTGTCACCATTTCTATCGAGACTTATGACTCATTATCTATTTTAAGAGTTCTCTAAACTAGCAGTCGCCACAATCAACTGCACGATTTAGTTCAATATTTGACAGGTGTCTCATCCGTCAGAAGATGGTTGTTTCCTATTAGTGGCGTACTGCGTAGTCGCCTAGAGAGTGTAACGCTGCTTCGTTGGTCAGTAACATGAGTTGTCTATGATTTTCTAAATAAGTATCAACCTCGCTTCCGAAATCTGAGTGTAACCGATATTACCACGAGAGCGCTCATTAGAGCAGAAACACGCTTTAATCTGGGAAAAGCGTACATGCGTGAGGCGCAACAAGGTTTCATGTTGCACGCACACGAAATTAGTGGCCTCCGTCGGCCGTTCGTATCTCGTCACGCCCCACGCACGTAGACTTCCGCGGCAGAGGCGCACGCCATATCGGGTGTCACGTGTTGACACATCGCCACGCAGCTGATAATGTGTTTTAATCTGCAGAGCCGTAGATTATAATGAATTAATGATAAGGGGGCTCACTACACGGGCGCTAACCGAGGCAGGCACAGGCGAGCTGTGCCCACACTGAAATACACTGACGTCTCTGATATATCCGTTCTGGAGAACCGACAACGGCAGTTGATTTCGTGAATATCAAGTAGTATTGCCTGTCTGGTGTGCAACAGTTATTCCAGTTACGGACCAGAATATTTTACACCACGTCATTAATGTCGTCAAAATTTTTCGATCGCAGCGAACCAACATATGTAAATTTGGTACCATCATAAATTACCATGTTTACATACGTTAGCATAATGTAACTGAAAAATTGTTTCCACAGTAAGAAAGTACGACATATGCACATCGCATCCAGGCAAGAACAGGGACACCCCTCAGAAACGTGGCACTAAAGAAAAATCGACTTAAGCAATTTTATATAACTAATATTGAAATAGTATAAGCTTTCTTTAAATTTCAAAAAATCTGCCTATTTTTGTCAGTAAATTCCTTTATATTCTATCAAACAGAACATGTAGTTCTGTTCTCGTCAAGTGTGAAGTGCTGTCAGATAATTTTTAATTAGTCTTTGATTTTTGTTATTTTTCTTACTTTTCTAAAAACTATTTTTTGCTTTTGTTATGACCCCTCATCACAAACGAAAGTTAAAATTGGTTATTAGACAAATACAAAAAGTGATATTATAATTTATGAACATTAATACAATTTAATAAGAAACATCGATTAGGTACAGTTAAAGGAACACAATTTACGAAGACATATAATCATAAATGGGCTTATACAATGTATGAATACTTTTCATCTAGAAAAGGGATTCAGTATGAACTTTCTTTATAGCAGAAATTTCCTTCTTTCTTTCGTTTTGTTCTCCTTGTACGCCACAACGTACGAACTTTCACACAGTTTGTAACAGCTGTCTGTAATCGTCCAAACAGTGTAAATATAATGTCAGGTACAGTCCTTTATACACACAGACATTGTAATAATCAATGGTATTAGAAATTACATTGAATTTATCTCATACATTAAAAGCGTCACAACTAAGAATGTGCCGCTCTTCTTGAATGGTCCATCCATACCTGCCAGTAGCAAAGCTATAGTGACATTGCTCCTGCCATGGCGAATCATAAAGTAGCTTACAACAAACTGACACACCTGCTCTAAAGTGGACAAATTGCGAGATAGAGATGTGACTTGTTTTGTGAATGTCAGGGAACTTCATACGTATTTTCCAGTGACATAAACTAAAAATGTGCAAAAGTGTTTGTATTCAGGTCTTTAACATAGCACAAAATTAATGACCTGGTGAAAAATATTGTGCTCCATAACTGGAATAAGTATGAAAAATCCCTAATGGATCACTGTAATTTTTTTAAAAGACATCATAGTTGCCATTGACTGTAGAAATCAGTTATTTTCACTATTGAAAATTCGGTCTTACTGCCATTAACTAGTGGTAATAACTGTTCGTAAACATATCTTCGTCGCGCCTGAATGTATTAAGAATATTAATATCCTCAACAAAAGCCCCAATAACCGACTGTTGTTGTACACTGTATACATGTGAACTGGCTTTACGTCACATGTAAACAGTGTACAATAAAAGTGATTTATTGGAATGTTCACATTGTTAAAAGACTTAGATACGACGATGACACATGTACCGGTACGTGTCGCAGGATTTTTAAAGTTTTTATGTGCTGAAGCACAGTTACATCACTTAATAAAGGCGTTAAGGACGAAACTGCAATAGTGAAAATAATTTATTCAGTAAATGGTGAATAGACGCCTTTTAAGAAGTTCTGCATGACTGTGAACCCCAACCATCAAAAGTTAATCGAAAGTAAATGTTGGTGTGACTACTTCGCAACTGGTAGGACCACTGCTGTTCATATTACACAGCACGTTTCAAACAAATTCACCCGTGATCACAAGACTACATCTCCTACATGAATGAAGACAGAAACTTGGGGGGTGAAATTTCATATGCGCATAGGACTATAATTAATCATCCGACTTCTACACGTATGCAAATACAACCTTGAGGTACTTTTTGCAACCACGTGTAAGATCAAAGTTTTCATTTACCTTTCATAAATGTTCATTATCCCCCCAACCCCGGACGCACGACAAACATCCAGACGATATGAAACTCCCTGGCAAATTAAAACTTTGTGCCAGACCGACGCTCAACCTTCTCTGGGTTTTCGCAAATGATGTATTTATCTGTGAGGAAATCCCATCCGATGAGATTTACACTCAATTCCCATTAGAGCTCCCCCAAAATATTACACCGGTGCATCTACAGTGCAATTGGATCTTAATGTAGCGAAATGCACGTATGATTTTTATTCTTTTTATATGTGTTGTATGTTTTGGTTTTCGCACTGTTACACGTTTTATCGGAGATAATACGGAATGCCATTCAATTCTGTTATTTCTTATTCGCACTTCCTGTTCAGCAAAGACGAAAAATGTAACATAGTCAACTATTTTCGTCTACTTCCATAATCTGTGGCCACGTCTATGCTTTTGGACCGAAAGACACCTGTACCACAGTGTGTACGTCCCATACAACCGCATTTTCTGTAAAAAAGAAAAAGCATAGCATTTATGTTTTATTATGAGTCCAAACAGACAGGATTGGAAACAGACAGGACGCAGACATTCTCTATAGTGAATAACTGTCTAAAGTTGTAATTCTGGTACAATTACAAACAATGAAACAAGCCAGAAATAACTGGGTATGCGATAGGTTGGAGAGCTCTCGGCCGTTATAACTTCACATCTCCATATTTTTAAAGGTAATCTAAGGAGGACGCAAGGGAGAAAGTTTCTCAGAACTTCTACAACAACATTAATTCCGAGAATCGTGGTTCTTCTTTCAGCCAACGTTTGGAATGACTCATTATCGTCGTGTTCCGCGAAGCTGCTTTGCTTAATATTCCCAAATGACGTACTAAATTCTTTATAACGCTCTTTCGTTACGGTTTTCTTTACGACAGGGCGCGTTTTAGAACGAGAATGAAACCGATCGTCGATATCTTAGATAACTGACGTTTACCCTTCACAAAGAGCAACGCTTTTTATGATACGCCGTTACGTATCCAATGAAGTGTGAAAGTTTTTCAAAGAGCGTAATATTCACAGCGTGGTATTATTGAAGATATGGTGTGGCTATAAAGTTCAGTGAGCGACAGAAGAAAAAGCGCCCTTATCTGAAGATAGTGGATCGATGCAGTAATCAAATGATGCCTATATTTCGCTGTGTTCTCCACCGAACTATGAAATAAGTGTCGGCAAGTGGAAGCAGTTTTCTTTTAACTGCTAAAAAATGTGCCGATGAGTACTGTAAATGGATATTAGGCAGCACAGAATACTGTAGATTGCTAAGAACACGATGTGAAGGTTATCATTGACAAAATTGTTTCATAACAATGTTCTCATCTTGGACCCGTTAATTCCAAAGTAGCGATTGGCTTTTTTAAAAAAATTCTGATTTGATTTAATCAGGGAGACAAAGCAACAATAGCCTTTGGGCTCTGTTTCCCGCAACGAAAGTGCTCGACATGCTTACCACAGACTCGCAGGTGAGCCTCACTCTATAAATAATGGGTTTTATTGCCTCCAAAAATAGTTTAAGCGTTTACCTTACGGCACTTGCTGTCAAACAATTTACGCCGTTGATTCTTCAAAAACAAGGGCCACCTCCACCGACAAAACGAGTAAAACCACATTTATGTTTAGAAGCACCCGCTCTTTAAATGTATGATTAGGACGACAAAAGCCAGAGGAACGTGAAAAGTGGAATGTTTCGGGAGAATGCATGAAGGAATTCTGGTCTTTGGGAACAAGTTACACAATTCGGACGAAAATCAGAGCTGAAACGTGTCGTAGAGCTTTACTTCTCCGCCATAACATATATCTCGTATCAAAGATTACCCACATGTTGAAGACACTAATGAAATTGTATGTTAGAGCACAGCATTACAGAAACTTGGGCTGTAGGGACATAGACTGAAAAAAATGGAACTGGAGGCATTTAAAGCACAAGAAATGAAGTTATGAGATGATGAACAGAAAGTCTCCTTGACTCCAGGACTGTTGGTTGGGACACGTCCTTTACCATCCAAGGGAAATTAACAGAGGAAAGAGAAGTAGTTTTAGGGATGATAGATTATTAAGTTGCTGACTACGGCTGTGCTGAAGATATTAACAGGGGCTAATAAAAGCTGAGAATACTATCAAAGCAGTCGGACCTAGAAATACCAGCGCCGGTCGGAGTGGCCGAGCGGTTCTAGGCGCTTCAGTCTGGAACCGCGCGACCGTTACGGTCACGGATTCGAATCCTGCCTCGGGCATGGATGTGTGTGATGTCCTTAGGTTGTGTGTGATGTCCTTAGATTAGTTAGGTTTAAGTAGTTCTAAGTTCTAGGGGACTGATGACCTCAGAAGTTAAGTCCCATAGTGCTCAGAGCCATTTGAACCTTCTTTGGTAACTCGGAAGCCGTGGCCTCCAGCTGAAACACATCCTGGTAAAAAATTTAACCACATTACAAAAACGTCCTGTTCACTTTTTCTGCAGGATTAATAGTTCGTGTATAGCGAGAGCGAGAATATGAAAATTTCATGTTTGGTTTTTGAATGCGTGGCAGGTTGCAGGAAACTCATGGACAAGGCAGCTGAACATCTTGTTGGTAACAGAGGGAGACCACGACGATGGGATCACAGATTTACTTCAAACTTTGTACACGTTCAGTAGACCATTAAAACAACATAATGTGCAAGTAGTAAGGTGTACTACTCTGGAAATTCAGAGAAAATCGCAAAAGAAGTTTTACGCGTCTATCATGTAACTGATGTATCTGACAAAGGCACTGGTTGTAAGAAGTTATTCTGGTCAAGTGATTAGCGTTTGCGCCATGCAAGAGGTCGTGGTCGAGGCGACGGTTTGAATCCCACTATAACTTGCAAGGGGCGGCCACGAACTCGGGATAACAGATTTACTTCACCGCACCGGTCCTTTTCATCGTGATATATTCAAGAGAAAAGCGTTTGAAGGTAGTTTTTGTACCTATTTCTTGAATAATTCAGGGACTATGGCCTCTAGAAAAACATATCCCAGTACAAAATTTAATCACATTAAATTTCGTACAAAAAGGTCATGTTCATTTTTGCTGTATGATAGTTTGAGCGCTGCCAGCGAGAGAATATGAAAATCTCGTGCGAGGTTTTTGAAGCCTTTGTGTGCTGCATAAAACCCGTAGGTTGAGACAGCTGAATTACCTTGTATGTATCCGCAGTCGGAGGCGTCAGGGCGATTTTCGCTTATAACTTTCAACACGGTCGTTTCCAGACCAGGATCCTTTAGCTCAAATTGGTACGTTTACCATCCTCCATCAGCCCAATGTGTTTGTAACATTATCACAGAATCACAGTGTATAAAAAAGACTAAAAGCCACATTAATTACTATTTTTATTCCACCTGACATGTTTGATGTGAACATTCATGAATTCCTCTCCTGTGCTAACGACTACATCTCAGAGGAGCACTTACACTTCACTTCCTCAGTTATTTGTTGGCTATATTCTCGTCTCTGTCTTCGCATACTGTCAACATCTCCCTCTAGCACTCGTACCATAGAAGCTTCTCCCAGACGCCTTAACACATGTGCTGTCATCCTGCCCCTTTTTCTGTCAGTCTTCTATGTCTGTTCCTTTCTTCGCCTATTCCACGGATAACCTCCCCACTCCTTACCTACATCTACATGATTTCTCTGCAACTCGCAATTAAGTCCGTGGCAGAGGTTCATCGAACCACCTCTAAAATATTTATCTACGGTTCCACCCTCTAAAAGCGCGCGGTAGAAACGGGCACTTAAATCTTCCTGTGCAAGCTCTGATTTCTCTTACTTTATTACGATACTCATTTCTCGCTGTGTAAGTCAGAGCCAACAGATTATTTTCGCATTCGGAAGAGAAAGTTGGTGATTGAAATTTCACTAGAAGACTCTGCCGCAACGAAAAACGCCTCTGTTTTAATTACTGCCAACCTAATTCACGCATCATGTCCGTTGTATTGTCTCCCCTGTTTCGCGGTAATACAAAACGAGCTGCCCTTCTTTGAACTTTTTCGATGTCCTCCGTCAGTCCCATCTGATGCGGATCCCACACCGCACAGCAATAGTCCGGAAGAGGGCGGACAGACGTGGTGAACGCAATCTCTTTATTCGATCTGTTGCATTTTCTAAGTGTTCTACCAATAAATCGCAGTCTTTGGTTTGCTTAACCCACAACATTATCTATGTGATCGTTCCATCTGAAGTTATTCGTAATTGCAATCCCTAAGTATTTAGTTGACTTTACAGCCATTAAATTCGTGTGATTTATCGTGCAACCGAAATTTGCCGGATTTCCTTTAGTGCGCATCTGGATAACTTCACACTTTTCATTATTTAGAGTCATCTGTCACTTTTTCCGCCATACAAATATCTTGTCTAAATCATTTTGCAGTTGGTTTTGATCATCTGATTTACAAGACGGTAAATGACAGCGTCATCTGTAGACAATCTAAGAGGGATCATCAGATTGTCTCCTATGTCGTTTATGCAGATCAGGAACAGCAGAGGGCCTATAACACCTCCTTGGGGAAGGCCAGATATTACTTCTTTTTTACTCGATGACTTTCCGTCAGCTACTAAGAATTGTGACCTCCCTGACAAAATACGGAACGAATTTGACAACCCCTGTCGATAGCACTCATTACTTCGTTAGAATAGAGGCTAGTTGTGTTTCACAAGAACAATTTTTCCTGAATACTTGCTGACTATTAGTCAAGAAATAGTTTTCTTCGAGATAATCCATTATAATTATCGTACCAGTCTACATTTTGTTCAACCTCTTCTGTAGCACCGCATCTCAAGTGATTCGATTCTCTTCTCCCACCGTCTATGTTTCATTACAAGACAATGATGTTCTCCAAATGTAGGTTCTCAGAAATTTCTTAAATTAAGACCTCTGTTTGCTACCAGTAGACTTGGCCAGAAATGCCCTCTTTGTCTCTGGTAGTCTGCTTTTTATAGCCTCCTTCCTTTGTCTGTCATTTGTTATTTTGCTCAAAAGGTCTCAGAATTCGTTCTATTCGTTTGATGTTAAGTTCATCCCAGTGACATCATTTTCATCATTTTTCGGTTTGCTCTCAATCTATAGCGTGTGCTCATTCCATTCAACAGGTCCTTTAATTTTTCCTCACTTTAATTAAGGATAATAGTGTCATCAGCGAATGTTATCATCAACTCATTTCACTGTGAACTTAGATCCCACTCCTAAAACTTTCTTTTATTTCCATCATTGCGTCTTCGATATACAGGGTATTAAAGAAAAAGTATTCCGAATCTGAGAGGTAGTACTATGGAGCAAAACGCGACAAAAATTTCTAGTAAACGGGGCCCCTAAAATGCATACCTTAAGAGCTATGAGCGCATGTTGAAGCTCGCTCCTGCGAAAAACATCTCTTCTACGTCAAGTTCCTTGCTATTACGAGCGACCTACAGAATGCAGTAAACTAATGACGATACATTTCTCTATTATTGTCCGTGGATACAGCATGCAGTAAATATGTTAGTGTCGTTACTGTGACAGTTACATAAACAGATCTAGGTAAATGCAGCGCATAGATTAATTAGAATGGAATCAGTTTACCTTGATAGATTTGTAAAACGCTTTTACATAGCAGTATCATCTTTGCACTTACCGACGTAATGGAAGCCTATTATTCCACATGGAAAATGCTGATGGCTTACAAGTACAGGTAACTGGTAATAGGAATCAGATTACATCAGAAGCTCTGCTGTTTCACAGCAACACAATACTGTATTTTCATCTGTGCGTCGTAGCAAATTGCTTATAGTAGAAGATATGTGTTTAATTGCTTGACAGACACGTATGTTAGGTTCACGAGATTTTCATTACAAATGTTGGACAATCATTAACAACTCGTATAATGATTTTCATATTCAAAACATTTTGGCATTGGCAGCTGAGTGCGTTTTTTCAAAGCCGAGAGAACAACCTCTTTCTCAATAATTAAAAAATGGTTCAGATGGCTCTGAGCACTATGGGACTTAACATCTGTGGTCATCAGTCCCCTATAACTTAGATCTACTTAAACCTAACTAACCTAAGGACATCACACACATCCATGCCCGAGGCAGGATTCGAACCGGCGACCGTAGCGGTCACGCGGTTCCAGACTGAAGCGCCTAGAACCGCACGGCCACACGGGCCGGCCTCAATAATTAGTTCACTTTCTCTTTTTCTGCTGACCAAACGCAAGAGTATATGACCGTTATTGTTCGCTCCCCAGCACTCGCACTGAAGAATGTGTTTCAGTTAAGCGTCAGTACTTATTAGTGCTGTTGTTTTCCTGCCGATATTTATGTGCATAGCTTCCCTTGTACTGAATCTCGAAGCAGATAACATAGGATTAAAGACAATCACTGTTGGCTTCTAAACTGTATTTTAAAGTACGACAGTATTCCAACAATTGTGCGGAGGAGCCAGTGCGAATATTCGTACATATACCTGCCACTTGAAAACTGACATCTTTTCGAACGTGGTAGTAGTTTGAAATAAAATAAAGAAAAATTTTAAATTTTGATTCTGTAGGATCTTCTTCCGCATTTTTAATACTGCTACTAGTCCCGAAATGGACTACTTTACTTTCATTAAACCGATTTATCGTGTAACGAGTACATTCAAGGCTACATGTATAGTTACATGGATTTTCTATGGTCCCCTTCATTCGAAGTCGCTGTCGAGTTTCCGGATAGTGTACAGCGTACCACAAAATTTCTCCTTGTTTTTCTGTGTCTGGACGCAGCGTGCTTTTCGCGGCGTAACAGAATCGAAGGGCTTTCGCACTGCGTAAACCAGTAGCCATGGCTACACTCAGACAGTTGGACACGTATTTGTTTATCTAGCGCTCAGATAGACCCAACAAACGTCCAGTGGGAATCTTCTTTCCGCACACACAAACTAACAAATGCAAGTACCCTTGAGTGATTCGGCCGTAGTTGGACGCTTATAATTCAAACGGTCTACTTTTATCACTGCTACGTACAGACTAGAAAGTTACTATAGAATATGCAAGATTGCGACATTTCTATTCATATCGGCAGAGTTCCATCAAAAGTAGATCAGTATAAAAGGCAGAAATAAGAGTAAAGAAGCATGGTTCTGTTTAGCAGACGGAAACGAAACGTTAGACGACAAAGAATTACAGTATCCACAGTAGAAACAAAACATTGTTGTTCATACAGTCGTCCGTCTCTGTGGATGGAATGGTTATGGGAGTGGCAACGGGTGTAAGCAGTAATAAAATGTTCGAATTTGCCAGTGACTTGGGTTATTCCTGTTACTGCAGCTACATCCATACTCTTCAAACCAATGTGAAGTGCATGGCACACCGAACGTCCCTTTCCAATAGTTATTAGGGATATTTTTCCGTTCCGTTTGTGTGTGGAGCGTGCGAATGGTGGACGATAGTTTGACCACAATTTTTGTTATCAAAGGCTGGAAAGACTATTATTGCTCAAACGTTTCTGTGAGTGTAGTAATTAGTGTAGTATTGTCTTCCGGTCGTTACAGGAACGATGCGTGGGTGTTTGTAGTATATTCCCAGATTCAGCTCTTGAAGATGGTTCTTGAAACTTACCGAACTATGTAGGTATTTGCGATATAGTTCGCTTCTATCTTCAAGAGTTTACTAGTCAGTTTATTCAGCATATCTCTGAGATTCTGCCATGTGTGAAACAAGCCTGTGACAATTCGTGCTGCCATTCTTAGCATTCGTACAATATCCCCTATTACTGCTATTTTCTAGGGGTCTCTCACACTTGACCAATAGCCGAGGGTGAATTGCACGAGTGTTTTGTAAGCAATTTCCTTTGTAAACTGGTTGAATTTGCCTATTACTTGAGCTATAGTTGTTCTACATGCTCCACTTCAGACCTAAATAGTTCAAGTTCCTCGCTGAGATACTTGGTTTGCTGAACGTATACTTAGGCTACATCTTTCTACTTGTTTAGTTGCCCTTAGTACTTCGGTTATCATTGTTGCTACAGCTGCCTCATAGTCACTGGTAGTAGTTTTTAGTTACAGTTGCTAATTCATCTTCCATTTAAAATCCTAAAATTTCGTAGAACAGCGGGTAATTACACATAGATGAAATTATTGAACTCATTTGTCCGTACCTGATAATTTATTTATTGCTTATTTCGCCTGACCGGATTAGGACCTTACGCCTGACCAGGAACAACACATACAAAAAAAAGTCACGTAACGACCACTTTTAAAATAATTTGTATTATTAATAATAATAATAATAATAATAATACCTGACAATAATAATAATAGAGGGCATTGAGAATGATGTAGATTAGTTTAGTACATTTGAATCAGTTTTCAGTATTACCAGAAGCAGAAGGGATAATGCAAGAGAAGGTTTAAATGAAAGTAAAAATGGCTGTGAAGAAAGAAGAGAATTAAAATAGAGAACTCTATATAAGAGGGGAAGGAAAATTGGCTCGATGAGAGTGATCTGCAGACAAGCGTATGGAAGAGACGGCTGTTGTGACATAAGGTGGACCATTAGCTGTCACTTGAAGTTATAAAGGAATTTAATTCCTCTGATATTTTGAAGAAAGCTGTACCAAAGTCGGTTTCCTGGACACAGAGATACATGATTTAAAGAACGGCATTATTGCTTAGTGATACATAGAGGATTTGACTTTATTGAGAACGAGTATTTCTGCCAGCTATCCAGGTAGTGGTATAAGAGTTGAAGATAAGTAAGGTGATTGAGAAGATGTTACAGCAAAAATAGCTTATGAAGATTTTGAGTGTACTGATAGCATAATTACTACTTTATTAAATGAATTACTTGGGCTATTACTAAAAAAATGACGTAGCTGAATGTTAAAAACTATTAGTAATTTCACAAATATGTAGTTGCCTCTATATCCTCTTTGTAATAAAAAAGCCATTTGCAATTATCTTACGTTTCCATAATCTAAAATTTTATCGGGGTCTAGCCCTGTGCTTCCGTATTTTATCTGATTTATTTCCTTGTCTTTACTTTCAGCAGAACATTCTTAATTTGATCTAGTTTTAAAACTTATTAACCAAGTTATGATAATTTCATTTTTCTGGACATCTACGATTTAGATTTACCGTATTTTCCAGAATCCACTTTGCAACATGTCCAAATACTGACACAAATTTACGATGGAATATATAGAATTTCACATTAGCATTTCTTTCTATGATACCTATTTCCATATAACCTCTTTCTATTTATTCTTAAAACATTGCAACGCTTCCTCACTAATAAGCCTCACTGCTTTTTTCAACATGCCTCACAGCTGTAAGGTGCTACATTATTTATTTTCATTAATTGTTCAGCATGATCCAATACTGCATTAACAATTGGGTGCATATTAATTGTTTTAGCTGAGCAGTGTCTATATAAATGTTATCAATTGCGGTTGTAGTATCTTGCTACGTGCGAGTTGGCACATTAAACACTGAAATCAAATTTAAACAGCAGAATCATTATTCCAGTTCGTTTTTCCCCCCAGAATCATTTAATACATTTGCATTAAAATCTCCACAAATACTAACTAGTTCTTCTTGTCTGCTAGGTAGCTCAACAGGCATTCAGAATTCTCATAAACAGCTGAAAGTCTCTTAGAGGGATCTGAAAATTTTTACAACTACAAGAGAAGAGTTCTATGATAAAAACAGCATATAAATTGTGGGTGACTAGATATAGTGACGCCATGACAAACACAGTACATACAATAAGAAATGAAATCCTGTACATTTTGGCAGCTCCTTCGTCTCAATTATAATTTCAACAGCGCAGTTTTCTGCCAATAATATCTCCACAAAATAATCAGCTATACAGGGTGTTCAGATATTCTCGTTACAAACTTGTAGGACTTTGAGAAGGGAGTGAGTACCTATTATTATGAATAGGAATTCATCTTCGGAAACGTACCGTTTCCGTTCTACGACGGTTTCAGTTCAGATGTTAAATTTAACATCTGCTTTAGCAATTTAATTAGTCGTGATGCAGTACAGTTATTAGGTAACAATTCAAAAGAAAACGTTCCGAAACGAACACGTAGCACTTTGGTACATTTGTTTGTATCAACACTTATAAAAAATGGCTCTGAGCACTATGGGACTTAACATCTGTGGTCATCAGTCCCCTAGAACGTAGAACTACTTAAACCTAACTAACCTAAGGACATCACACACATCCATGCCCGAGGCAGGATTCGAACCTGCGACCGTAGCGGTCACGCGGTTCCACACTGAAGCGCCTAGAACCGCTAGACCACCGCGGCCGGCCAACACTTATACATTATGTGTTTACATATCCACTGATGGGCTGCAACAGCAACTCGATACGGCGACCACCAACGTTGTTACAGACTTTGTACACGTCGTCCCGTTTGCCCTGTTGCACACCAGGACAAGCAACTCAAAGACTTTTCTCTTTTTCTCAGCAGACGACGTATTACACAGTTGAACGTCCGAACTCGCCTACCTTTCCAAAATACACATATCAAAAAATGTTTTGCATCACCTCGGTTCAGAGTCCCGGAACCTATACAGAAAATTTGAATAGAGATCAACATAAACATTATTTCCGCCCTTTTTATTGCTCATGAAAACCACACAGTGCATGTTGCACCTCTATATCTACATCGATATCTACATCTACATCCATACTCCGCAAGACACCTGACGGTGTGTGGCGGAGGGTACCTTGAGTACCTCTATCGGTTCTCCCTTCTATTCCAGTCTCGTATTGTTCGTGGAAAGAAGGATTGTCGGTATGCCTCTGTGTGGGCCCTAATCTCTCTGATTTTATCATCATGGTCTCTTCGCGAGATATACGCAGGAGCGAGCAATATACTGCATGACTCCTCGGTGAAGGTATGTTCTCGAAACTTCAACAAAACCCCGTACCGAGCTACTGAGCGTCTCTCTTGCAGAGTCTTCCACTGGAGTTTATCTATCATCTCCGTAACGCTTTCGCGATTACTAAATGATCCTGTAACGAAGTGCGCTGCTCTCCGTTGGATCTTCTCCATCTCTTCTATCAACCCTATCTGGCACAGATCCCACACTGGTGGGCAATATTCAAGCAGTGGGCGAACAAGTTTACTGTAACCTACTTCCTTTGTTTTCGGATTGCATTTCCTTAGGATTCTTCCAATGAATATCAGCCTAGCATCTGCTTTACCGACGATCAACTTTATATGATCATTCCATTTTAAATCATTCCTAATGCCTACTCCCAGATAATTTATGGAATTAACTGCTTCCAATTGCTGACCTGCTATATTGTAGCTAAATGATAAAGGATCTTTCTTTCTTTGTATTCGCAGCACATTACACTTGACTACATTGAGATTCAATTGCCATTCCCTGCATCATGCGTCAATTCGTTGCAGATCCTCCTGCATTTCAGTACAATTTTCCATTGTTACAACCTCTCGATGTACTACATCATCCGCAAAAAGCCTCAGTGAACTTCCGATGTTATCCATAAGGTCATTTATGTATATTGTGAATAGCAACGGTCTTACGACACTCCCCTGCGGCACACCTGAAATCATTCTTACTTCTGAAGACTTCTCCCCATTGAGAATGACATGCTGTGTTCTGTTATCTAGGAACTCTTCAATCCAATCACACAACTGGTCTGATAGTCCATATGCTCTTACTTTGTTCATTAAACGACTGTTGGGACTACACATGATGGCAGGAAAGGTTCTCCAGGTATTTGCCAAACCCAAACCGTTCCATTCGACTGTCACAGGGCGTAGAGTAGTTCATCACTACATTCGTTTCCAGTCATCCAATGTCCTGTGGCATCGCTCCTTACACCACCTCAAGTGTCTCCGAAGAAAATGAATTTCAACAAGCGTAATTTTATTTAACAATTTTATTTGCCTTCCACTTTCGGTGCCTCATAGGCACCATGATCAGCCCCTATACACGAAACTAGGTAAGTAACTATATCCAATTGTTCTGTAGACTTACAAAAACTTGTCGGTAGACGTGGACGCTTCACACCTCCACTCAATTACTGACACATTCCTTTCAACTCACTACGCACGTTCATTGTGCTAACTGGACTGCCGGTAGCACTTTTGAACTGATGAGTGTTTCCTTCCGCTGATTTCATGCGACATTTTACAGACATCCTCCGCAATGCTCATCTGTTCAAAAAATGGTTCAAATGGCTCTGAGCACTATGGGACTTAACTTCTAAGGTCATCAGTCCCCTAGAACTTAGTACTACTTAACCTAACTAACCTAAGGACATCACACACATCCATGCCCGAGGCAGGATTCGAACCTGCGACCGTAACGGTCGCGCGGTTCCAGACTGTAGCGCCTAGAACTGCTCGGCCACTCCGGTCGGCCTGCTGATATGTCTGTCTGCTTAAGTAGGTGAGGTCTGTCTAGGCTTGTTTTAGCTGTGGCTGCTCTTTCGCGTTTCCACTTCATAATCACGTCTCCAACTGTCGGACAGCTGTAGAAGCATTGAAATGAGCCTAATGGATTTGTTACTCAGGTGACATCCAGTGACTATTCCACATTCGAAGTCAGTGAGCTCTGCTGACCGCTCCATTCTGCTGTTAGCGCTTCTCTGTTTACAACACAATGCTCCCCGCTCCTTTTATACTGACAAGTCCACCTCCAGTGACATCTGGTGGTCAATTGTACATTACACAGGGGTGTCCTGATACCACAGGCGCAAAGATGCGAGCTGGTGACAGTGCCATAGAGACTCACCACTTGCGCGAGTTTCACCAGTGCCACAGGCGGCGCTGAGGATGAAGATATCGACCTCGCTTCGGCCAATTGCCGGCCGAGTACTATCCGCCAAAGACCGGACGACAACGGGCAGAAGCCTACTCGGAAGTTAGAAAACCAGCTCTGCCCACTTGCTTATAGGTCATCGTCCAGAGCTGACTCAAACAGGGAACTTTGTTCAGTGAAATCTTAGAAGTGAAGAGGCAATTGCTGTAAATTTCATTTGCTGTGTACTGTGACGTTTACCTATGACTATTTGCACTTTGCCTTTGAGAACATTTTTGTGTTATATTACAAGCAGCGCTGCAGGTTACATTATTCAACCAGTCACAAAGATAAGTATACCTTTTTAATTCATTTGTGTGACTTTGTTACTGATTTGTTGGAGCGTTGTAAAACTTTCGTTTACTTAGCATGTTACCTGACCCTGGGGCATAACTGTGTAATAATGGCAGGGAGAAAATGAGATTTTCACTCTGCGCTGCTATGAAACTTCCTGGCAGATTATAACTATGTGCCGGACCGAGACTCGAACTCGGGACTTTTGCCTTTCGCAGGCAAGAGCTCTACCATCTGAGCTACCCGAGCACGACTCACGACCTGTCCTCACAGCTTCAATTCTGCCAGTACCTCGCACTCCTGGAAGACAGGAAGGTAGAGCACTTGCCCACGAAACGCAAAGGTTCCGAGTTCGAGTCTCGGTCCGGCACATAGTTTTAATCTGCCAGGAAGTTTCAGTGGCAGGGAGAAATTGTCTTAGCGGTGTACTGCACCAGAAGCCATTTCACAGACTCACAAACTCTGCCTACTGTAACAATAGCGGCAACCCCGCCTCCACAGCAGTAGCGACTAGGCCTTTACAAAACTGGCGAAGAGGGCTTATAAAAGTGATGACGAAGGTTTACCAAAAGGACGAAATGCTGTACTGTTTTACAGTACCTAACAACTGGATTCTCACAATTTTTATTATCGTCAGAAACACGAATGTTCAGATGTGTGTGAAATCTTATGGGACTTAACTGCTAAGGTCATCAGTCCCTAAGCTTACACACTACTTAACCTAAATTATCCTAAGGACAAACACACACACCCATGCCCGAGGGAGGACTCGAACCTCCGCCGGGACCAGCCCCACAGTCTATGACTGCAGCTCCTTAGACCGCTCGGGTCAGAAACACAGACGCTTTTGTTGAATGGTTCTGACAGACCTTATTATCAATACAAGAGTTAGTTTTCTTTAATTTCATATGTTTTTAAATTTCATCTACAATTTTTTGCAATGGGAACTGCACTACACAATGTAAAAAAAAGGAGCCTACACTCTAGCTTTCGAGCAAAACTCCTCTACCTCAATTTACGATGGTAAAAGTTGAACAGAATTTTAGCTGCAGTTTCTAGTCCTTTCCTGTTACGCAGTTGCGTAGCCTCTGCCCCTGCCGAATATTTAACGGCACACCTGCGGGGCGAATACATATTTATAGAACAGCCCCGTAGACAGTTTGACGATAACCGCGGTGCACGTTGCCTGCCGTTTTTTTGTTTGTGTATTTTGCGAGATATTCGTTAACTCTTTCATCCAGGTGTGTAAACAGAAGCAGCGAGTAACCTTTTCCTTACGACCCTCGGCCGTAAAGTTATGCAGCATCGCTAAACCTCATGGGTACCTGCTGACCTGTACTGCTATAAAATTCCGACCTAACTCATGTGGAAAGAGAACTGAATATTGTGAAGAGCAAAATGAAAAGGGTTTCTGTGCAAATTCATTTTCCACAGAAGACATTTATTGTGTCTCTATCAAGTTAAGTTACAAATATTAAGAACATTAAATAAAAAGTAGACGAGATTATAAGATATGTAATCGCTAAAGCTGAACACGGCCTTCTCATCTCCGAAGTGTCTTTATTTCGGTATTAGCAAATGCCCTCCAAGACAAAAAGAAACGACGCACCGCGGAGGAATTATCCCAAAGCGCCGAAAATCGGTAGATGTGACGTACTCATACGGACAGATTACAGTTTCAGAAAAACTGGATGATTCAGTCAAGAGAAGGAGCTTCGCAAACTGTGAAAGTCAGTAACATTATGGTCCACTTCTTCCCATTATGCAATCAGTTATTCGGCTTGGTGTTGGTTGATAGAGTTGTTGGATATCCTCTACATCTACAGTTACGAGATACTCTGCAAGCCATCGAACTCTGTGTGGCGGAAGTTACCCTGTACCACTACTTTTCATTTCTCCTTTTGTTCCGCTCGCAAATAGAACGAGGGTAAAACGAAAGTCTGTACGCCTTCGTATGAGCTCTAGTTTCTCGCATATTCTCTTCGTGGTCGTTACAAGCGGTGTATGTTGGCCGCAGTAGAATCTTTCGGCAGTCAGCTTCAAATGACGGTTCTCTAAATTTTCTCAATAGTATTTCTCGAAAAGAATGTCGCCCTCCGTCCAGGGATTCCCATTTGAGCTCCCGAAGCATCTCCGTAACACTCACGTGTTGTTAGAACCCACCGGCAACAAATCTAGCAGCTCGTCTCTGAATTGCTTGGATGTCTTCTTTCAATCCAACCTGGTACGAATCCCAAACAGTCCAGCAGTACTGAACACAACGGCGTCCTATAAGCGGTCTCCTTTACAGCCGAACCACTCTTTCCTGAAATTCTTTCAATAAATCGAAGCCGACCATTTGCCTTTCCTACCACAGGTTTCATATGCTCGTTCAGTTTCACATCGCTTTGCAACTTTACGCCAAGATATTTAAACGACTTTACTGTGCCTAGCAGGACACTAGTCGTACTGTATCCGAACATTAAAGGTTTGTTCTCCCTACTCATCCGCATTAAGTTACATTTTTTCACTTTTAGAGCTTGCTGATAATCATCACACCAAATGGAAATATTGTCTAAGTCGTCTTGTATCTTCCTACAGTCACTCGACTTCGACACCTTACCGCACACCACGGCATCATCAACAAGCAACTGCAGATTGCTGTCCATCCTGTCTGTCAAATATCTATGTATATAGAATCAAACGGTGGAAAATCCAGGATGAAATGTAACAGTATTATGAAAATGAAAGTGGCTATTCACTATATAGCGGAGATGCTGAGTCGCAGATAGGAACAAGAAAAAAACTAACACAAGTAAACTAGCTTCAGTTGCATGAGACTGCAGTCATGAGCGTGATCTCCGTTTGACCGCGCGCGCTTTTGTGTGTGTGTGTGGGGGGGAGGGGGGGGGGGGTTCGTCCACTGTTGACGAAATCCTTAATGGCCGAAAGCTTTATTTGTGACAGTCTTTTTGTTGTGCCTATCTGCGACTCAGCATCTCCGCTGTATGGTGTATTGTATTGAACTGGGGACCTAGAAACGACGGAGAGGCTTCGTCCCCACTGTAGCCCTCGATGGTTCACCACCCCACAACAGGCTACAGCAGTCAACTCAACCCACCGACTCCCCACACCGAACCCAGGGTTAATGTGCGGTTCGGGGCCCAGTGGAGGCCCCCCCCCCCCTCCAGGAACGTGTCACACCAGACAAGTGTAACCCCAAACGTTTGCGTGATAGAGTAATTGTGGAGTAGGCCTACGCGTACGTCGAGACGGTGGTTACGCAGCAATCGCCGACATTGTGTAACTGAGGCGGAACAAGGGGAACCAGCCCTAATTCTACATCTACATCTACATCCACACTCGGCAAGCCCTCTGACGGTGTGTGGCGGAGGGTACTTTGGGTACCTCAATCGGTTCTCCGTTCTATTCCAGTCTCGTATTGTTCGTGGAAAGAAAGATTTTCGGTATGCCTCTGTGTGGGCTCTAATCTCTCTGATTTTATCCACATGGTCTCTTCGCGAGATATGCGTAGGAGGGAGTAATTTACTGCTTGACTTCTCGGTGAAGGTATGTTCTCGAAACTTCAACAAAAGCCCGTACCGAGCTACTGAGCGTCTCTCCTTCAGAGTCTTCCAGTGGAGTTTATCTATCATCTCCGTAACGCTCTCGCGATTAGTAAATGATACTGTAACGAAGCGCGCTGCTCTCCGTCGGATCTTCTCTATCTCTTCTATCAATCCTATCTGGTACGGATCCCACACTGGTGTGCAACATTCAAGCAGTGGACGCACATGTGTACTGTACCCTACTTCCTTTGCTTTCGGATTACATTTCCTTAGGATTCTTCCAATGAATCTCAGTCTGGCATCTGCTTTCCCGACGATCAACTTTATATGATCATTCCATTTTAAATCACTCCTAATGCCTACTCCCAGATAATTTATGGAATTAACTGCTTCCAGTTGCTGACCTGCTATATTGTAGCTAAAGGATAAAGGATCTTTCTTTCCATGTATTCGCAGCACATTACACTTGTCCACATTGAGATTCAATTGCCATTCCCATGCATCATGCGTCAATTCGTTGCAGATCCTCCTGCATTTCAGTACAATTTTCCATTGTTACAACCTCTCGACGTAATACAGCATCATCCGTAAAATGCCTCAGTGAACTTCCGATGTTATCCACAAGGTCATTTATGTATATTGTGAATAGCAATGGACCTACGAAACTCCCCTGCGGCACACCTGAAATCACACTTACTTCGGAAGACTTCTCTCCATTGAGAATGAAATGCTGCGTTCTGTTTTCTAGGAACTCTTTAATCCAATCACACAATTGGCCTGATAGACCATATGCTCTTACTTTGTTCATTAAACGACTGTGGGGAACTGTATCGAACGCAGGCAGATGGAAAACGGCCTTAAAAACCATCCAGGGGCTGGCCGGCACACCGGACCTAGACACTAATCCGCCGGGCGGATTCGTGTCGGGGACCGGCACGCCTTCCCGCTCGGAAAGCAGTGCCTTTGACTGCACGGCTAACCGGGCGGGTTGCTATATAGTGAGTAGCAGCTTTCCTTTTCGTAATATTTATGCATATAGAGAACAAAAGCGCTCCTATCACACTTCCCTGGGGCACAACTGGCAATACCCTTGTCTCTGATGAACACTCACCGTCGAGGACAACGTACTGGGTTCTATTATTTAAGAAGTCTTCGAGCCACTAACCTAATTGTGAAGATATTCCGTATGCTCGTACCTTCGTTAACAGCCTGCAGTGGCGCACCGTGTCAAATCCTTTCCGGAAATCTAGAAACATGGAAGCTGCCTGCTGCCTTTCATCCATAGTTCTCAGTGTATCATGTAAGAAAAGGGCAAGCTGAGTTTCTCACAAACCATGCTTTCTAAAACCATGCTGATTCGTAGACATAAGCTGCTTAGCGTCAAGAAAGTTTATTATGTTGTGTTCAAGGACACTGCAGAAGAGAGAAGTTTGGGATATTGTGATATTGTGTGTATTTCTCCGGTCCGTTCTTTTACCTTTCTTATACTGGAGTCATCTGCGCTTTTTTCTAGTCCCTTGGGACTTTGTGCTGGGAGAAAGATTCACGATAAATGCATGCTAGGTAAGGGGCCAATGCCGTAGAGTAACCTGTAAAACCGAACTGGGATTCCATTCGGACCTGCTGATCTATTTGTTTTCAAATCTTTAAGTTGCTTCTCTACGCCAGGTATGGTTATTTCTATGTCGTCCATACAGGAGTCCGTCCGATAGTCAAATGACGGTATGTTTGTACGGTTCTCCTGTGTGAGCGATTTCTTGAACGTGAAATTTAAAACTTCGGCTTTCGTTTTGCCATCTTCAACTGCCACAGCAGACTGGTTAACAAGGGACTGAATGTAAGACTCAGACCCGCTTAGCGACTTTTCTCGGAATCTCTGCCAGATCTTTTTCTAATGTGTGACGGTGGTATTTGCTGTATGCTTCGCACATAATTCTTTTCACAGACGCACGAATGTCTACTAACCTTCGCTTGTCGTCATTTGTACGTTCCCTTTTGAACCGAGAGTGCAACAGCCTCTGCTTCCTCCGCATCTAACGAATTTCGTTATTAAACCATGATGGGTCTTTTCCATTCTTTGTCCACTTATTAGACACGTAACTCTCCAGACCACGATTTACAATCTGCTTAAACTTTGCCCATAATTCGTCCACATCCATATTACTGGAACTAAGTGATCGCAGTTCACTGTCTAAGTGGGATGTTGGTAACTGTTTATCGGGTCTATCTACCAGAAACACTCTGCTAGCCTTCTTGACTGATTTATTAACTTCCGTAGTCATAGTTACCATAATGATATTATGATCGCTATTCGCCGTTTCCGTACTGACATCGTCCTTAAGGTCCCGCCTATTTGTACCTATAAGGCCTAAAATATTATAACAGCGTGTGGGCTGCCGAGCTACCTGCTCAAGACAATTTTCAGAAAATGTGTTCAAAAGTATTTCGCATGACTATCTGTATGCCTCGCAATGAATGCCAGTCTATACTCGGCAGTTAAAAGTCGCCTCCAACTAGTATTGCATGATCTGGGTGTATACGCGCTTTTGACCGTAGGTCCCGAGTTCGAGTCTCAGTCTTCCACACAGTTGTAATCTGCCAGGGTGTTTCCCCCTCTTATAGCCTCAAATCTGTCTTTCTGTTTGAGGAATATCGTGCCAAATTTTGTCCAACTGGCACTTTAGATCCTTAAAATCCCGAGATGATTCGTGGGCCGTGACCGTAATGCTCCAAACGTTTTTAAGTGGAGAGATCCGACGATCTTAGTAGCCAAGGCAGCGTTTGTCAAGTACGAAGATAATCATTAGAAACTTTCGCCGTGTTTGGGGGGCATTATATTGCTGAAATGTAAGCCCACGTTTTCATGCCATGAAGGGCAACGAAACCGAGCTTAATATATCGTCGGCGTACCGTTGAGCTATAAGGGTGCGGTTGACGACTACCAAAGGGGCCCTACTCTGAAAAGAAGTGTCACCCGAGGCCGTTACTCCTCGTTGTCGGGCTTTATGGCGGCCTACACGCCGTCTTGGGCGGCTCCAGATACGTCTTCGGCCTGTAGTCTCATAAGACTGGAGTGGAACTGCCTTCAGTGATATGAGTCTCGCTTCCAATTGAGCCCCGATGGCCAGTAAAGAATTGTCTGGAGGCGCCCGCTTTTCTTGAGGACCCGTCTTCATGATAAGCCAACATGGGCTTACATTTCAGCAAGATAATGCCCGCCCTCAAACAGTGAGAGCTTCTACTGCTTGTCATCGTGCTTGCTACTCCCTGTCGTGGCCAGCAGGGTCGCAGGATCTATCCAGACGTTTGGAGGATTATGAGCAAGGCCTTCCAAGTAGCTCGGGATTATGATAACGTAACGCACCAGTCACACATGATTTGGCATGGTGTCCCTCAGGAGGAGATCCAAAAACTCTGTCAGTCAATGCCAAGCCGAATAACTGCTTACGTAAGCACTTTCTGTTGAATAAATCATCCAGTTTCTTGTGTAATTGTAATAATTTGTTTGTCTGCACAAGTACATCAGATCTACCGATTCGGATAATTCTCTAGGTCTTTCAGTGTATTTCTACCTCCGGTTGGAGGAATTTTTTTCGTCGCAAGGAAATGTAGTGATTGAAAGTTATTTTCCACAAGAAGTTTGCACTGCACCCTCGCGGGGCGGTTCGGCCGCCGCTCCACAAGTTCCTTAACGTCACTACGGCGACTTGCGAGTGAATGAGGATGAAATGATGATGAAAGGCACACAACACCCAATCATCTCGAGGCAGAGAAAATCCCTGACCCCGCCGGGAATCGAACCCGGGACCCCGTGCGCGGGAAGCCAGAACGCTACCGCAAGACCACGAGCCACGGACATAGTGTGAGAGTTAATGTAGCGACATTCAACATCTCTGCAGCGTCGGCTTTGACAGTTGTATTTCGCAAATGTCCTTCGCTCCGACTGCAAAGAGTGCTGGCGGAAGCGCTACGGCCTTCAGCTGCAACTTAGAGCAGATTAATGTCCGTAGTCCAACCCCATCCGCTCATGAGATTGGCGAATGTAATGCAAATTACGCGATACGCTATCAAAAAGTAGAGCGTGAAAACAATGAGCACTGCCATTCTGTTGCTTCCTCAGCACTTCATACACGTGTCCAAGCAATAATGGCGTGATAAGCGTTCGCTCAATGCAGGTTTATGATTTGTTTTTGTGGCATAGTGGGAACAAACACTGAGGTGACAAAAGTGACAGGATATCGATAATCACGTACACAGGTGGCGGTGGTGCAGCGTACACAAGGTATAAAAGGGCAGCGCAGTGGCGAAGCTGTCATTTCTACTCACAAGGGAACGTCCCCATCGCACCCCCCTCAGATTTAGTTAAAAGTTGGCTCAGTGGATAGGCCTTGAAATACTGAACACAAATCAATCGAGAAAACAGGAAGAAGTTTGTGGAACTATGAAAAAAATTAATAAAATATGCAAACTGAGTAGTCCATGCGAACATAGGCAACATCAAGGAAAATGTAAATTAGGAGCGTCGTGGTCCCGTGGTTAGCGTGAGTAGCTGCGGAACAAGAGGTCCTTGGTTCAAGTCCTCCCTCGACTGAAAATTTTACTTTCTTTATTTTCGCAAAGTTATGATCTGTCCGTTCGTTCATTGAGGTCTCTCATCATCGTAATAAGTCTAGTGTCTGTGTTTTGCGACCGCACCGCAAAACCGTGCGATTGGTAGATAAAAGGACGTGCCTCTCCAATGGGAACCGAAAACATTTGATCGCAAGGTCATAGGTCAACCGATTCCTCCACAGGAAAACACGTCTGATATATTCTATACGACACTGGCGACGGCATGTGCGTCACATGACAGGAATATGTTGTTGACCCACCTAACTTGTACACTTGGCGAATGGGTAAAAAGATTCTTCTACCTTGCCCGATTTAGGTTTTCTTGTGGATGTGATAATCACTCCCAAAAAAGTGATGAAAACGTAAGAGTTTGTCACATAAACTGAAAATAAAAAATTAAACTTTTCACTCCAGGGAAGACTTGAACCTAGGACCTCTCGTTCCGTAGCTGATCTCGCTAACCACGGGACCACGACGCTCCTTGACTCCCATTGTCCTTGATGTTGCATATCTTCAAATGGACTACTCAGTTTGTATATTTTACTAATTTTTTTCATAGTTCTACACAACTTATTCCTGTTTTCTCGGTTGATCTGTGTTCAGTTTATCAAGGCCTATCCACTGTGCCAACTTATAACTAAATCTGAGGGGGGTGCGATGGGGAGGTTCCCTTGTCAGGTGATTCACGTGAAAACGTTTCCGATATGATTATGGCCGCACGACGGAAATCGACAGACTATGAACGCGGAATGATAGTTGGAGATAGACGCATGGGACATTCCATTTCGGAAGCCGTTATGGAATTCAATATTCCGAGATCTATAGTGTCAACAGTACGCCGAGAAAGCAAAATTTCTGGCATTACCTCTCACCACGGACAGCGCAGTAACCGACGGCGCGCACTTAACGACCGAGAGCAGCGGCGTTCGACAGTGCTAACAGACAAGCAACGCTACACGAAATAACCACAGATATCGATGTGGGACGTACTACGAACTTATCCTTCTAGACAGTGCACTGAAATTTGGCGTTAATGGGTTACGGCAGCAGACGACTGACGCGAGTGCCTTTCTTACAGCACGACTTCGCCTGCAGCGTCTCTCCTGGACTTGTGACTACATCGATTGGTCCCCAAACGGCTGGAGACCCTTGCTCTGGTCGGATGAGTCCCGATTTCAATTGATAAGAGCTGATAGTAGAGTTAGAATATGGTGCAGATCCCACGAAGCCACAGATGCAAGTCGTCAAAAGGCACTGTGCAAGCTGGTGGTGTCTCCATAATGACGTGGGTGTTTGTACTTGGAATGGACTGCGTCCTCTGACTGAAAAGGATAATGTTCGGTTGCTTAGAGACCATTTTCAGCCATTCGTGGACTCCATGTTCCCAAACAACGAGGGAATTTTTATGGATGAAAATGCGCCATGTCACTGAGTCACAGCTGTTCGCGATTGCTTTGAAGAACATTCTGGACAATTCGAGAGATCGATTTAGTCACCCGGAAAGCCCGACAAGAATCCCAAATCGTTCAAATGGCTCTGAGCACTATGGGACTTAACATCTGAGGTCAACAGTCCCTTAGAACTTAGAACTACTTAAACCTAACTAACCTAAGGACATCACACACATCCGTACCCAGGGCAAGATTCGAGCCTGCGACCGTAGCGGTCGCGCGGTTCCAGACTGAAGCGCCTAAAACCGCTCGGCCACATTGGCATGCCAAAAATCCCATCTAACATGTATAGGACATAATCGAAAGATCAGTTCGTGCACAAAATACTGTACCGGCAACACTTTAGCACGATGTTAGGAAGTATCCAATGACTTTAGCCACCTCAGTATATAGTTGTAAGGAAAGACTGTCGTTGTATGCTAGTTCAGCCAACTGCGTATATATATGCAGGGTGATTATAATCAAACATTTAAACCACTGTAGAAATAACACCACTGGTCAGAATGACGTCAAATCGCAGCGGAATATTATCTGAGAACGGGGAAAACGTATGGCAAAAGAAAAATAAATAGTTACAAAATGTAGCAATAGATGGCGCTGTAAGCATCACAATTTAATAGTGGTCGACTACAAATGACAAATGAACCATACCACAATGCCTAAGGAGTGCGTTTCATGTTAAACAAACTGTTCTACTCAGTGTGAGTCGGTGTACAGGTGTGATACCGTTAGTTACGTAAGCCCATCCACCACGGCAAGGTCATATCACATCGGATGGGAAAAATCGGCTTTTAATCGTCCTGAGGCCAAAAATCGCACACAAACATGACTCAAATCGGCTTTTAATTGCCATGAGGCCAAAAACCACGTAAAAGGCATCAGTGAAATAGGATTATTAATTTCCAGAGAAAGTTGACCCTCCAAGACCTGATGTGGGAAAGGAAGGTATATCAGTAAAGAAACTCACACACAAGAAACTAGTTTGTTTGTTTGTTTGTTTGTTTATTAACAACATGCTGCATTACACACTACTTATAATACTACACGTATGTGTTTTGTGTGTGCAATGTTGCGTTGTATGAGGCTGATAGAAGGGAGAGGGTGAAATCCGGTGTCGACACATAGGTCACTCCTCGCGAATAGCACCAAGGGGGTCGTCAAGCTTAACGTCCCCATACGACGTCAACAATGTCACATGCCCTCGTTTCATGAGACACTCCATACAGGTTTAGTATTTAAACTAGACAATGGACCTTGCTGGCCAAATAATGATAGTGAATATTTTTTCGGGTACCAGGATTCCAACAGCCTAACCCCCGGGTCGAGCACCACCGCAAAAACTTGCGTTAGCTTTCTTTTTTTATTTGCTCGTAGACTTCATATTGCTCGTTCTTGTTCTCGGTATCTGATCTGGGCGGACATCAGATGGCACCTGTTCAAGTCCATCGTTAAATATTTCACTTATTATTATTATTATTATTACTACTACTACTACTACTACTACTACTACTACAGGGGCACCCAGCCCTAAGACCGAACACGCTGAGCTAGCGTGCCGTCTTTCAACCTCGGCCACGGAGGCGGGTACAAGAAGCTAGTGCAATCAATGTCATTCACCCAGTATTTGGAGTCCTTATCAATTAACAACGATAACAGAAATCTTATGAATTTACAGAAACGCTGTAAGGTTCGCAATATGTCGGAATGCCCCATGTGAAAGTAACTTTTGGTGCTTGGGGTACACAGTCAAAATGAACTTTTGAAGAACATCCACTTTCCGCTGTTGATATAAGGTTTTATTTTTCAGTTCACGGTTACAATTACGCCAGAACAGTCTCCTAGCATTAGTCAAAAATATCCAGCTATTATACAAACACTGAGATATTCGTGCCTGTTGTCAAGAAACGATGGGTGGCATCATAATTTGAACTTTACATAAAAGTCCTATTTTTTTTAGGCAACAGAAGCCATCCAAACAACTGTAGCGGAATTAGCCTCTTGAACGCAGGTTAACAAATAGGTTCTAGAAAAGGACGATCCTGCACTGATGGTGTTTTATCCTAAAACGAATGGCAGAGAAAATGAAAAAATTTAACTTAGAGACGGACATAGCGTTTGTAGACAAAGTCGATAAAAACATCTAATTAACTGTGACATTTAAAATTTTCCCGTCGTACAAATTGTTCCATAAAATTTTGGCGGTTCGTTGATGACACTTTTGTAGTTTGCCCTAATGGTTTGGACAATCTCAGAGTGTTCCTTCAACGCCTGAACTCCGTACACGAATACATAAAATTTACTATGTAGATGGAGAAAGATGGTTGCTTGCCGTTTTTAGACGATTCGATGCAGTGTAAGAGTGACAGCACACTTGGGCAATCGGTGTTTTGAAAGCCCACTCATACAGACACGTATCTGCAAGCTACTAGTTACTACCATCCAGCACAAAAGATGGGCATTTTAAAGACCGTAATCAACCGAGCTCATAACTTCTCGGATGCCATTAATCTGCAAACGGGACTGGACCACCTGCAAACTGTGTTCCAGTTGTTGTGGTCTTCAGTCCTGAGACTGGTTTGATGCAGCTCTCCATGCTACTCTATCCTGTGCAAGCTTTTTCATCTCCCAGTACCTCCTGCAACCTACATCCTTCTGAATCTGCTTAGTGTAGTCATCTCTTAGTCTCCCTCTACGATTTTTACCCTCCACGCTGCCCTCCAATACTAAATTGGTGATCCCTTGATGCCTCAGAACATATCCTACCAACCGATCCCTTCTTCTGGTCAAGTTGTGCCACAAACTTCTCTTCTCCCCAATCCTATTCAATACCTCCTCATTAGTTATGTGATCTACCCATCTAATCGTCAGCATTCTTCTGTAGCACCACATTTCGAAAGCTTCTATTCTCTTCTTGTCCAAACTATTTATCGTCAATGTTTCACTTCCATACATGGCTACACTCCATACAAATACTTTCAGAAATGACTTCCTGACACTTAAATCTATACTCGATGTTAACAAATTTCTCTTCTTCAGAAACGCTTTCCTTGCCATTGCCAGTCTACATTTTATATCCTCTCTACTTCGACCATCATCGGTTATTTTACTCCCTAAATAGCAAAACTCCTTTACTACTTTAAGTGTGTCATTTCCTAATCTAATTCCCTCAGCATCACCCGACTTAATTCGACTACATTCCATTATCCTCGTTTTGCTTTTGTTGATGTTCATCTTATATCCTCCTTTCAAGACACTGTCCATTCCATTCAACTGCTCTTCCAAGTCCTTTGCTGTCTCTGACAGAATTGCAATGTCATCGGCGAACCTCAAAGTTTTTATTTCTTCTCCATGAATTTTAATACCTACTCCGAATTTTTCTTTTGTTTCCTTTACTGCTTGCTCAATATACAGATTGAACAACATCGGGGAGAGTCTACAACCCTGTCTTACTCCCTTCCCAACCACTGCTTCCCTTTCATTTCCCTCGACTCTTATAACTGCCATCTGGTTTCTGTACAAATTGTAAATAGCCTTTCGCTCCCTGTATTTTACCCCTGCCACCTTTAGAATTTGAAAGAGAGTATTCCAGTCAACATTGTCAAAAGCTTTCTCTAAGTCTACAAATGCTAGAAACGTAGGTTTGCCTTTCCTTAATCTTTCTTCTAAGATAAGTCGTAAGGTCAGTATTGCCTCACGTGTTCCAGTGTTTCTACGGAATCCAAACTGATCTTCCCCGAGGTTGGCTTCTACTAGTTTTTCCATTCGTCTGTAAAGAATTGGTGTTAGTCTTTTGCAGTTGTGACTTATTAAACTGATGGTTCGGTAATTTTCACATCTGTCATCACCTTCTTTCTTTGGGATTGGAATTATTATATTCTTCTTGAAGTCTGAGGGTATTTCGCCTGTTTCATACATCTTGCTCACCAGATGGTAGAGTTTTGTCAGGACTGGCTCTCCCAAGGCCGTCGATAGTTCCAATGGAATGTTGTCTACTCCGGGGGCCTTGTTTCGACTCAGGTCTTTCAGTGCTCTGTCAAACTCTTCACGCAGTATCATATCCCCCATTTCATCTTCATCTACATCCTCTTCCATTTCCATAATATTGTCCTCAAGTACATCGCCCTTGTATAGACCCTCTATATACTCCTTCCACCTTTCTGCTTTCCCTTCTTTGCTTAGAACTGGGTTGCCATCTGAGCTCTTGATATTCATACAAGTCGTTCTCTTATCTCCAAAGGTCTCTTTAATTTTCATGTAGGCAGTATCTATCTTACCCCTAGTGAGATAGGCCTCTACATCCTTACATTTGTTCTCTAGCCATCCCTGCTTAGCCATTTTGCACTTCCTGTCGATCTCATTTTTGTGACGTTTGTATTCCTTTTTGCCTGCTTCATTTACTGCATTTTTATATTTTCTCCTTTCATCAATTAAATTCAATATTTCTTCTGTTACCCAAGGATTTCTACTAGCCCTCGTCTTTTTACCTACTTGATCCTCTGCTGCCTTCGCTACTTCATCCCTCAAAAGCTACCCATTCTTCTTCTACTGTAGTTCTTTCCCCCATTCCTGTCAATTGTTCCCTTATGCTCTCCCTGAAACTCTCTACAACCTCTGGTTCTTTCAGTTTATCCAGGTCCCATCTCCTTAAATTCCCACCTTTTTGCAGTTTCTTCAGTTTTAATCTATAGGTCATAACCAATAGATTGTGGTCAGAGTCCACATCTGCCCCTGGAAATGTCTTACAATTTAAAACCTGGTTCCTAAATCTCTGTCTTACCATTATATAATCTATCTGATACCTTTTAGTATCTCCAGGGTTCTTCCATGTATACAGCCTTCTTTCATGATTCTCAAACCAAGTGTTAGCTATGATTATGTTGTGCTCTGTTCAAAATTCTACCAGGCGGCTTCCTCTTTCATTTCTTAGCCCCAATCCATATTCACCTACTATGTTTCCTTCTCTCCCTTTCCCTACACTCGAATTCCAGTCAACCATGACTATTAAATTTTCGTCTCCCTTCACAATCTCAATAATTTCTTTTATTTCATCATACATTTCTTCAATTTCTTCATCATCTGCAGAGCTAGTTGGCATATAAATTTGTAATACTGTAGTAGGTGTGAGCTTCGTATCTATCTTGGCCACAATAATGCGTTCACTATGCTGTTTGTTGTAGCTTACCCGCATTCCTATTTTCCTATTCATTATTAAACCTACTCCTGCATTACCCCTATTTGATTTTGTGTTTATAACCCTGTAGTCACCTGACCAGAAGTCTTGTTCCTCCTGCCACCGAACTTCACTAATTCCCAGCAAGTATAGAGTGCGCTACAGACGTACAAACGACAAACAAGAGGATCGGCCCCTCTAAACGACTGCTTATCTACCTTATATTGGAAATATTTCAGCCAAAACAGGCAGAATACTAAGGCGACATGAAGTTAAAACAGTTTTTTGTCCTACTCCTAAACTTTGTCGCTATTGGGATCTGCTACAGATTACTTATAGTTGTGCAAGGCAGATACTTACAGAATTCCGTGCGAACGCTGCAGATATTACATAAGGCAAACGACGCACACAGTGCACCACCGTTCTGTACCTTATGTGTATTCTTCCTGTTTTTTCTCATTGTGTATTCTATAGCTGAAGAGCAGGGTAGAATGCTTCTGACAGCCTGCCTGTTGTACAGGTTTTAAAATAACAATAAAGTAAAAAAAAAAAAAACACAGTGCAGAAACGCATCGTAGAACATGAGCAGCATACTAGCCTCCTCAGAGCCAGTAAGTCCGGTTTCACCGGACATTGTATTTCCGTCGGTTATTTTATTACATACAACCAAACGGAAACTGTAGCCCGTACGTCAAACTTCCGGAGCTCCATCGTCAATGAATCAATAGAAATACGACAATCTGGATCCCTTATTAACAGAGACGGTAGTTTCCAGTTGAATTCTGCGTGGAAACCCGTCATAGAGAAACTTCGTGCTCTGCTAGCCAGCGTCGTTCACCACACGAAGGCAATCGATATCTGATATCGATGGAGGCAGCTTAGACCAAGGAGGGCGCGCGACGCAGCGTACAGACTTTGCAGGCAAACGGCGCATGCGCATCCGCAACTGGGCACACCACTAATGTGCCGGTGGGGTCTTAAATATGTGAGCTTAGTGCTTTTCCTGTCAGAATTCACCTGAAGATGGCCAGAAGTCTCTGCGAAATATCTCGGCAGCAAGTTGCAGACATCAGGCAGTTCTCTCGAAATTTTATGGAACAATCGAATTAACTCTGCACAAGCTAGCTCTTTAAAGCCTAGAATTATAAACTTCTCTAAAAGCTAGTTCTTTACAGAGAGGCAAAAATTATCGTAGCTGGAGATAATTTGCTAAAACAATGGACAAGGCCATGGTCTATCTCCAACTCCATTCAGCATCAACAATTTTACACAGATGACCTAGACAGTGAACAAAATATCACCTACGGCATAAGGATCATTAAGTACAAATGTTTCAGTACTCTACTATACATAGATGATAAAATAATAATTCGGGAAACTAAATATAACTTCAAAGAACCGTTTATCACCTTAATTTTTTGACTTCTAAATCTTACATGAACATCTCCACTAATGAAAGGAAGGTTATGGCATTCAAGGGAAATTAGGTACAAAATGTAAAATTGTAATAAATAATGTAATCCGGGGGCAAGTAACTCATTTTCAGTACCTCTTCTGTGACAATGGACAAAATTTCGACAGTGAAACAAATCAGATGTTGCAAATTGTTAATGCATTCTGTGGAACAGTCATAAATACGCAACAAAAAAGAAAAAATAGCAATGGTAGTATCTACGATGCTCTATGGATCTGAAACCTGTGTTCCCACGCAGCAGTATATGAGAAGAATCCAGGCTGCAGAAATGACATTTTCCCGTGATGTTACAGGTTGCACCAGAGAAGACAACTTCATAAATGAAGATATTTGATGTTTGCAATTTGTTTTCCAATATACCAGCAGCGGAATGTGTTGAAGTTCCGACAGAGTTGGTGTACATGGCTAATGTCAACCATACGGAACTGTATGACTTAAACTGGGCCACTCAGACATGCTTAGCACAAAACGATTTCCAGTTCCAAGGGCCTTCAATATAAACAGTTAGATGACTTAGCTATTCAGTCCTCTCTTAGTCCAATTTTTTTGGATAAAGAACCTTAGAGTGCAAGTATTAAATACTGGTTCAGATATGTAGATGATGGGCTTTGTGTGTGGACAGGCACTACACGACAGATCAACACATTTTTTCTTAACTTAAACAGCAACATAAAAGTATCTATTTCAGAAACGTTCAAATGACTCTGAGCACTATGGGGCTTAACATCTACGGTCATCAGTCCCCTAGAACTTAGAACTGCTTAAACCTAACTAACCTAAGGACATCACACAACACCCAGTCATCACGAGGCAGAGAAAATCCCCGACCCCGCCGGGAATCGAACCCGGGAACCCGGGCGTGGGAAGCGAGAACGCTACCGCACGGCCACGAGCTGCGGACTTCAGAAACGTGACTGGCAGCATATCCATGAAGTTCCTACATCCAACCATTGGCACGTTGTTGCAAGGCCACAGCTACAGACACAGTAATATTTTCTTCCTCACAACACCCAGTAACCAAAAAATGTTGTCAACAGCTCGTGCTCTTGCGCTTAGCGTTGCTGACACTAAAATGCAGAACCGCTGGTTCGATACTCTGCCGGGCCGGTAATTATCTCCGCTTAGGACTGTGTACGTGTGTTGTCCTCATTATGATCCATTTCAGCATCGACACACAAGTCGGCGATGTGGCATCAGAGAAACAGACTTGAACCAGGCTATCAAACATCCCATATGAGGTCTGCCAGGCAGTAATGTCACATGTACATTTCGCACAAACATTCAGCTTTCGGCTCAGTGTGTACCGTCTTATATCTGTCACCATGTCCAGATTTCACAGCAGAGTTAGACACTTTAAAATTTATTGATAAAACAGTTTTGGTCTATCACATCTTGTATAGGTAACAAAAATTGAAGATTATATCTCAGCTCTACGTTCCCTCCGCTGCTCCTTGCAATGTCTGCAGGAAGTTGAGTACAATCCCTTATCTATGACAGGTATCACAGAGTGTTACAAAAACACGGAAGTCCTGCGGCTATAGGATTTCCTACCGTCTGAGGAACAACACACACCAGTGTATTTTCAATAGCAAAGGTAAACCCAATTACTAGCTATATCCTGATTGGCATATCCTGATTGAGATACGTTTTATATCGATCAATCAGGCAGAAACGTAGTAACTAGGTTCACTGAAAATGAACGCAGCTGGAGCTTGCAGAATAATGACCCCGCGTTTAATGAGCATGCACTGAGTGAAGGCCAAAGCTACCGGCCATAGATCCACGACCTTCACTTAACAAACAAAGGCCAAACTCACAACCATTTGTAAGTTTGGGAAATCAACAAACATCTAGTCTACAATCTTGCTTTAACATTAAATGACCAACAAAGCTCAACACTTCCCTTCTGTTAAACTTCAATTAATCCAAACATATTCCCAGTGCTTCCCACACCATCTGTTTCTTCCTATTCCTCCGTTTTCCCGTATTTCTTTATTTTGTTGTAAGTGACTAATCTCTCCGTGTATTCTGTTGTTACAGTTGTCAAATCTGTATTTTGCCCTGTTTCTATGTCATTTTCCATGTTTAATATCTCTTCAAGGTATTCTTCAGCACTCTTCTCAAATACTAATTTTATTGAAGTTGTTATATAGCCACAGTTCCCGAGTTCAGTGTTAATGTTTTTTTCTGACTTATTTTGCCTATATTTATTTGCTGTTCAGTTGTTAAATTTTTTACTTCATTGCCACTCCACCGTCAAAGACGATATTTTCTGTGCAGTCGTGTGCCACTCAAGACGTGCCACATCTTTTCCGATCTCATTTACAAATATTGTAATTTCTTTGACGGCGATTGTCCCTTAAAGCCTGAAGATAGCCTCGTAATCCGAAAACCGGTTAACTCAATAAAATTATTCCTGTAGAGCATACATGATATTGTGATTTTCATTTATAAAACTAGAAAATAATTACAGGTTGATTCAATGCATGAGAAAACATATCTTAACAGAAGCAGATGGTTGAAACATGTAGATGGAATTCATGAAAATAGACTTCCAAAATAAATTCTTGGCTACAACGTAGAGGGACAATACTTGTTGATCGGAACAGATGAAATCACCTTATTTATACAGTAAGGAGAAGAAGAAGATAAAAATTCAGTGAAACTGCTGTCTTTGAGTGTTATCGCGATCACGTCTTAAAGTAGAATAACAGTTTGCTGATTCTGTAATGTATACAATTAATACTGCAAATAGATTGAAAACAAGTTGAAATTCCAGGCATCGCTATCAGTCCACCCGGTTACAGTTTGCAGTATTTCATTCGGTATAACCCGCGCCTTCCTATAGGTCGATCTCGCAGAGATATTGGCTTCCTCCTTGAGCACCAAGGAGGTCTGAGAAGCATTGCTGCAGCTGGCGTCTGCCAACTTGCTTTGCCGAGATTCGGAGAGAAACTGAGGTTCCGTTATCGCGGTATCGGACCAAGTCTCCCGGTGGGCGTGTTCACCGCTGCGGCCTCGCAGCACTTAGCTATACTAACAGCTGCAGGATACAGTTCAACGTCCCGTCGACATGGGCGTCGTTAGAGTCAGACCATTAGCTCAGTTGAATAACGATGACTGAAGGAAATAGATATTGGTTTTCCTAGAAGCTTCATCGAGCAAAAGTGATTTCAGAAAACAACGTTCAACGTATGAGAGGAGTCTTCACTTCAGCACCACCTCGTCTGTTCTCCAGAAATACTGCCCGAACTCTCGAAATTTGTTTTCCTTTGGCCTCAGTTCGTTGCAGAATTTCTCGGCCATTTCATTTTGTTATTAACTTTTTTCTTATATGAGGAAACATTTGATAGTCTAAACAGGGTAAGGTCCTTTCGAATCTTTCTAGTTAAAGCCTTCCTCACACAAGACTTGTTTGTGAACGTGGCTTCCAGCGTTGTAGGTGAACACATAGTACAGATCAAATGGGTCTGAGCACTATGGGACTTAACATCTATGGTCATCAGTACAGATCACAAGGCACAGGTTCGCTTACGTGATGTGCGGCCATAGCTTGTGATGTAACAAAATAAAAGTGATGTTGTTATTCAATGGAAAAGTTCGGAATTGAGATTTCGCTTAATGTTTTGTCAATCACAATTGGCGTAAGAATCATGGATTGACCATTGTCATAAAATATTGCATTATGAAATGTGAATAGTCTTTACTTGCAGTTTCGCGTGGCTTGAAGGAGTCACAGCTAGCGTGCTATTGATTAAGAAATTGCATTATCGTCTTTCTAATTACTGCATGATCGTAGATACGATATTATCCGATTGTGAAGTTATTGTTATGACAAAACAATTTCCTAAGGGACCAGAAAGTTCTTAAGGGCGCAAAAACAACTGTAACATTACACAAAAGGGAAATTCAATATTAAAGCTGATGCAAGAAGACGATAAAACAGTTTTCTTTTTGTCAATGCAACACGCACATTGGACCGCTGATCTTGGTGTCTGTAATCTTAGCAAAACGCATAGCTGAAATGAAAATAATACTGAGGACATGATAGGAATGAGCACAGCTAAATGATTCAATATTTCGAGAACAAACATTTATTATAACTAAAACGTATGTCGTACCTTATGCTTAGTACTACAATGACGGTAGATTTTTATGTCTGTTTCATGTCCATTGAGCGCCCTTTTATATAGCCATTGTCCTCTTGAGTCGACCGTGCGTCGTCACGATAAGTTATAACAGTTCTTCTTTTTACACTTCACTCAAACTTAGACGTAACACGTTTTTAGACATTTAGTAAAAATTAGATCAGACTGCCACAAATTTGCGTCCGTCTTACTTAAGAAAAACAGTACAAGTGTTTAGCGCTCAGGGCTTCATTTGTTCTCCAGCGAACAAAATTGCGAAGGATCGCATATCGATCCGTATTCTTCTGTTTATGTTGCCGCCCGAAGACGACGAATTACATTATTTAGGAAATTCCACCGTCGCTACGCGACGCCTTATTATACATTAATCATTCTTTATAAACAAGTATTTGCCTTCTGGCTGAAAGTGTTAACTATTTGATGTTTTAATGAAGCCAAAAATAGCGAATATCACAAGCTCTCTCCTGCAACGGCTGTCCGCAACACCGCTTTGCTTCCGAAAACGTAGCGCCGTTAACTACAGTAACTATCGCTGACGATGGATGAAGAAAATTTCGAAAAACAACGCGAGACCTCGAACTCAATATTAGAGAACTTAAAAAAATTTAAATGCTGGGTCGCTGTTCGCAAAATAATGAAAAAAATTAAATCTAAAATTAAACAAATGAAGGCCGGCCGCGGTGGTCTCGCGGTTCTAGGCGCGCAGTCCGGAACCGTGCGACTGCTACGGTCGCAGGTTCGAATCCTGCCTCGGGCATGGATGTGTGTGATGTCCTTAGGTTAGTTAGGTTTAAGTAGTTCTAAGTTCTAGGGGACTGATAACCACAGCAGTTGAGTCCCATAGTGCTCAGAGCCATTTGAACCATTTTTGAATCAAATGAAGCTCAATTGAGCACAGAATTTAATAAGGATTCCAGAACGCTTCTAATCAGGGAAATAGTGCAAGGTAAAAGGAGACGAAATACGGCTGGATAAAATGGTAAGACACTAATTAAATTCGTCTGACGAAAATAAAATGTCACATTTCTGGTCTTCACGATCGCCTTCTCCTGGTTACGTATTTCAGACCATAGTCGTAACAAGAGTCGTAAAACGAAACTGTTTATCGTAATTAAAAGTTACCTACCTACCATAAAGTGCCACGTTTTTCTGATTTGTAAGGACTGTGGCCTGAAAATGGGTTTCGCGCTCACCGGTAACAAGCTTATAACGTAAAATGCAGTATTGACGGTAAAAACAAAAGTGTGAAAATAGACCCTTCCTGCGTATATTACTAACGAAAAATTCTCGGGTTCCAACAATGTTACGATAGCGCGACGTTTCGCCCGGTCTTATACGATACATCTTCTAGTGAAGTCAGCTGGCCGCTTCAGCAGATGATGATGATGATGATGATAATGTGTACGATATTCGTCAGAACGTGGATGTACTGAACCAGAAGTTTTTCATCAAAGAAAATATTTATTTCAGTCGCAGCTATATTCCTGTGATACATAATATGACGCTTTTTGAGAAATGTTTAAACATGATGCAAACGACAGAGCATACAGTATGGAAAATAACAATACTATTGCAGTAGGGTCAACTATTCCGAAGTGATCAATGAAGATGTCAGCCTATTTTCTCCTTCCGGACACGCCATTTATTAGCGTTCCGCACATACACCTATTAAAAACAGTACCATTATACACTTAAGTCCCAAAGAAACAGGTATAGGCATGAATATCAAATACAGAGATATGTATACAGGCAGAATACGGCGCTGGGTTCAGCAACGTCTATATAAGACAACAAGTGTCGGGCGCAGTTGTTAGACCGGTTACTGTTGCGACAGTGGCAGGTTATCAAGATTTAAGTGAGTTTGAACGTGGTGTTATAGTCGGAGCACGAGCAATGGGACACAGCCACTCCGAGGTAGCGATGAAGTCGTAGTTTCCCCGTATGACCATTTCACGAGTATACCGTGAATATCAAGCTTGCGGTAAAACATCAAATTCCAACATCGCTGCGGCCGGAAAAAGATACTGCAAGAACGCGACCAGCGATGACTGAAGAGAAACGTTCAACATGACAGAAGTGCAACCCTTCCGCAAATTTCCGCCGATTTCAATTCTGAACCATCAATAAGTTTTAGCGTGCGAACGGTTCAACGAAACATCATCGATATGGGCTTTCGGAGCCAAAGCCCACTCGTGTGCCCTTGATGACCGCCTGACAAAAAACTTCACACCTCTCCTGGGCCCGTCAACACCGACATTGGACTGTTGGTGACTGGAAATGTGTTGCCTGGTCGGATGAGTCTCGTTTCAAATTGTATCGCGTGGATGGACGTGTACGGTTATGGAGACAACCTCATGAAGCCATGGACCCTGCATGTCAGCAGGGGACTGAACAAGCTGGTGGAGGCTCTGTAATGGTGTGGGGTGTGCAGTTGGACTGATATGGGACCCCTGATATGTCTAGATGCGACTCTGACAGGTGACACGTACGTAAGTAAGCGCCCTGCCTGATCACCTGCATCCATTCACATTCACTGTGCCCGCCGACGTACTTGGACAATTCCAGCAGGACAATGCGACTTCCCACACATCCAGAATTGCTATAAAGTGGCTCCAGCGACAGTCTTCTTAGTTTAAACAATTCCGCTAGCCGCCAGACTTCCCGGTTATGAACGTTATAAAGAATATCTTGGATGCTGTTCAGAAAAGATCTCCACCCCGTCGTACTCTTATGGATTTATGGACAGCCCTGCAGGATTCACGGTGTCAGTTCCCTCCATCACTACTTCAGACATTAGTCGAGTCCGTGCCACGTCGTGTTGCGGCACTTCTGCGCGCACGCGGTTTCTCTAGACAAGTAGAAAGAGCAATAATCTTTTTGAAATCAAACTCAAAATTAGCACCTAAGCCAGCCATAACCGTAAGTCATACAGCCAATCAATAATAAAAACCAACGATGTTAGGCAGGTGTTCCAGTTTCTTTGCCTCTTCAGCGTATAATCGTTTGTCGTTCTTCTGTCTGACTGTCTGTCTGCCCGACCGTTCAAAACCCTGTTTCTCGGTACAGGGAGACGTATCAGATAGCAAGAAATTTATGTGGTCGACGGAACCGATTTGATGCCACTGTCATTGTCGGTAACAGGTAAAACTTGTCGAGATTCTCGATTCCCGGAATGGATGAACTCTCTACATACACACTTACGTTTGCACTGAACCCTCAGAGAGTGACTACTACTCGCATACAGCAAATTTTTAATAAATGGAGTTAATCGTCAATTTTAAAGAAAATAATAATAACTACAGCAGCTATTTCTGTTGCATCACCGGTAGGATGGCCGGCCACTGTGGCCGAGCGGTTCTAGACACTTCAGCCGGGAACCGCACGACCGCTACGGTCTCAGGTTCGAATCCTGCCTCGGGCATGGATGTGTGTAATGTCCTTAGGTTAGTTAGGTTTAAGTAGTTCTTAAGTCTAGGGGACTGATGACCTCAGACGTTAAGTCCCATATTGCTCAGAGCCATTTGAACCATTTTTGAACCTGTACGATGCATCAACACCGCACAGTGTATGAAACACAGCATTAAAATTTTATTATTTAATTGTATGTAGCTGATAATTTAATGAATTTATATTATTTAAAAAAGAACGATAAGTATTTAAACCATTAGGGTATTCAACACTATTTACTAACCTAGCTAGGAACAGGTGTATTTTTTTTAAAAAAAAAGAACGAATAGTTGAGATTCCTGTTCGTGGAAAAATGAGTTTTTCAGTTTTCAAAATAACAGGATGGAACTATCGGCAAGCATGTTTGTTAGGCGGATGCAATATAACAAAAGGACTATGAATCAAGCAAATTTTATCTGTACATAATTGAAACTGACACCAAGGAATTTTAAAAATGAAATATATGACAATCAAGAACTTCCTTTTATTTTTCTTATCATCAAACCGGCGTCAGTATCATGCTGTTGCTCCAAATCCAAGATAATATTTTGGTGAGAATTGATTTGTTGAATGTCGAAGTAAGCATGTTGTTGGGAAAATTGTTTCAAATAATCAGTCTTAAATGACAGTTTTAAATAATGTTATTGGCGAACTGGGTTGCTTCTACACTTCGTATTAATAAAGTTACGTGTACAAGGTGCCCATAAGGTCTTCCCTGATCGCAAAAAAATTATTTCTAAGGAACTATGCTCGGTACAGCTGTGCGGTTTGTTGCAAACGGTAATTTAACTCAGAATTTTTTATAGATACACTTCCTCATGTACTCTGTTTTTTACCATGGACTGTCGATGGGTTACTGATCGTATCTGCTTGCCTTTGCCAACATTTCTTGCGTCACCGCCTCTAGAACTTATCGTATTCCTCCCAGCTTGGCCGGCCGGAGTGACCGAGCGGTTCTAGGCGCTACAGTCTGGAACCGCGAGACCGCTACGGTCGCACGTTCGAATCCTGCCTCGGGCATGGGTGGTGTGTGATGTCCTTAGGTTAGTTAGGTTTAAGTAGTTCTAAGTTCTAGGGGACTGATGACCTCAGAAGTTAAGTCCCATAGTGCTCAGAGCCATTTGAACCATTTGAACCACCTAGCTTGCATATCAGAAAGTGGTAAAAGGACACGCGTTATTCTTAACAAAAAAGCGAAGGGTGGTTATATCTAGTGGACGTAATGGCTATAATGTCGGATCGTCTCTACGTTCATCTATCTGGTTACTTATCTAACAACTAGTAAACAAGTAACTGCCAGTGTGCTAGTGCACAATCTTGTTGAAACACTGCCCATGTTTCAAACAGGTGTAACAGTAGTGGAACGTGCCCATGTACAAGAGTATCCATAAAAACTTCATGAATTATGCTACCGTTTGCAGAAAACCGCACAGACCTGTGGAAGTGTATCCGCACAAAACTTCGCGAGTTAAGCTACCATTTGCAACATACCGTGTAGCCGTATCTAGCGCAGCTTCTTAGAAATAAAATTTTGTTACCACAGAAAGACTTTATGCTAACCATGTACTATCTTCATAATGTACAAGGAATGTTCAAATGAAAAGGTACGAAAGGCCGCGACAACCCGACCGGTTGAAATTTCCAGATGCCGTTTTAGGATACCGTAGTGAGACACCTAGGCACGCTGTCGACACCTTCTCCTAAGAAATTCAAACCTGTGTCTTCAGCAGTCAAGGTGACACTCATCGCAGTTTTCGACGTCCAAGGTCCGACACTCATCGATTTCTGGATCACGGAAAAGCCGTTAATAGTGATGTGTACTGTGAGAGACTTCATAGCCTATCCAAATCCGTGAAAAGCAAAAGGCTTGAGCTGATCAAGGACGGTGTGATTCAATCCCACGATAAGGTGGATCCACACCTTTCCAAGGTCACATAATTTGTAATGGCTAAGTTCAAGTGGGAGCAGCTTAACTATCCGTCCTCCAGAGCGGACAAGTCGCCCTGCGACTTTTATGTGTTTGGTCCGTTCAAAAAAATACGTCAAAGGGATGCGCTTGAACTGTGATGACGAACCGAAGAAGACAGTGGAGGAGTTGCTCACGTCACAGCCACAGGAATTCTAGAAACAGAGAATTCTTCGGCTCGTAAAACAGTGGGATGGTTTTGCTCAGGCCTCTGGTGATTATTTTTGAATATAGACACCTATAGTGTTGCTTCATACCATTTATTTTGAACACCCACCGCAGTTTTCTGTAAACATTGCTTTCAGAATTCAGCGAAGCTAAAATGAAAACAGCAAAAAAAAAAAAAATGAAGCAAACAGAACACAGCATGTTGTTCTCAATGGAGAGACGTCTACAGACGCCGGCCGGGTGTGGCCGTGCGGTCTAGGCGCTTCAGTCTGGAACCGCGTGACCGCTACGGTCGCAGGTTCGAATCCTGCCTCGGGCATGGATGTGTGTGATGTCCTTAGGTTAGTTAGGTTTAAGTAGTTCTAAGTTCTAGGGGACTGATGACCACAGCAGTTAAGTCCCATAGTGCTCAGAGCCATTTGAACCATTTTTTTTTTTCGTCTACAGACGTTAAAGTAACCTCTGGCGTGCCACAGGGGAGTTTTATGGGACCATTGCTTTTCACAATATATATAAATGAGCTAGTAAATAGTGACGGAAGTTCCATGCGGCTTTTCGCCGATGATGCTGTAGTATACAGAGAAGTTGCAGCTTTAGAAAATTGCAGCGAAATGCAGGAATATCTGCAGCGATAGGCACTTGGTGCAGGGAGTGGCAACTGACCGTTAACATAGACAAATGTAATTTATTGCGAATACATAGAAAGAATGATCCTTTATTGTATGATTATATGATAGCGAAACAAACTCTGGTAGCAGTTACTTCTGTAAAATATCTGGGAGTATGCGTACGGAACGATTTCAAGTGGAATGATCATATAAAATTAATTGTTGATAAGGCGGGTGCCAGGTTGAGATCCATTGGGAGAGTCCTTAGAAAATGTAGTGCATCAACAAAGGAGGTGTCTTACAAAACATTCGTTCGACCTATACTTGAGTATTGCTCATCAGTGTGGGATCCGCACCAGGTCGGGTTGACAGAGGAGATAGAGAAGATCCAAAGAAGAGCGGCGCGTTTCGTCACAGGGTTATTTGGTAAGCGTGATAGCGTTACGGAGATGTTTAGCAAACTCAAGTGGCAGACTCTGCAAGAGAGGCGCTCTGCATCGCGGTGTAGCTTGTTGTCCAGGTTTCTAGAGGGTGTGTTTCTGGATGAGGTATCGAATATATTGCTTCCTCCTACTTACACGCCGGCCGAAGTGGCCGAGCGGTTCTAGGCACTTCAGTCTGGAACCGCGTGACCGCTACGGTCGCAGGTTCGAATCCTGCCTCGGGCATGGATGTGTGTGATGTCCTTAGGTTAGTTAGGTTTAAGTAGTTCTAAGTTCTAGGGGACTGATGACCTCAAATGTTAAGTCCCATAGTGCTCAGAGCCATTTTTTTAGCCTATTTATACCTCCCAAGGAGATCACGAATGTAAAATTAGAGAGATTTGAGCGCGCACGGAGGCTTTCCGGCAGTCGTTCTTCCCGCGAACCATACGCGAGTGGAACAGAAAAGGGAGGTAATGACAGTGGCACGTAAAGTGCCCTCTGCCACACACCGTTGGGTGGCTTGCAGAGTATAAATGTAGATGTAGAATAGCCTATTTTCTAACACGGAGGCTTGAAGCCTATTTTAGATCAGTTAAATTTTGAAAATGCTGTTTGTACTTTTTTAGAGAGATCTCGGTGTTCGGAAACTTCTTTGACGTTTTATATTTTCTGGTTTGGATGAAATGCGGTGCGTAAAAAAAAGGTAAGTGCTGAGTTGAGTCGTATTAACCCAATAAGCCTATGCACAATAATTACGTCTACACCTTTTATGGGGATGTGATATGCAATGGGGATGTGATGTGCAATGGCAACGAAAGCGTTTCTGAAGAAGAGAAATTTGATAACATCGAGTATAGATTTAAGTGTCAGGAAGTCGTTTCGTTTTTGAAAGTATTTGTATGGAGTGTAGCTGTGGTGTGCGTACTGTAAGACCTTCAGTACATACACCATCAGATTATTTGACTTGTCGCTCTAACGAAGTAGGCGAATGTCAGCAATATGTCTCGTGGTCTTATCGTGCCGTGTTTATGTTCTGCCGTTAGGTCAGACGATAGAAATGCCACTTGCACGCTTAGAGTAGCAGATTGACGGTGACCAACTTTAAACAGAACTTTATTAATTTTCACACACATTTATTAAAATAATAACAAGCATAAAAATTACTTAACTTGGTTCTGGATGCTATTTACAATTGACAATCTGAAGTTCCTTTGGTACTGGTACGTTAATCTTATTCTCACATATATCTCTGGTACTAGACAAAAGTTTCTATACATTTATCTACACGGAGCGAGGTGGCGCAGTGGTTAGCACACTGGACTCGGATTCGGGAGGACGACAGTTCAATCCCGTCTCCAGCCATCCTGATTTAGGTTTTCCGTGATTTCCCTAAATCGTTTCAGGCAAATGCTGGCATGGTTCCTTTGAAAGGGCACGGCCGATTTTCTTCCCAATCCTTCCCTAACCCTAGCTTGAGCTCCGTCCCTAATGACCTCGTTGTCGACGGGACGTTAAACACTAACCACCACCACCACATTTATCCTCATGACTATGTACAAGAATATGGTAATCTTATTAGGTGCAGACTGAAACTTGACTATAGACTGGTACAGACAAATGTAGACGGGTACAGGCAAATGTAGACTGGTGCAGACTAGTGCAGACAAATGCAGACTGACTAATCGGAGGTCTGTACACTCATTATAATACCTCGCGCGTTCATGTATCACTGCGCGAGTGTGATCTGCAAGGAGGAAAGGTTCTACGTAGCAGCAATCTCATTGCTGCGTTACATATTAATACGCGGATCGGCGGAAGCAGAATTTGGTCCGTCTCTATGGCAGCGCCATCTCGTAGTGCGGAGACGGACGAGCGCTGCGCCTGCGCTGTTGTGCTTAGCGGGGCGCGCTCTAGTGGGAAAGTTGTGTACGCGCTGACTACGCGGAACTATATACACAACAGAGGATAAGAGGGCTCGTACTGCAGTATAAAACAAAGGTACTTTTTTTAATTTTTTGTGATACACGTCCCTAAGCCACAGCCTAGAGAACGTCTGCGTAATTGTCGCTCTGGTAGACGGTCGAAATTAAGACGGAGTGTGCAGTCGAAACGAGAATGATATTGAACTGTCAGATAATAGGATAGTTCGAGAGACCAATTCGCTGTGAACGCGGTCGGTCGGCAAATTTGATGCAGCGGGGCGGAACAATTGTGAGACACTGTGGCAAGTTGGGTCATCGACTGGCGGCGTGATCGGCCGTCCCCAGCTGGACGCGGGCGCAAACTTCCGGCGCTGGACGGTCGGCTCAGCGGGCGGAGGGCGGCGCTGTGACCGCAGCAGATAACCCGCCAGCGCCCGAGCCGCGAGCGCGCGGTTATCTCACGGGGGACAGCCCGCGCCCAACTTTCCCGTCGAGAGCACTCTGCTCGGACCAACTCTCGCAACTACGGCGTGCGCTCGCTGAGGATTTGTACTTCGGTAAGCCGCCACAGATATCCACATACGGGAAACGAAGCCGGACTGTTGTGCACAAAGTGACAGCCGCACCACGCTGCTGGATTTGCAGAGAGATGTCTCCGAAAGCTTCTACATACACCTCTGCATATGTACTCCGCAAACGTAAACCGGCCGTCGGGATTTACTACGCAAGTCCCTAATCGAGTTACGACCATCAGTATGTCGGACCCCCAAAGCCATGTTACAACAACAATTTATAAGCGCACCTAGTGGGAGTAATTCACTTTAGTAGACACAATTTTTAAATTAAAATTAGATAGAGAAAAAAAAGTTTCCTCGTACGATAACAGAAAGGTTGACATACGCAGGGTCAATGATTGCATTTATGTAACAACAGTATGACATACTAATAAATAAGCCTTCATACACACAGTCATACAAACTAAATTACTATGTGCGAAATAACGCTGCAATTAATGTAAAATTATACTGTGCAGCTACGACCTTTATAAATATAGACAGAAAGAATTCGTGAATGAAAGTGAACAAAACTATCAAATAGTATAACTGTATCAAATTTGTCCTTTATTTCAAGGTAATCACTAATATTGTTTTATTGTGGTAGGTCTGTAACACGCCCGGGAGTACTAATGGGGGTGGGGGACCCTTAAACTGGTTGTCGTTCCTTGACCGTGCGCCCTGTCCACACCACGTACCTGATGATCCCGCGGCGGTCGTGCTGTTCCGCTCCACGCTACTGCTGGCTTGCCTGAAATTATCTGCCTGAATATGCAAGCGGTTTTAGGAGAGCCACTCAACGTTAAGCACAACACTGCTCTACGTCTGGTATGGACAACTACGAGGGCCGTTCAGAAAATAACCTCCGGTTGATTTAAAAAAATACACCAAGTTAAATAAAAATATTTTAATATATACATCTTACAACTTCATCTTTGCACTATTTTTCTACATAGTCTCCATAGCGATTGAGGCACTTATCGTATCTCTTCACAAGCTTTGAAATTCCTTCTGCATAAAAATCACCCGCTTGTGCCTGGAGCCAGCCTGTGACCGCATCTTTGAGCTCTTCGTCGTCATCAAACCACTGTGACCCGAGCCATTTCTTCAAATGCATGAAGAGGTGATAATCACTTGGCGCCAGGTCTGGGCTGTAAGGTGGATGGTTGATAACGTCCCACTTGAAGGACTCAAGAAGGGCCGTTGTTCTGCGAGCAGAGTGAGGACGGGCGTTATCGTGCAAAAAAACGATACCGGAAGTCAGCATACCACGGCGTTTGTTCTGTATAGCCCGTCGTAACTTTTTTATTGTTTCACAGTACACGTCTTGATTGATGGTCGTACCACGTTCCATGAATTCAACCAACAACACCCCTTTGGCATCCCAAAACACCGTTGCCATCAGTTTTCTGGCAGAAAAATCTTGCGAGGCTTTTCTTGGTTTGGTAGGCGAATTTGAATGTGCCCACATCTTTGATTGTTCTTTTGTCTCAGGGTTCACATACTTAATCCAGGTTTCGTCACCGGTCACGATTCTGTTTAACAATGGTTCTCCTTCGTCCTCATAACGTGACAGAAAGTCTAATGCAGAGGCCATTCTTTGAGTTTTGTGGTGGTCGGTAAGAATTTTGGGCACCCATCGTGCACAGAACTTACGGTAACCCAATCTTGCTGTCACTATCTCGTACAAGAGAGTCTTAGAAATCTGCGGAAAACCAGTAGACAACTCCGACATTGAGAAACGTCGATTTTCACGAACTTTTGCATCAACTGTCTGAACGAGTTCGTCAGTCACCAATGATGGTCTACCACTCCTCTCTTCATCATGAACGTTTTCTCGTCCACTTTTAAATAAACGTACCCATTCACGGACAACTCCTTCACTCATAACTCTTGGTCTGTACACGGCACAAAGCTCACGATGAATAGCTGCTGCAGAATATCCTTTGGCTGTAAAAAACCTTATGACAGCACGCACTTCACATTTGGCGGGGTTTTCTATTGCAGCACACATTTCAAACTGCCACAAAAATTAAACTAGCGCAGGTACGACGTTCACTCGACCACGGCTTGATGCCGACTGACCTGTTGAGTGCGTGAACGCACAGATGGCGTCGCTACTCCCCCCACAACCCGCACTGTGACCAATCGGAGGTTACTTTCTGAACCGCCCTCGTATATTCAGGTTGCACTGTTTACATTCTAATTCAGAAGTGTTATCCCAATTAATGGTTGATTAACAGTCCACAATATCATTCGGACGAGTGCACGCGTAACCGACACGACGCGGGTGATTGTTGATGATGCGGAAGCCAAATGAGCGCACGAAAGTTCTTACGTTCCTCACGCATACACAGATATTCGGTATCAGTTCTCCTTGACACTAGTAATGATATAACACTATTCGTAAAGTTAATTTTTTAGTTCTCAGCTCTCACTAGTACGAGCGTGCGCGTAACCGTCGCGGCGCGGCTGATTGTTGATAATTCGGAAACGCGATGATCGAAAGCACGTCCTCGCGCTCGCTACAAGACACTGGCACTTGTGTACACTCTTTTGTGGTAACTAACTTTACTTATTCACAGTAGTTCATTCTTGGAGACCGAACACGGCGCGGTTGATTGGTAGTGTACGGTACGACACGCAACGAGAGGATACACAAATACGTTATCGGCGGCACTGCTCATTTTTAATTACTTCTTGATGCACTTTTCTCTCAATCACTTGCATATTTTATCACTTTACTGAAATAGCACTTGTAGCAGTAGTTCAACTTCCATACTAACAATGCTTCTTACAAGCAGAGCTACCTATAACACAACATAACAGTCCGTGTCCCGCGCTCGACTTTCTACAGACGTGGCTGCCCGCAAAGATACATCACAACTAAGCCAGCGATATGACAATACGCTTACAGGTCCTTTACAAAATATATTACTGGGGACAATTTCTCTGAAATCACTTTTCAATTTATTAAAATCAAGAAAGTTCAAAAGATGTCACTGAAAAACTGAATCTTACAAAACTGTTATTCGCCTTAACTAAATAGATGGAATGTCGCAGTGTACTTCACGAATTTAGTGGCAGACTGGCATCATTCCCTCTTCCCCTTTCAGCGACTGTGTGGCGATTTTACGTCAAATAATTCATAGCGGTAAACGTGTTTCTCCGACGTCTAAATGCATTTATGTTTAGATAAAAAAAAACAGAACACGTTGAACGACTAGAGATAAGACGTTGATATTCACATGTCATGTACATTAGTATGTTCTGCAGAAATGATCAGCATTTGAGCCGTGCCGCCGCGGGTTCAAGGTCATCGATATTGTGACCCAACACCACCTACCGGTAAAATCTGCCTCCGGCTATCGTTATCGCTGGAAGCCGAAGGTAATGTATCAGTACGATTTGAGCAGACGTACAGGATGCCTCGCAGACGTATGCGCGAACCGTACCGTCAAACAGCGAGTTTGAAAGACGACGCATAATTAGCGTGAGAGAATGTGATGCATCCATCGGGAAAACAGCTGCTCTTGTAGCGGACGAAGTGTTTCGACAGTGCAACGGGTGTGGGCCGAATGATTCACGGAAGGCCGTAGAACACGACGAGATGGGTCAGGTAGCACGACCCAGACCACCCCCAGAGAAGATCGACACCTCATCCGAATGGCACTGCAGGGCAGATCTGCTCCTCTTCGGCTCTGGCGCAACAATGAAACAGTGTAACACATTGTACACTATTGGGGAGGGGGGGGGGGTGGTCGACAGTCCGTCGCCGTTTATTACGGCATGGGTTACGTGCGCATCGTCCACCTCTCCACCTACCTTTGACGAATGTGCAGAAACATGCTAGACGGGAATGGTGTATGGAACGACTTCACTGGGAACAGGAATGGCATCAGTTAGTGTTTTCGGAGGAATCCACGTTCTGTTTGTTTAAAAATGATGGCTGCATTCTGGTTCGCTGCAGGCAGAGGGAGCGGTATCACAGCGACAGCTTTCGCACAAGACATACAGCGCCAATTCAAGAGCTTATGGTGTGGGGTGCTATTGTGTACAACCACAAATCACAACTGGTGCGTGTCCAGGGCACTTTGTCCAGTGTGAATACCTGAATTACATCCTGCGACTCGTAACCGTACACTTTCTGCACAACACCCCAGATGTCACTTTTCAGCACGACAATGGACGACCATATGCTGCTGCACGGACACGTGCCTTCTTGGTGTCACAAGATGTCAGCCATTAACCCTGGCCCATCAGATCACCAGACTTGTCACCAATCGAAAATGTGTGAGATATGGTGAAACCGAAGGGTCCAGCACTGCAACCCAACGCCGACCATCACAGAACTTCGGAACCAGGTGAACGCAGCAAGGATGGTTATACCACAGGACGCCATTCGCGCCTTATACCCATCGATGCCATCACGTATGAAACAAGTCATCAGGACGCATGGTGGACCGTGTGCCTACTAACAAGGGAACCTCCCCATCGCACCCCCCTCAGATGTAGTTATAAGTTGGCACAGCTGATAGGCCTTGAAAAACTGAACACAGATCTATCGAGAAAACATGAAGAAGTTGTGTGGAACTATGAAAAAATAAGCAAAATATACGAACTGAGTAGTTCATGCACAACATAGGCAATTTTAAGGAGCAAGTGATCTTCCGAGGGCCTTGGTCCCGTGGTTAGCGTGAGCAGCTGCGGAATGAGAGGTCTTTGGTTCAAGTCTCCCTCGCGTGAAAATTTTAATTTTTTATTTTCAGACAGTTATTATCTGTCCGTCCGATGCGAGGTAACTGCGCCGTAGTATGGGGACGCTACACCTAAACAAACTTCGAAACACACGACGTCAGTCGACTACAACGCACGGAAAAGAGAGTATTCCTCCTAACGAGGCTCCCTGGCTGGCAGTTGACTGTTCGCTACTTTGGACGAGAGTGCATTAAATACGTGAGATTTATTCCGTGGGCAATATGAATCCAGCAAATATAGCGGACGGACGGAGAGACAGTAATTGTCAGAAAATAAAAAAATTAAAATTTTCATTCGAGGGAAGACTTGAACCACTGACCTCTTACTCCGCAGCAGCTCACGCTAACCACGGGACCACGGCGCTCCTGAGCTTGTGTTATCATTCATGTTGCATATGTGCGCATGGACTACTCAGTTTGTATATTTTGCTTATTTTTTTCATAGTTCCACATAACTTCTTCCTGTTTTCTCGATTGATCTGTGTTCAGTTTTTCAAGGCCTATCCACTTTGCCAACTTATAACTAAATCTGAGAGGGGTGCGATGGGGAGGTTCCCTTGTAAGCAACAGGACACATGCTGAACCGAGGTGACTGAAAAACTAATGATTTCTGCATAACATACTAATGTACATGTCCTGTGAATATGAACGTCCTATCTCTAGTTGTTCAAGATGTTCTGTTTCTTATGAACATGAGCGTATATATCTTTGAACACCATAAGCGTTCGCAGTTGTATCCGAATCACACAGCCTCACGCACTGCCACCCACAGACTGCTACTGCTCTACTATTTTAACAACAAATAACGTCTTTGACCTACCCAGCGCAGTTCTCCTTGACACATAAACAAAGATGTTTACATATATATTTCATTTTATATCACACACTCTACTGCCAGTTTTACTAGTGGAACATCAATAGTCTCAGGCCGTAGCTGCATAGGCTTTTCATCGGGTCCTCGAAATTTGACTGTGGATCAGTGAAAACTTGCCACCTGGCCCGATGAATCACATTTCCTGTTACACCAGCTCAATGGCATTGCTCAGACACGCCATCATCCAGGCGATCGGCTTCTCATAACATACACCACACCACTGTCGCAGGCCTGTGGGGGCAGCATTAAGCTAAGGGGGACATTCACATGGACTTCCATGGGACTTGTGGTAGTAATCTAAGGCACTAGGTCAGCTGTGGACTTTGGTATGTTGCGGTCTGCCAAAACTTCCTCTCCTTTGCCACCTTCTTCGCCTCAGAGTAGAACTTACACACAACATCCTCAATTATTATTGTGTACATTAAAATCTCGGTCTTCTCCTACAGTTTGTGTTCTCTACAATTCCCTCTGGTACCACGGAAGTGTTTCCATAACGTTTTAAGGGGAGACTCCATCCAGAAATTTAACCATTCTTCTACTTGTTCTAGTTTTAAACTCGCGTCCATCACGTAACGATGTAGCAATATCCAAGCTTTGAAGTCCAGACTTTCATTAGTTTTTGAGGTTTGAATTTATATATAATACTTAGTGATATTTTTGGAAATCAACTTTTGGTACTAATACCTCACTTTTCACATTTCAGATTTTTACGTACCGTCACAAGACGTTGTTCAACAGTTCTATGGATTTATTTTGTGAGAAATGTTATTAATTTGCTTTCAGAATTTTTCCAAGTTTCAAACCGAATTTTTTTAAAATTATTGTTACATAAATGGTCAGTAAAATAGACAGACTACATTTTCGATGATATTGATTTACATAAATATGCAAATACCTCGGTATCACGTCCTGCAAAAACCCCATTGACATTGCTTAATATTTAGGATGAAAAAATTGGCGCTGAACTCGTAAAAACAAACCTAGGGTATAAATTTTATTAAAAAAAAGAATTCTATTACTCGCTAAAATTCACCAGAACCACACGTTTTCCCTTCCTGCTCCTGTAAGGCTTCTTGTAATTTCAAGAACACGATAGCCTTTCTCTTGAATTTCTCCTTCTCCAAGCAACACCTTGAAGACAGCTTGATCCACCGTTTATCTCTAGGTAAGCAGATCTTCTGGGAGGGCGATGAAGGAGTTCTGGAACTTCTCCTTTCTTCAGTTTTCAGAATTCTCATACCTCTGCGGGACCCAAAACGATGTTTTCTTCCTTGGGAGCCTTGGACCAAATGACACTATGCAAACTTTCATTTACATTTCGTGTCTTGCCATCAGGCATCTTGTCAGTAATGCGTCAGAAGCGAGTCTTTGATAGACGGCCACTATCTTGACCATTTTGGCACCTGACAGTGTGGCATGACTCCTTGCTCAGACTTCTTCTAAGAACTTGTAACTCCAAAACAGCCAAATATTTTTGGGATCTAGGAGCAAACACTTCGAAGATGTGAAATAGTCACTAATCTTTTTTGAAAAAAGAAATGAAGTTTTAGGGTGGAGTCTGCCCTTAGCACTTGTCGGATCATCATGTATCTCCTTCCTGTCAAAGTCTTCCACACACCTGTCTTCGTCGATTCTGCGGAGAAACTCCTCATTCCTTATTAGTCTGCGTAATTGTGAACATCTTCCCATAGCACCACATTTCAAACGCTCCGATTCTCATCTTTTCTGATTATCCCACAGTCCGTGATTTACTACCATACAATGCTCTGCTCCAAACACACATTCTCAAAAATTGCTTCCTCAGATTAAGGCAGATATTTGATACTAGCAGACTTATCGTGGACTGAATGCCTAGTTTCCCTCTGCCAATATGGTTTGCTGGCTTCGTACGACATGTGTTACTTTTGCTTCCTAGATAGCAGATTTCCTTCACTTTATCTAATTCGTGGTCCCCAATTGTGATGTTAAGTTTATCGCTAATCTCATTTCTGATACTTCTCATTGTGTTCTGCTTTTTCGGTTCACTTTCAATCAATACTACGTGCTCATTAAACTCTTCAGTCCAGTTCAGAAGATCTTGTGAGTCTTCTTCACTTTCACTAATGACAGCAACGCCAGCAGTGAATTTTATCACTGATATCCTTTCACAATGAATTTTCATTCCACTCTTCAGTCTTTCTTTTTATTCCGTCATTGTTTATTCGATGTACACTATGTGATCAATCGATGTACACTATGTGATCAAAAGTATCCGGACACTTCGCTGAAAATGACTTAAAATTCCTTGGAGCCCTCCATCGATAACGCTGGAATTCAGTGTGGTGTTGGCATACCCTTAGCCTTGATGACGGCTTCCAATCTCGCAGGCATACGTTCAATAAAATGCTGGAAGATTTCTTGGGTAATGGCAGCCCATTCTCCACGGAATGCTGCACTGAGGAGAGGTATCGATGTCGGTCTGTTAGGCCTTGCACGAAGTCGGCGTTCCAAAAAATCCCAAATGTGTTCTATAGGATTCAGGTCAGGACTCTGTGCAGGACAGTCCATTACAGGGATGTTATTGTCGTGTAACCACTCCGCCACAGGCCGTGCCTTATGAACAGGTGCTCGATCGTGTTGACAGATGCAATCGCCATCCCAGAATTGTTCTTCAACAGTGGAAAGCAAGTAGGTGCTTAAAACATCAATGTAGGCTTGTGCTGTGATAGTGCCACGCAAAACAACAAGAGGTGCAAGCCCCCTCCACAAAAACACGACCAGACCATAACACCACCGCTTCCTAATTTTACTGTTGCACTACACACGCTGGCAGATGTTCACCGGGTATTCGCCATATCCACACCCTGCCATCGGATCGCCACATTGTGTACCGTGATTCGTCACCCTACACGTTTTCTCACTGTTCAATCGGCCAATGTTTAAGCTCCTTACACAAAGCGAGGCGTCGTTTGGAATTTACCGGCGTGATGTGTGGCTTATGAGCAGCCGCTCGAGCATGAAATGCAAGTTTTCTCACCTACCACATAACTAGTATGGTACTTGGAGTGGATCCTGATGCAGTTTGAAATTCTTGTGTGATGGTCTGGCTAGATGTCTGCCTATTACACGTTACGACCTTCTTCAACTGTCGGCGGTCTCTGTCAGTCAACAGACGAGGTCGGCCTGTACGCTTTTGTTGCTGTAAGTGTCTCTTCACGTTTCCATTTCACTATCACATCGGAAACAGTGGACCTATGGATGTTTAGGAATGTGGAAAGCTCGCGCACAGACGTACGACACAAGTGAGACCAAATCACCTGACTACGTTCGAAGTCCGTGAGCTCTGCGGTGCGCCCCATTCTGCTCTCTCACGGTATCTAATGACTACTGACGTACCTGGGAGTAGGTGGCAGCACAATGCACCAAATACTAAAAACGTGAGTTTCTTGGGGGGAGGGGGAGAGATCCGGATACTTTTGATCACATAGTGTGTATATTGAACAGAAAGGGCGAAAGACTAAATCTCTGTCTTAAAGCTTTTTTAAGCCATGCTCATTGTTCTTGGTCTTACTGCATATTGCTTATTACCAGTGAAGTTTCCCATTTATATTCTTTCACGCTGAATTTTAATTCCACTCTTCAGTCTCCATTTTAATTTTGTCATTGTTTCTTCAATGTATAAATTGAACAGCAAGGCGAAAGTCTTGTTCTTCCATTCTTATTGTTCTTTGTTATTTCTTATACATATTGTATATTACTGGTCTTTTCCTATAACATACACCTATTTTCGTGAGAATTTCAAACATTTAACACCATTCTACATCGTCAAACGCTTTTTCTAGGTCGACATATCTTGTCAAAGTAGTTTTATTTTTTTAAGTCTTCTTTCTATTATCTATTATCATGACTGCCTCTCTGTTATGTATACCTTTCCTAACGCCTAACTGATTGCCATCTAACAGATCCTCTGGTTTTTTTCCTTCTGTTGTATATTATTGTTGTCAGCAACTAGCATGTATGAGCCGCTAAGCTCTCGCATTTACCTGCCCTTCCTATTTTCGGAATTAAACGAATATTTTTCCGAAAGTCTTATGACACGTCTCCATACTGGAGGAAATTCGTGTAATGTAAGAAACAGAAAATGGTACGAACGCATGTGACTGCCTTCGGGTCTGGCCACCGATATCTGAGGGTACAAATCAGTCTAGCATCCATACCAGACATGGTTGACTCATAATTTGTAGAAGAACTTAAGAACATCTGCGCGTTTCTGCGCGAATTCGATTACTATGCGCGAAAGTGTCACGTATGTCCCGATACAACAGCAGTGACAGACCTAGAAAGAAAGGCGTTGTGCATCAGGTCGCGATTTCTGAGTGGGTGCGTCCATAGAAGACTCGGCATATATACACTACTGGCCATTAAAATTGCTACACCACGAAGATGACGTGCTACAGATGCGAAATTTAACCGACAGGAAGAAGATGCAAATGATTAGCTTTTCAGAGCATTCAAACAAGGTTGGCGCCGGTGGCGACACCTACAACGTGCTGACATGAGGAAAGTTTCCAACCGATTTCTCATACACAAACAGCAGTAGACCGGCGTTGCCTGGTGAAACGTTGTTATGATGCCTCGTGTAAGGACGAGAAATGCGTACCATCACGTTTCCAATTTCATGAAGGCCGGATTGAAGCCTATCGCGATTGCGGTGTATCGTATGGTGACATTGCTGCTCGCGTTGGTCGAGATCCAATGACTGTTAGCAGAATATGGAATCGGTGGGTTCAGGAGGGTAATACGAACGCCGTGCTGCACCCAACGGCCTCGTATCACTAGCAGTCGAGATGACAGGCATCTTATCCGCATGGCTGTAACGGATCGTGCAGCCACGTCTCGAACCCTGAGTCAACAGATGGGGACGTTTGCAAGACAACAACCATCTGCACGAACAGTTCGACGACGTTTGCAGCAGCATGACTATCAGTGGATCCCTGCGAAACCCTACATTTCAGCAGGATAATGCACGACCGCATGTTGCAGGTTTTTACCCGCCACATATCCTCCCACTGTCAAAGTGATAAGTCATTGATGCCTCACGCTTTGCCCTATCAACCGATCACCTCTTTAATCAAATCACGCCATAAATATTTTTTTCCCTACAATCCTTATTAGTTATCCGATCTGCCCATCTAAGGTTCTACTGTCTTCTGTAGTACCACATTTCAAAAGTTTCTATTCTCCTTCTTTTTAAATGATGTAGCATCAACTTACCTCTGTACAAGACTACACCACGCAAATGCTTTTAGAAAAGGCTTCCTAACATTTTAATTTATATTCAATGTTAACAAATTCCTCTTCTTGCTGGTTCAAGGTATACTGCTTCGGGATGGTAGGTCCACAACCGTACACTGAGGTCACCAAAGTCGTGCGATAGCGATATTCACATACAGAGATGGCGGTATTATCGCATACACAAGGTATAAAAGGGCAGTGCATTGACGGAGCTATCATTTGTACTCGGGCGATTCATGTAAATAGAGATCAGACGTGATTATTGCCGTACGACGGGAATTAACAGTCTGTGAACGCGGAATGGTAGTTGGAACTAGACACAAAAGATATTCCATTTAGGAAATCGTTTGGGAATTCAGTATTCTGAGATACACAGTGTCAAGAGTGTGCCAGCAAGGGCATTATCTCTCATCATGGATAACACAGTTGCCGAAGGCCTTCACTTAACGACCGTGAACAGCGGCGAGGGCGTTGTCAGTGCTAACAGACAAGCAACACTGTGCGAAATAACCCTAGAAATCAATCTGAGACGTACGACGAACATATTCGTTAGGTCAGTCTAGCAAAATCTGACGTTCATGGGCTATGGCAACAGACGATCGGCGCCAGTGCTTTTGTTAACAGCACGACATCGCCTAGTGCGTCTCTCCTGGGATCGTGAACGTATCAGTTGTTCCCTAAATGACTAGAGAACCGTAGTCTAGTCAGATGAGTCCCGATTTCAGTTGGTAAGACCTCATGATAGGGTTAGAGTGTGGTTTAGGCCCACTAAGACGCTTACAAGGCACTGTGCAAGCTGGTGGTGACTCCATAACTGCGTGGGCTGTGTTTACAAGGAAAGGACAGGGTTCTCTAATCCAACTGCATCGATCATTGGCTGGAAATGGTTATGTTCGGCTACATGGAGACAATTTGTAGCCATTCATGGATTTCATGTTCCCAGATCTGTCACTGGGCCGCAACTGTTCAAAGTTGGTTCGAAGAAACGTCTAGACATTTCGAGCGAATGATTTGGCACCCAGATAGCGTGACATGAATGTCATCGAACATTTATGGGACATACTCGGAAGGTCACTTGGTGCCCAAAGCCCTGCACCGGAAACACTAACGCCATTATGGACTGTTGTAGAGGCAGCATAGCTCAATATTTCTGCAGGGCATTTTCAACGACTTACTGACTCCATGCTACGTCTTGAGTTGCTGCACTACGCCGAGGTAAAAGATGTACTACACGGTATCAAGAATTATCCCATGACTTTTGTCAGCACGGTGTATATTACTGAGGAAAATCTGATAACTTTTTTTTAATTTTATCCGTCTAGTTCCATGAATAAAAAATTTATTGCCGTGGTAGTAACCGTTTTCGGACTGACTCGGCCTTTCTCAAACCTCGCACCTAAAAATTACGAAATACTTGTCGTACAGAAACATTTATGTACAACGTTTACTGTTGCACATGAACGACACAACCAAACTCACAAATATATTCCATAAGATTTCGGGATTGCAGCCGGATCTCATCGACTTCTTTCCACGATATTTCGGCTTCCAACCTTACAGCCATCTTCAGGCGAGTGTTTGACACTCGCCTGAAGATGGCTGTAAGGTTGGCAGCCGAAATATCGTGGAAAGAAGTCGATGAGATCCGGCTGCAATCCCGAAATCTTATGGAATATTCGATACGCCGGGAAAATTTCAAGAGTCACCTCACAAATATAGTTTTTTGTGGTCAACAATACACCTTCGTAGGTATCGCCCTCATACATATGCATACATTAGTTTGCTAAGGTGCTGCACACCCACTGTCATTTTATTGATAACATTTGTGTAACATAGAAAACTACCAGTTTTGCATCACAATAAATGTTGGCTCAAAATGGCTCTGAGCACTATGGGACTTAAATTCTGAGGTCATCAGTCCCCTAGAACGTAGAGCTACTTAAACCTAACTAACCTAAGGACATCACACACAGCCATGCCCGAGGCAGGATTCGAACCTGCGACCGTTGCGGTCGTGCGGTTCCAGACTGTAGCGCCTAGAACCGCTCGGCCACTCCGGCCGGCAATAAATGTTGATAACTTTGTTTTACAAACAACGTAGCACCTAAATCATTCATACAGTGCCAGGAGGTGACGATTAGCGCGCCCTCCCGTATGCAAGCCCGTATTTTCGTTGACCTATCTCTTGAGATAATAATAAAATACCGAAAATTGCTATATTCCATACAGGAAGTCAATGCTAAAAATCTAAAATATCCTTTTTTTAAATAAACGTTATTCACACACAGTCTAGAGAAATAAAAATAAGGTTAAGGACATAAAATGTTACATCCTTTTTATTTACCTTATTTATATAACCTTTGAAAACAAACTTCCAATTACCCAATGAGTAAACATAATACAGCACCGTACTAAGTATCATTCGACACAATCATTGTCCGTGGTGCGAAGGTCGAATTCGAAGCCAAAGCCTTTATGTATACACTGAGCTTACATTCGTAAAACCATAGGTAAAAGTATTAGATAGAAACTGACATTTTGCTATCTTACAAAAGAATCAGTTACAAATAACATGTCATTACTAAGAGTGTGATCCACACAGAATGATTTTTTCCAGAGCTGTGGTTTTGATCACATTTCACGTGTCATGTAATACTTCTCTATAGACACAAATACTATAGATTATAGTTACACTCACCACAATATTTTTGACGTAATTAATCATGGCCGCGCGGGATTAGCCGAGCTGTCTTACGCGCTGCAGTCATGGACTGTGCGGCTGGTTCCGGCGGAGGTTCAAATCCTCCCTCGGGCATGGGTGTGTGTGTTTGTCCTTGGGATAATTTAGTTTAAGTAGTGTGTAAGCTTAGGGACTGATAACCTTAGCAGCTTAGTCCCATAAGATTTCACACAATCATGCTAAGTTATGATTCAATTTCTACGTTTCTGTATTTTAAATAATACACATTATAGAGTTTTACCCATTATTTGCCGTTGCCTGCTTAGCTGGGTGGTAATGGGCTCGCGTTTCATGCAAGTGGGCCCGAGTTCGATTCGCGGCCGGGCTGAAGATTTTCTCCGCTCGTAGACTGGGTGTTGTGTTGTCCTCATCAACATTTTATCCTCATCACCGGCGCTCAAGTCGCCCAGTGTGGCGTCGAATGAAATGTACTTGGCGGAGGAACTTCCCCAAACGAGACCTCTCGGCCAACGATGCCATACGCTCATTTCCATTTTATCCATATCCATTATTTGCCGGTTTATAGCCTTGAGCATTACTTTTCGTTTTACTATAGATTTCTATAATTACTGATCCACGAATCTATACAGAAGACGTTATATTAGTTTTACTTAGGACCATTTCTGTAATAGATACTTACTCTACTTGTGACCTTGTTTCGACATAGTTTTCGTATTCATTGTTTTTCTCTTTAAATTAAATGACTACTTAACTGTCTTCTTCTTAGTTTTCTCTTTTATTCCTCTTGCATTTTTAATTTTCCCTGTTTCCTGCTATTTTATGTTATGTAGTGGCGTTATTCCCTACACATAGATTACTCGCTTCATGTACAATCAATTTTAATTTGATGTGGTACCTACGTGCCCACACTTGGTTTGTTCACTTAAGGTACTTACCTTTTACCTAGTTACGATTTTATTCGTGATTTTACTTACTTACCTTTTACATGTTTCTTATGTTTTTTATATGTTTTTTACGCAGCACGTGTTCTTTATGGTTGCCTCTCGTAGACCGGTGGATATTATTGTATTATTACAGAGACGAAGTACCATACAGTTTGAGATTTGTCTGCCATTTCTTAACTTCCTACTGATACATGTTGATTTTTGTTATTCTATACTTTTTATATGACTTGGGTAAAATGTATGCTTCTTCACTATTGCTTCTAATTATTGTATATGTATCCCACTTTAATACTACTAATTATTACATCCACACTTGTGAGACACGTTACTTAAATTAAATTTTGGCAGTTATTTTATGTTAACCTCGCTACTATATTAATTCATTCTTATACCTATTATATGACCAGCTGGCAATACTTGCTTGTCCCAAACCATTGCCTTCTTCATTATTGTTGTGTGTTACGTATGATTATATTGCTGTTTACACAGGAGCCTGATGGCGATGTAATGCAACATCGAAACCGGTAGCTTAATAAAGAGTTCAAAATTTAATGCTGAAGGTGCACAGCTGTTTACTTCCAATTGACCAGCGAGTGTCCCGACCACCATCTTCTGCAAAGACGGACATATAAAGACCTTACAACTTGTTTCTGAGCAAGTTGTACATAACCTTTCCCTGAGCCTGTGTCTTATCCCTACAACAATGAAAATTTCTAATAATTGTTTTCGAGTCAACATTGTCAAAATCTTTCAAATACAACAAATGTAGGTTTGTCTTCCTTCAGTATACTTTCTAAGCAGTAGGGACTGTAGCGAATTGCGTGTTCTTGTTTTTCTTCGGAAACCAAACTGATAGTCCTCAAGGTCGGCTCCTACCAGTTTTTTTATTTATTTGTAAATAATTTGTGTTAGTGTTTGCAACTACGAGTCGTTCAAACGTCTCAGCATCTACCTTAAAACAGCAACCTGCTATAAAGCGTTGTTTGACTTATTTTGTAATACATGAAGTTCCATAACACCTAGGTGACCTCCTTACGTTGTAGAGGCAGCAAACCTAGGCCCTGGGCTTCATTGTGGGGAGAGCTGTGGCTGGGGTAATACATTTGATATTCCTATTACTGTGAAATGTATTCGAGCCATTGGTAGTGGATACAATGAAATCAGTACGCCGATCGAGTATGTATTCAACATTGTCAAATACATACTGACAGCATGTTACTCTTGGGACAGGCTCTTCAATGTGGTAAGCAGCTGACAACTCTAGCTGTTGAGCATTTTTACACAATAACTCACTTAACAACTGCAAATAAGTACTCACTTAATAAATTGAAAATAATTTCATTACATAAACATAAGCTCAGTAATGCCATTTTGTCTATTCACGTAAGAGAACTGGACACCAAATGCTTGGGAGGTATAGTCTGTAAACTGAAACGCTAGCTGTGCGCGTGATGAGGGGAGTTGCCTTTGCCGAAAGGACGCTGCATCTGCCGTACATGATAATTTCCCCTTTAGCAGTGTGGAGCAGTGTACGGAGAAGAATCTGTCCATACGCGTTTCTTTCGTAAGTATAATGCAACTCATATGTGCATTCCGCGTAGTGGTAACACACTTTGTGGAAAATAAACACCTCCGGCGTCGTCTAGGCACAGCATCGCCAATGAGTCATAAGGCGCGCTACGGAAGACCAGGTATAGCTGTGTGAAATACCCATTAGTTTCTTCTGATGTAGTGGGGTCCAGAGAGTGAAGAATCGCCTGCTCGCTCTTCGGTTTATACAGAGTGATTTTTTCCACCGTGTACAAACTCGAGGAGGTGATCGATGAGAGGATACGGAGCAAAAAAAGGTCTAATGAACTTATGTCCGGCCGGCCAGTGTGGCCTACGGTTCTAGGCGCTTCAGTCTGGAACCGCGCGACCGCTACGGCCGCAGGTACGAATCCTACCTCGGGCATGGATCTGTGTGATGTCCTTAGGTTAATTAGGTGCAAGTAGTTCTAAGTTCTATGGGACTGATGACCTCAGGTGTTAAGTCCCATAGTGCTCAGAGCCATTTGAACCATTTGAACTTACGTCCGGAAATGCATGGTTTCCATGCTAGACACCATTTAATACGATCATACGTTGTTACAGAGACTGTGCTCCAATACGCGCTGTACCATGCAGCCGTAGCTACAGTATGTGTGAAAAATGGTTTCCATGTGCCTCAACGCATGCTTGTATTCACCGTAGCATGTTCTGTCTCACACTTTCACATCGGTCAGGCTGCATCCGAATAGTATCAAAGGCAGCATGAGTACGCTGCTCCATTGTCTCCACATCTGGATTGGGCTCTGCGTACACGATACTTTTGAGATGGCCGCATAACCAGAAACCGCACGGGTTGGGATCCGGTGAGCGAGACAGCCATGCAACTAGACCCTAGCCCTCCCCCCCCCCCCCCCCCCCCCCCGTCCGATCCATCGACCAGGGAAGACACGATTAACATTCGTCCTGACATTAACGGCTAAACGGGATGGAGCTCCATGTAGCAACCACATAACCCTTCACATCATCAAAGGCACTTTTTCCAGTGGTGGAAGCAAAGTCACCCGCAAGGAACGCCGATAGTTTCGGCTGGTTCCAAAATACGGTCGCCAGTTATCTCGGCCTACACATCCCGCCTGCACCGATGCTGATGGTTCGTTGTCACCATACCATGGAGGTTCTGCATACTATCTCACTAATGGAAGTTGAAGATACCACTCCGCATACGTAAAAGTGGCCTCATTTGTGAACAGGCTGGATTACACTAATCTCGGGGTCGTGGCTGCCTGGTGAAGAAACCAGTGACAAAACTGCTCCCAGTTTGGAAATTCTGTCCCTAGTAAGCCCTGCACACGCTATAAGTGATAAAGAGTAGTAGCAATTGTCATGGACAATGTTCCACACGGTCGTCTGGCTTATCCCGTAGCGGTGGCCAGCTGTCTGGTACTGACAGGGCGGTCGCCTTCCACAGTGTTAATCACATTTTCCTTCAAGTCTGGTGTCTGAACATTTCGGTACGTCCTTCAGGATTTCCTGCTTCTTGAAACGACCCTGTCTCAGATACACAGCGAAACACTGTGGCAAACATTAAATCCTATGTTTGCTGTCGGCGGGGATAGGTCTCCTGTAACAACCTTGCTGCCCGTCGGCTGCTGCCATTTCCCTTTCCGTAAGTAAACACCAAGTCGGAAGCACTTGATTCGAACACGGAACTATTGTGCACAACTCTGAATCACATCCAATACAAGGTGCGTCAGTAAGAGATGTGAATCGGTCACAGAATTACCAATCACTATGGCAGGAGAGGGAGGTAGGACATAACGTAGATTATGAGGAACAGTAGCACTTTCTAGGAGGAAACCATGCATACTGTAACTGCGACTGCATGGTACAGGGCGTGTTAGACCGCGGTCACTCTAACAAAATATGATTGAATAAATGGCCTCTAGCATGGAAATCATCAATTCCTAGACATAAGTTCATCAAATCTTTTTTGTTCCATATCCTTTAGTCGATCAATCCCTAGAGTTTGTGCACGGTGTGAAAAAATCACCCAGTATACCTAGGAAGGAAGGAAGGAAGGAAGTGCATGACCGCAATTCGGCGAGCTATCTTCCATCGCGCATCTACCCTCCACTCCGCCACCTCCCTTCGTTTCCAATTCTGTCACACCCCTAGAACACAATTTATTAATTAATGCGATTTTATTCCACTTTCTTATGGTATCCACATTTAATATTTGTTCTTAACCCAATTCTTTTAACAATGAACATTATTTTTTAATTAAAACACTTTTTAACAATCTCCGATTTTTCTATCCCATGTAATGCAGAAACTGTTAGTCCCAGAGAAAAAACGAGTCAGGCGTTTTTTGTAGGACATTTAATGTAGCTTGATTTTGAACTGGGAAATATTTTCGCTAGAAACTCCGGTTTATGAGTCAGTCAAGAAAAACGTAAAAAAGTTACCTTTCGACGCCTCCCCCTCCCCCCTCCCCTCCATACCACCACACCACCACCAAGACCCCCATGCTCACACCTCCCTGGTCAATATTTCTGTTTTTTTTTTTCATAGCATTCCATCCAATAACTGCACGTATCTTTGTGGCTATACGAAGTTTTTCCCTTAATTTTCCTTCGTTGAAAAAAAATGGCTCTGAGCACTATGGGACTTAACATTTGAGGTCATCAGTCCCCTAGATTTAGAATTACGTAAACCTAACTAACCTATGGACATCACACACATCCATGCCCGATGCAGGATCCAACCTGGAACCGTAGCAGCAACGCGGTTCCGGACTGAAGTGCCTAGAACCGCTCGGCCACACCGGCCGGCTCCTTCGTTGACTTGATTAATTTTTGTTCAAATTAAATACCTTGTGAGTAGCATTTTATTTATGGAGCTTCTGGTGCACAGTTCAAGCATCCGCCGCTAGTAAGCACTGCAGTCGCTGAATCTAAGATGATGCTAGACGGAAATTCAAAAATCCAAGACCGCAGCGCAGGAAATTCAAAAATGCAAGATGGCAGTAGCAGTATCTGTGTCTTACAAAACGATTTACTTGTGGAAACATTTGAGGGTCCGTTGTGCCTTACGCCAAGTATGATACAGAGTCGAACTGTGGATATTCACAAGTGCTTCGCTTGAATATGACGCAATTTCATTATATGTCTTTCAACACAAAGCAAATTTCAGATCGTTTGAACAGTTTTGGTCATGGCATCAGAATGGCTGCTAATGCAAGAGAGCTAATTCTGACATCTTGGATTTTCTTACCGATTTTTTGAAATTCTGTTCAATTATTTTTTAATTTTGTTTTGATTTCTCACTAGTGCACTGGACTAGTTCCATCATCTTGCGCCTTAGAATTTCCTACCGTCGCCATCTTGCACATTTGAATTTCCTGCTCCCACCATCTTGGATTTTTAATTTCCTACCAGTGACGTATTGGATTCAGTGAGTGCAGCTCCGACTAGTGGTGGGTGGTTGAACTATACACCAGAACACCCGTACTTTTGTTAACTGAAATATTTCCATTACAAATTAAACACATTTGTTTGCTTCACTAAAGAAGTACAAATTTTTTCTCCTGCCCTGAAATGATCTGCTGACATTCGAAACTTTTCTCTTCCTCTTCATATGTTCGGAAGCCATGGACAGCACTGGAAAATAAAACTGTTTGCAGATTGAAATCTGCTTTGTCATTACAGCGAAATAGTATAGAAGAATGAGAATCCACGCCAGTTTATATTTGCAGGCTACTATTCGACATTAGCAGATATATCAAAGAACTGGCGATTGTTATTGTACGTACATGTCGGTGAATTGGAAATTCACAGACAGATGGCTCCATAGACATCTAGATTTTCCTTCTTCATAAAGTCCCGAAGCACGCACACATATATATATGAGAGAGAGAGAGAGAGAGAGAGACGAAGATCAAGAATGATCACGCAGAATAACTGACACGAGTCACTACATCTTGACTTTTTCAATTGTCCTCGTGGAACTCTCAGTGATCGCTTTCACTGACTTGCAAGCGGATTATTGCTTAAGCTGCTTGCTGTACGGCAACAGATAAATCCAAGGAGATGGAGAAGGGCAAGGCATCAGCTCAGAAGAGGAAGTTAATCTAGAATGGGACTACTAAGCACCGTACTGGCGTATTAATCGTGATTGAAGACAACTGGGATCTATGGCGCTGTCTATAAGAAAGAGTGTTGCAGCAGCATCAAAGGTTTAACATCATATGGTTGCAAAATTGTCGATCCATGCCGGCAAGCCGCTGATGTACTAAAGGAAAAGGAAGTTTAAAATTTAACGTCCCATTGACGTCGAGATCATTAAAGACGAATTTAACGTTCAAATCGGTAAAGTTTGAGGAACAAAACTGGCTGTGGCCCTGTACAAGGATTAGTCCACGCTTTCATCTGGCGTGATTTACGGTAAACATGGGAAAACGAAACATGAATATTCGGAAAAGGGTAAGGGCGCTACTCTTGAAGGTACGCCCAGCATCCTATCCGCTATGCCACCTCGACTGATAATTGTTTTAGATTAAAGCATTTTATATTTATGTGTTTTTTTTAGGCCTCTCTTCCACACTCGCTGTTTTACAAGAAATGTGCGAGCTGTTCCGTCTCTTGTGAGTGTATAAACCCTTATTTGAACCAAACGTATTTTGCTTTATTTGAAAGCATCGTCAGTGGTTAGTTCTTAGGCTCCACGAGTATTCCCACGTGTTCTTGTGTACAGAGATACTCAGTTTTCGCACTGCACTAACACACAATATTGTCTTGCTGCATTTCTTTATACAGGGTGCTTTAAACTCTTTGCGTCAAACGCCTAGGGTTGACAGATTACATCATGGGGAACAATTTTCGTTAGAGACAAGTAGTTCGCTGCTATGTCCCCTGCACGTTTGAAGCAAACACATTGAAACGTTCATTATATCCACAATCACCTGTTGTTAGTTCATCAAATAACTTGGATAACTTGGTTGAGGAAAGGAAAGCAAAATATAGACGATTCAACAGAAGGACAAAATGAAATAGGAAAAAAAGTGGAAACATCTGTGTAAGGTGAAAGGAAGACAGAGATGTAGCAGTTGGTCTCGGGCAGGGTGAATTGGAGACAGCAGTTGAGTCAAGAAGTTGCCATTATGCAGAATACTGTGTGACGATCATACTCTCCATCTACGTCCGTACATCACAAACCACTCTACGGTATGTGCCGGAGGTTTCTTCTGGCAGGAACAACGATTGTCAGATTTTCACGTTGCAATAATTCCGCGATGCGTAATATTTTACCCTACTCTTCCCGAAACTTGCTTTCTCGGCATTTCAGTAGTAAAACTCTCCGTGATTCACAACGCTTCTCCCACAGATTCTGCTAGTGGAGTTTGTTGAGCATCTCCGTAATGCTTTCGCGCCAACTAAACGACGCTGTGACGAAACGCGCCGCTCTTCATTGGACCATTTCTACACTCCTGGAAATTGAAATAAGAACACCGTGAATTCATTGTCCCAGGAAGGGGAAACTTTATTGACACATTCCTGGGGTCAGATACATCACATGATCACACTGACACAACCACAGGCACATAGACACAGGCAACAGAGCATGCACAATGTCGGCACTAGTACAGTGTATATCCACCATTCGCAGCAATGCAGGCTGCTATTCTCCCATGGAGACGATCGTAGAGATGCTGGATGTAGTCCTGTGGAACGGCTTGCCATGCCATTTCCACCTGGCGCCTCAGTTGGACCAGCGTTCGTGCTGGACGTGTACACCGCGTGAGACGACGCTTCATCCAGTCCCAAACATACTCAATGGGGGACAGATCCGGAGATCTTGCTGGCCAGGGTAGTTGACTTACACCTTCTAGAGCACGTTGGGTGGCACGGGATACATGCGGACGTGCATTGTCCTGTTGGAACAGCAAGTTCCCTTGCCGGTCTAGGAATGTTAGAACGATGGGTTCGATGACGGTTTGGATGTACCGTGCACTATTCAGTGTCCCCTCGACGATCACCAGTGGTGTACGGCCAGTGTAGGAGATCGCTCCCCACACCATGATGCCGCGTGTTGGCCCTGTGTGCCTCGGTCGTATGCAGTCCTGATTGTGGCGCTCACCTGCACGGCGCCAAACACGCATACGACCATCATTGGCACCAAGGCAGAAGCGACTCTCATCGCTGAAGATGACACGTCTCCATTCGTCCCTCCATTCACGCCTGTCGCGACACAACTGGAGGCGGGCTGCACGATGTTGGGGCGTGAGCGGAAGACGGCCTAACGGTGTGCGGGACCGTAGCCCAGCTTCATGGAGACGGTTGCGAATGGTCCTCGCCGATACCCCAGGAGCAACAGTGTCCCTAATTTGCTGGGAAGTGGCGGTGCGGTCCCCTACGGCACTGCGTAGGATCCTACGGTCTTGGCGTGCATCCGTGCGTCGCTGCGGTCCGGTCCCAGGTCGACGGGCACGTGCACCTTCCGCCGACCACTGGAGACAACATCGATGTACTGTGGAGACCTCACGCCCCACGTGTTGAGCAATTCGGCGGTACGTCCACCCGGCCTCCCGCATGCCCACTATACGCCCTCTCTCAAAGTCCGTCAACTGCACATACGGTTCACGTCCACGCTGTCGCGGCATGCTACCAGTGTTAAAGACTGCGATGGAGCTCCGTATGCCACGGCAAACTGGCTGACACTGACGGCGGCGGTGCACAAATGCTGCGCAGCTAGCGCCATTCGACGGCCAACACCGCGATTCCTGGTGTGTCCGCTGTGCCGTGCGTGTGATCATTGCTTGTACAGCCCTCTCGCAGTGTCCGGAGCAAGTATGGTGGGTCTGACACACCGGTGTCAATGTGTTCTTTTTTCCATTTCCAGGAGTGTATGTCTTCTGTTGATCCGACCTGGTAAGAGTGACAAATTGATGAGCACTACTCAAGAATTGGTGGAACAAGTGTTTTTCAAGCCACTGCTTTCACGGATGGGATTTTTCTAATGAATCTCGGAACTCCTTTCACTACTATTGTTTTGCCATTCCATTTAAGTTAACTCCAGACCGTCACTCCTACGTATTTTACGTTAGTTACTATTTCCAGTGATTTGTTACCAATAGCGTAATCACACGTAGCAGAATTTTTCACCTACTTAAGCGTAATATTTACGTTCAGAGTCAACTGCTAGTCCCTGCACTGATCATCAATTCTCCGCAGGTTATTCTGCAGTTCGCTACAGTCTCTTGGTGCTGCTATCTTTTATAGACAACAGCATCACGTGTGAAAAGCCTCATGAAGCTTCCTACCTTATCCGGTGGATCATTTATATATAGAGACATATGCCCCTACCTATGGATTTTATGCAACCCGCATCAACGTCAAAAACCACGCGCGAGATTTTATATTCTCTCGCTCGCTACATGCAAGCTACTAGTTCTAAATAAAAAACGAACAGGACCTTTTTGTAGGAAACGTAACGTAGCTAAATTTAGTACTGCGATGCGTTTTTGCTGGAGGCTAAGGTTTTCGAGTTATTTGAAAAAAAAAAGCATCTGAGGATGACTTTTGAATGTTTGTGGAATAATTCGGTAACTTCGGCCTCTAGCGAAAATGTATCCCAGTACAGAATTTAACTACATTAAATTTCCTCCAAAGGGCCCTGTTCATTTTTTCTTTAAGCCTAACTGTTTGCCTATGGCGAGCGAGAGAATATGAAAATTGATCTTTGAAGGCGTTGTGGGTTGCCTGAAAGCCACAGGTACGATTGCCTGTGTTACCCTTTATAATATAAACAGTAACTGTCTTATCACACATCATTGCGGTAGCCCTGAAATTATCTTTACATCTTTCGAATTTGTTTCGTGAAGAACGACATGTTGAGTTCTGCCTGCATAGAAGTAGTCAATCCGGACAGAAATCTGGTCCAATACTCGGAAGCTAGTACTTTTTTCATTAAACGACAGTGCAGAACTGTATTAAATGTCTTCTTGAAGACAAGGAACACAATTACTTGTGTGCCGATGTCTATGGCGCACTGGAACTCATGGACAGACAGACAGCGAGCTTACGAGATCTTTGTTTGCGTAATCTCTCTTTATTTTTGAAGAGGAAACTTTTGTTCTCCAATAGTTACGTGATCTGTCCTACGGCTCTTCTTGAAAACGGAAATGAACAGCTATCTTTTCTATGACTAGGTACCGTTCGTTACTCCAGTGACCTATTACAAAATGTTATTAGAAGGGATGCAGGTTTCTTCGCGTAATCTCTGTGTAATGTTACCGCCGGCCGCGGTGGTCCAGCGGTTCTAGGCGCGCAGTCCGGAACCGCGCGACTGCTACGGTCGCAGGTTCGAATCCTGCCTCGGGCATGGATGTGTGTGATGTGCTTAGGTTAGTTAGGTTTAAGTAGTTCTAAGTTCTAGGGGACTGATGACCGCAGATGTTAAGTCCCATAGCGCTGAGAACCATTTGAACCATTTGTAATGTTACAGCTATCTCATCTGGTCCAGATGTTTTTCCAGTATGAAGCGATTGTAGTTTGCCGTCACTTATCTCAATATCTACCATTTTTATGCTCATACGATGACTGAAAGGAGGAACTGTGCTATGATCTTCCGCCTGAAACGACTTCGGAAAACCGAATTCGGTATTTTGGTGTTCTCTCTGTCTTCTTCCGTTCCTATGCCAATATGGTCACTGAGAGACTGTACAGGTGATTTCGATCCGCTTAATGATTTTACGAAAGACCAAAACTTCTTAGAGTTTTTAGTTTGAACAGATAGTAACACTTTACTATTCACTGAACGCTCCTCTCAGTGCTCTACTTACGCTCATTTTCACTTCGTTCAACTAGGCTTTTCTTCGCTTAAATTTGTGATGAATTTCTCTTAGTTCCGTAGCAGCTTTCTAACATGGCTGTTAACAACTGCGGGTCTTTCCCATCCCTTAAAACCTTGCTCTTTACGCACTCGTGTAAGGCGTATTAAACGAAGTTTTTGAATTTTATTCGTTTGTGCTCCACATCTTCGTCGTCGTAATCGATCCCAATGTCGCCTTATACACACTGACAAGGGGACTGTCAGACCTGGTAATGACGACTTTTGAAGAGCCTTTGGTATTCTGTTGAGGGTCCTCTCCTGAGTAACTTGCCAGCAGCTTTTCATACGATGGGCACTAGTTTGCTAGAAAATCGATGCCGAAGTTTTATGTTTACCTGTTACACCTGTAACGTCATCATGTTCCGAGTAAGCGCAAGTAGCGCAGCGGCTAAGGTTTTAGGCTGTCGCGCTGATGGTACTGGTATTAATCCTCCCATGTACACTTTTTTTTTCAATTTCATCGTACAGAATACCATTAAATATTATACGACTGTCAAAATTATTCAAAAATCGTTATTTTCACTGTAGTAACTTCACCAGTATATCAATCATTGCAACAGACTTTCTTCAAATCTGTATTCCGTTTGTGTTCATACTTAAAATGCCAGAAATATGGATAGCTTTCGCTTGATTCGTGGGGAGAGCAGGCTGAAGAGACACTATACGATAAATCTTTGTAGATGAAAGAAAAGCAAGAACCTACATCGCCAAAATTATCTCACCCAAATATACTCCACTTTACCTGCACAGTGAGGTCAGTTTTTAGAAGCAGGTTGAAAAAAATGCTACCGACTTCCTGAAGACTAATTAATAGAGAAATCGCTTCGCGAGAAGATACATAAAAAAAATTCTTTGATTCGGCATTAGTTTAGTGCAACGGCTTTCACAGGAATGATCAAATACTCGTGGATCACGTCGAAGTGGATTAAAGATACAACTTTATTTTTGAACTCAAATGAACTGTATTTTTTGGTATCGCTTCTCAAAACTCACGTGTCAGCAAAGAAGTAGCCTGCATTAAATGTGCGTGGACCTCAGCGAATTTGTGTTTCGATTGCTTCTATCATAAATAGCATCCCGAATTCTGCTGTATCGCAACAAGCGATGGAAGCAATAGCGAGTAAGACGATTCTGTAATTTATACCGAGACAAATGAAGTACACATCTGAAGAAAGCTTGTTGTAATGATTGATTTATCAATGAAATTATTATGGTGAAAATGACAGTTTTCGAACAATTTTGAATCGTATATACTGTTCGTTGATATTCTGCGCGACGAAATTCAAAGAGAGAGAGTAGATCCTGTCCTATCAGCGTGGTAAGCTGTGAACCTTAGCCACTGCGCTTCCTTCTCTTGGTCGTAACATATCTAACGTTGCAGCTATAGAGGGTACGCACAAAAATTCAACATCTATTTTCTCGTGAACTAGGGGCCGTCGCATGAAGAGCCTCTAGCCAAGTACTCAGAACAGGTCCCCCTACAACATACATGAGACTTATACAAACCCTTGATGAACAAATCTTATGGACCCCTTGTGAGACAAGCACTCCCATAGTAATTCATTTTTCTGCTTCGTTCCTATCTGCCGCTCTAAGTGAAGTGGTGCATTGCTTACAGTCATCCAGATTTAGGCCTACCGTCGTTCCCTAAATCGATGAAGCCAAATACCGCTAAAATAGCTGTAAAAGGGTCACTACCGAAACTTTCACCCTCCTCCCTTAATCCAAGCCTGTTCTCCTTCTCTAATGACCTCGTCGTCTTATCCTTCTCTCGGGACTGAATTATTCTTTTGTGTTTCCTTGTTCAAGAACTGAACTTCTAGCGCACAACACTCTTTCCATTCCCAGATCAATGCAGATAATTCAACAACATCTGAAATCATTCCAGAATTTACGAAAATACTCCCAGAATTGCTGCTATTCACATAATTTCAAAATCTGCTGCACAGAAAATATGTCTGCACGCACTACGTGGCAGCTGTTACGTGGTTCTGAAAATAATGCAGTGCCTAGGCATACATTAAATTACTCCTATTTCTTTATAAATAATAGGAATGTAAGGAATGGAGAGGTGGCAGTTGGAGCTATCATTTAATCTACTTTTACTATTACATGTCTTCCCCCATGAACCATGGACCTTGCCGTTGGTGGGGAGGCTTGCGTGCCTCAGCGATATAGATGGCCGTACCGTAGGTGCAACCACAATGGAGGGGTATCTGTTGAGAGGCCAGACTAACATGTGGTTCCTGAAGAGGGGCAGCAGCCTTTTCAGTAGTTGCAGGGGCAACAGTCTGGATGATTGACTGATCTGGCCTTGTAACATTAACCAAAGCGGCCTTGCTGTGCTGGTACTGCGAACGGCTGAAAGCAAGGGGAAACTACAGCCGTAATTTTTCCCGCGGACATGCAGCTTTACTGTATGATTAAATGATGATGGCGTCCTCTTGGGTAAAATATTCCGGAGGTTAAATAGTCCCCCATTCGGATCTCTGGGCGGGGACTACTCAAGAGGACGTCGTTATCAGGAGAAAGAAAACTGGCATTCTACGGATCGGAGCGTGGAATGTCAGATCCCTTAATCGGGCAGGTAGGTTAGAAAATTTAAAAAGGGAAATGTATAGGTTAAAGTTAGATATAGTGGGAATTAGTGAAGTTCGGTGGCAGGAGGAACAAGACTTTTGGTCAGGTGAATACAGGGTTATAAATACAAAATCAAATAGGGGTAATGCAGGAGTAGGTTTAATAATGAATCAAAAAATAGGAGTGCGGGTTAGCTACTACAAACAGCATAGTGAACGCATTATTGCGGCCAAGATAGACACAAAGCCCATGCCTACTACAGTAGTACAAGTTTATATGCCAACTAGCTCTGCAGATGATGAAGAAATTGATGAAATACATGCCGAGATAAAAGAAATTATTCAGGTAGTGAAGGGAGACGAAAATTTAATAGTCATGGGTGACTGGAATTCGTCAGTAGGAAAAGGGAGAGAAGGAAACATAGTAGGTGAACATGGATTGGGGGGAAGAAATGAAAGAGGAAGCCGCCTTGTAGAATTTTGCACAGAGCATAACTTAATCATAGCTAACACTTGGTTCAAGAATCATAAAAGAAGTTTGTATACCTGGAAGAATCCTGGAGATACTAATAGGTATCAGATAGATTATATAATGCTAAGACAGAGATTTAGGAACCAGGTTTTAAATTGTAAGACATTTCCAGGGGCAGATGTGGATTCTGACCACAATCTATTGGTTATGAACTGCAGATTGAAACTGAAGAAACTGCAAAAAGGTGGGAATTTAAGGAGATGGGACCTGGATAAACTGAAAGAACCAGAGATTGTAGAGAGTTTCAGGGAGAGCATAAGGGAACAATTGACAGGAATGGGGGAAAGAAATACAGTAGAAGAAGAATGGGTAGCTCTGAGGGATGAAAAAGTGAAGGCAGCAGAGGATCAAGTAGGTAAAAAGACGAGGGCTAATAGAAATCCTTGGGTAACAGAAGAAATATTGAATTTAATTTATGAAAGGAGAAAATTTAAAACTGAAGTAAATGAAGCAGGCAAAAGGGAATACAAACGTCTCAAAAATGAGATCGACAGAAAGTGCAAAATGGCTAAGCAGGGATGGCTAGAGGACAAATGTAAGGATGTAGAGGCTTGTCTCACTAGGGGTAAGATAGATACTGCCTACAGGAAAATTAAAGAAACCTTTGGAGAGAAGAAAACCACTTGTATCAATATCAAGAGCTCACATGGCAACCCAGTTCTAAGCAAAGAAGGGAAGGCAGAAAGGTGGAAGGAGTATATAGAGGGTTTATACAAGGGCGATGTACTTGGGGACAATATTATGGAAATGAAAGAGGATGTAGATGAAGATGAAATGGGAGATACGATACTGCGTGAAGAGTTTGACAGAGCGCTGAAAGACCTGAGTCGAAACAAGGCCCCGGGAGTAGACAACATTCCATTAGAACTACTGATGGCCTTGGGAGAACCAGTCATGACAAAACTCTACCATCTGGTGAGCAAGATGTATGAGACAGGCGAAATACCCACAGACTTCAAGAAGAATATAATAATTCCAATCCCAAAGAAAGCAGGTGTTGACAGATGTGAAAATTACCGAACTATCAGTTCAATAAGTCACAGCTACAAAATACTAACGCGAATTCTTTACAGACGAATGGAAAAACTGGTAGAAGCGGACCTCGGGGAAGATCAGTTTGGATTCCGTAGAAATGTTGGAACACGTGAGGCAATACTAACCTTACGACTAATCTTAGAAGAAAGATTAAGAAAAGGCAAACCTACGTTTCTAGCATTTGTAGACTTAGAGAAAGCTTTTGACAACGTTAACTGGAATACTCTCTTTCAAATGCTGAAGGTGGCAGGGGTAAAATACAGGGAGCGAAAGGCTATTTACAATTTGTACAGAAACCAGATGGCAGTTATAAGAGTCGAGGGACATGAAAGGGAAGCAGTGGTTGGGGAAAGAGTGAGACAGGGTTGTAGCCTCTCCCCGATGTTATTCAATCTGTATATTGAGCAAGCAGTAAAGGAAACAAAAGAAAAATTCGGAGTAGCTATTAAAATTCATGGAGAAGAAGTAAAAACTTTGAGGTTCGCCGATGACATTGTAATTCTGTCAGAGACAGCAAAGGACTTGGAAGAGCAGTTGAACGGAATGGACAGTGTCTTGAAAGGAGGATATAAGATGAACATCAACAAAAGCAAAACGAGGATAATGGAATGTAGTCAAATTAAATCGGGTGATGCTGAGGGGATTAGATTAGGAAATGAGACACTTAAAGTAGTAAAGGAGTTTTGCTATTTAGGGAGTAAAATAACTGATGATGGTCGAAGTAGAGAGGATATAAAATGTAGACTGGCAATGGCAAGGAAATCGTTTCTGAAGAAGAGAAATTTGTTAACATCGAGTATAGATTTAAGTGTCAGGAAGTCGTTTCTGAAAGTATTTGTATGGAGTGTAGCCATGTATGGAAGTGAAACATGGACGATAACCAGTTTGGACAAGAAGAGAATAGAAGCTTTCGAAATGTGGTGCTACAGAAGAATGCTGAAGATAAGGTGGGTAGATCACGTAACTAATGAGGAGGTATTGAATAGGATTGGGGAGAAGAGAAGTTTGTGCCACAACTTGACTAGAAGAAGGGATCGGTTGGTAGGACATGTTTTGAGGCATCAAGGGATCACAAATTTAGCATTGGAGGGCAGCGTGGAGGGTAAAAACCGTAGAGGGAGACCAAGAGATCAATACACTAAGCAGATTCAGAAGGATGTAGGTTGCAGTAGGTACTGGGAGATGAAGAAGCTTGCACAGGATAGAGTAGCATGGAGAGCTGCATCAAACCAGTCTCAGGACTGAAGACCACAACAACAACTATTACATGTACTCCATGACACAGATTTTTCTCAGGTAACACAAAAAGTGGGTATACAGTCTGACGATCTGCGACGGCATCGTAGCACTGAACTTCCCGGGTTGTCCATTTCAAAGCTCCCCCATTTCAAGAACCCAGCAGAAAACAGGAAAACAACAGTAGATATAATAATGAAATTGTATCGTATGCTAGAATATCTCGAAGAATTATTTAATAATCCTCAATACACCTCCACATGCGCTCTATTCGTAGCACGAAGAATATCACGTCTGTATCAGTTTCTTGCCGTTTTCTTCGTAACATGTCCAGTGTCACTGTTGCAATCGCATCAGCGATACGACATCTTAACACTGGAATATCGTGCACTTTAGCTGCGTACACGCAGCCCTTCACGAATCCCCACAAGAAAAAATCTAGAAGGCTAATGTCGGGGAAACGTGGTGGCCGGGGAGTGAGCTCTCCGCGTCCTATGGTATCCGTAACTTGCAAACAGCCGTTGACCAATGCGGATGAGCGCCATCTAGTTGAAAGATCTTGTTGGTTTGCAAATCTTACATCTGAGGATGCAGAAACTGGTCCAACATGTCCAGATACACTGACCATTTCACTGTGTTGTCTGCGAAGATGAACGGTCCGACAATTCAAAGAAAAATGTTTCAAATGGCTCTAAGTACTACGGGACTTAACATCTGAGGTCATCAGTCCCCTAGATTTAGAACTACTTAACCTAACTAACCTAAGGACAGCACACACATTCATGCCCGAGGCATGATTCGAACCTGCGACCGTAGCAGCCGCGCTGTTCCGGACTGAAGCGCCTAGAACGGCTCGGCCACAGCAGCCGGCTCCGACAATTCTGTAGTGCAGGGCTTCCCAACCTTTTCAGCTGGCGGACCCCTTCTTCAGTCGAAAATCCATGGCGGACCCCTAGTCAGTCAAGAGCACAGTAGCTTTAACTTTCAAAGCAAAACCCATGGGAACTGAAAGCTTCTTAATGCAAGTGCCATGTTTCCAATGACCCCCCCCCCCTCCCCCGAAGTATCAATAGTCATTGGTTTAGAGATGAATGAAAACAACTTGAAATTAACGATCCAACTTGAATTTCCACTGTATCCAAACATTTACTAGTGGAATTACTCCCTTTGTTCAATACACTATAGCCTGATTAAAATTACTTGGTAATTGACAGTTCACGCGTTGGAGCTGCCTTCCTCCAAGAGCAATCAACGTCACGTCCAAACTGTTCGCTGTTGACAAGCTGACGCTTGTGGTCTGTTCACTTCCACTGTTTGGCTACTGTTGTGTAACGAGCATGCATATTTCGTAACAGCCGTGTGTGTGTGTGTGTGTGTGTGTGTGTGTGGTTTTTCGTGAAATCCGAGGAAAAATGTTCAAATGTATGTAAAGTCTATGGGACTTAAATGTTGAGGTCATCAGTCCCTAGTCTTACATACTATTAACCAAAGTTTAACTTCCGCTAAGGACAAAACACACACACACACACACACACACACACACACACACACACACACACACAAACGCACACGCCCGAGGGAGGACTCGAACCTCCGGCGGGAGCGGCTGTGAAGAAAAGAGGCAGACCCACGATTTGGGATATAAACACATCACGAAAGAAAAGAGGCCAAGGAATTGCCTTTAAAGGACTATTGTGACATCTGTTGTGCAATTTGTGGGAATACATTCACCCAGTTTACATGCGTCTCCAAAACCGGATTTCGTAAGCCGATGTCCCAGTTCCGCTTTTGGTTGGTCAGGTAAACACTTCAAAATCAATTCTGGAAATCTGCTTTTATAAAGCCGTTTTCCAGTTCCACAATAGATTTTCGTGGCCATGTAAACAGCTTATTTTTACGTCTTTGCGTATCTACTGAGCGGCAGCTGTCAGTCCACAGCCGGCAGCTAGCAGGCGGCGTGGCAACAGTTTAGCCACAGCTGACAACTTCAACTACTACTTGGACACTATATCGTGGCAGTCAGCCTCGACTACAAACAAATTAGGAAAACAAACAAACAGACTCTCTTATTTCTATATAAAAAGACAAAGCATTTCACAGAACGTAAGATTTTTTTTCTCAAAGGAAACAATTCTGGCAGAGGTGGTTTACCTTTTACAAGGTGGCACGTGAAAAGTCATCATTTGTTTATGCTCGCACCCAGTTGCCTCAATATAGTGTCAGAGTAATAGCAAGTAATTGTAATTGAAGTATAGCCAGGCCGTATTTTTAACTGAGAGGACGGAATATACGTATTATAAAGAAAAGAAATGAGCTTTAGAGATCATTTTAATTTTCGAAACAAAAATATTAATGCCAACAGAATTCAATTAATAATTATTTTGTAAATGATAGAAGACAGAAACAAAATTCCTACAGAGCTATAGTTCAGGTACGTTCACCGAGAATCTACGAAGAAAAATGCTTTCTTCTTTACTGTGGATGAGTCTGCAGGAATAATAATGGAATCCTAACGTGATAGTTGAGGGTGCGTCTGCTGACACAATTTTCAAAAGTTGGGTTCAGTTCTTGACAACTGGAGACGGATGTCTGGTTCCGCATCTAGACAGCTTCGGTGCTTAGTTTTGTGGGCAGCATAGATCGAGAATCCAGATTCACACATGTATGTTGTGGCAAACGGAAGAAGTACAAGTTTTGCCTTTTCAACAAGGGGGTAGTATTTCTTGTTATCCAAACAGATCCAAAAGCGTGAGTAAGCGTCAGTGTCAAAACTTGATTTCAAGGTAGGGTCTATGGCAATTTCTATCAACAACTCATATTCATTTGATGATAGAATGTTCGGCTTTTTGGATACAGTGGATGGGTTGACCACCCATTCGTATTTCTGCAGCCTCTCATCTTAAGCTGTTGGGAAATAATTCTCTAACAATGACATCAAGTATCAGAGGTGTTCCAGGATTTGATGAAACAATTCTTCCCAAGCACCAATGTTTTGTTTTTCAAAAACTCCTTGAGAAGAGGAAAACACTCGACCTCCCCCTCCTCGACACTCTCTGCCCAAAAATTGATTTTCCTCTTGAATACTCGAACTTTGTCAATAGCAGTGACCTTTGTTTCACTTTGCCCTTGGAGTAAAATATTCATTTCGTTCATTTTGGAGAAAATATCTGACAAATAGGCAAGTATACACTGCCAATTTTCGTCATTAATAAGGTCTGCTAATTTGGTGTTATGCTCCAAAAGGAAAGCTAAGACTTCCAATCTTAATTCTTACAACGGAGAGAGTGCATTCCCACGTGAGAGCCACCTCACTTTTGTGTGGAGAAGCAGGGAATGATGAAGGTTTCCCATATCTTCACATAGTTTTGTGAAAAGTCTTGACTTCAACGGCCTTGATTTTATGTAGTTAATGATTTGAATGGATTCGTCTTAAACTTTCTTGAACGAAACAGACATTTGTTTCGTAGCTAAAGCGTATCTGTGGAGGACACAATGACTACTGCTGCAATTCTTGGCGTTCTCTTTTATTTTCGTTATTGCTCTGACTGTAGGACCCGTCGTAGCTTTTGCACCATCTGTGCACACATTTATGCAATTAGACCATGGAACTTCGTTAGTCCTGAAAAATCATACAATAGAGAATAGACGGAATATTTCAGCAGCTGTTGTGTTGGCAGGTAGTGCTCTGCACAAAACTAGGTCCTCCTCAAAACATCCAGAATATTCATAACGGACAAAAGCCAATAAAATCGCTTATCCTGCAACATCAGTGGATTCGTCTATCTGCAGAGAAAATGAATTGTGTTGGATGACAGAAACAGTATCGTTTGATAATGGCACCGAAGATACAAGCTTTTCTGTCTTTTTGTATAGCATGTAAGAAACAATATCATTAGCACACGGCTTTATGAGATTTTCTGCAATGGTATGAGCTTTGCCTGTTTTAGCCACTTGATAACTAACCAAGAAAGAAGCTTTTAATGAATTTTCATTAATTGTTTTTGCATGAGTTTTCATGCAATGCTGAGAAGCAGCTAATTCAGCACTCTTCCTTTTGAAAACATCGATGTCTTTAGCCTGGAAATCCAGGTGAGTACCTTCAGAATGACGGTGCAATTTAACTGGAACCACTGAACTGTTCGGAAGGACTCGCGCACAAATTACACACTGAGCTTTACCCTCCTTTGTCTCCATAAAGCCTATTTCTAAATAGCTTTCGTTGTACTTACGCTTCTTGGTTATTCCACTTCCACAGGATATTGCAACCAATGGAGTACTTGCAGCCTTTTCACATAATACACTCCTGGAAATTGAAATAAGAACACCGTGAATTCATTGTCCCAGGAAGGGGAAACTTTATTGACACATTCCTGGGGTCAGATACATCACATGATCACACTGACACAACCACAGGCACATAGACACAGGCAACAGAGCATGCACAATGTCGGCACTAGTACAGTGTATATCCACCTTTCGCAGCAATGCAGGCTGCTATTCTCCCATGGAGACGATCGTAGAGATGCTGGATGTTGTCCTGTGGAACGGCTTGCCATGCCATTTCCACCTGGCGCCTCAGTTGGACCAGCGTTCGTGCTGGACGTGCAGACCGCGTGAGACGACGCTTCATCCAGTCCCAAACATGCTCAATGGGGGACAGATCCGGAGATCTTGCTGGCCAGGGTAGTTGACTTACACCTTCTAGAGCACGTTGGGTGGCACGGGATACATGCGGACGTGCATTGTCCTGTTGGAACAGCAAGTTCCCTTGCCGGTCTAGGAATGGTAGAACGATGGGTTCGATGACGGTTTGGATGTACCGTGCACTATTCAGTGTCCCCTCGACGATCACCAGTGGTGTACGGCCAGTGTAGGAGATCGCTCCCCACACCATGATGCTGGGTGTTGGCCCTGTGTGCCTCGGTCGTATGCAGTCCTGATTGTGGCGCTCACCTGCACGGCGCCAAACACGCATACGACCATCATTGGCACCAAGGCAGAAGCGACTCTCATCGCGGAAGACGACACGTCTCCATTAGTCCCTCCATTCACGCCTGTCGCGACACCACTGGAGGCGGGCTGCACGATGTTGGGGCGTAAGCGGAAGACGGCCTAACGGTGTGCGGGACCGTAGCCCAGCTTCATGGAGACGTTTGCGAATGGTCCTCGCCGATACCCCAGGAGCAACAGTGTCCCTAATTTGCTGGGAAGTGGCGGTGCGGTCCCCTACGGCACTGCGTAGGATCCTACGGTCTTGGCGTGCATCCGTGCGTCGCTGCGGTCCGGTCCCAGGTCGACGGGCACGTGCACCTTCCGCCGACCACTGGCGACAACATCGATGTACTGTGGAGACCTCACGCCCCACGTGTTGAGCAATTCGGCGGTACGTCCACCCGGCCTCCCGCATGCCCACTATACGCCCTCGCTCAAAGTCCGTCAACTGCACATACGGTTCACGTCCACGCTGTCGCGGCATGCTACCAGTGTTAAAGACTGCGATGGAGCTCCGTATGCCACGGCAAACTGGCTGACAATGACGGCGGCGGTGCACAAATGCTGCGCAGCTAGCGCCATTCGACGGCCAACACCGCGGTTCCTGGTGTGTCCGCTGTGCCGTGCGTGTGATCATTGCTTGTACAGCCCTCTCGCAGTGTCCGGAGCAAGTATGGTGGGTCTGACACACCGGTGTCAATGTGTTCTTTTTTCCATTTCCAGGAGTGTATATCCGGCTGTGGAGCTTCTTGTGATTGTTCTTCCTTTGGTCGTCCTTCCTCCTCATTCATTGCAACTGGAAACTTCCCTTGATGTGAAGGTGATGGAGAAACTGCACCCTTCTTCAATGATCCTGACTTCAGCCACCGATCCATGTTAGATGTAATAAACTGGTCAAAAATCGACTTATGAAATAGGTAGTGCACTGACAAAGCAAGTTTAACACTTAATGATGCCTTGGGCCGCATACGTGCCAGCGAGCGCTGTGATTGGTCGACAAAGCTCGCTCCGTGCATGCGTAAAAGGTTTCAGCGCATCTAGCACCGTGAGCCGGCGCACAAACGACCCCCGTATTGTTGCGAAACAGTCGATCAGAGAAGCCGCATTCTTCGGCACTACTTATGCGTTCTTACTTAGGAATCGCAAAAGCTGCTTGGGAATACGACCTGAAGTAAAAGTACACTTGTTTTTGAAACGAAAAAAAATAGTGATGAATTTGATTTTCACATTTTTATTCAATAATTTTACTCATTATTTTCCACTATTTGGTGAAAGAGCCGGCGGACCCCTAAGGGGTCCGCGGACCACACGTTGGGAAGCCCTGCTGTAGTGTATCAGTCCACAGCAGACGATCAGTTTAGGGCTATGACGAACATGTTCAATGATAGCGTGAGGATATTGTGAGTCCCAAATCCGAACATTATGCCGATTAACGGTTCCTGATACATGAAAGGTTGCCGTCTTTCCAGGAAGCAGACATTCATGCAATGCGCCGCAGCTTATCCGTAGCAAATTGTTGCCTGTATGGTTTGTCGTTCGGCAACAGTTGTGACAGAATTTGCACATAGTATGAAAATAAGTGAAGACGCTCGTGTACTACACGATGTAATGTTGGTCGGGATAGGTTTACTCGCAAATATGTGCCGAACTGATTTACGACGGCTTCTGAGAAACGCTTGTGTGATTTCCTCCACTGTCTCTTCCGAAACAATGGGACTTGCACTGCCAGAATGTTTCAGAACACTTCCAGTTGACAGAAATGTACGATACCATACCTTAATTGTTTTTACATGTGATGCATCACATCCATACAACGTACGATAATCTACCTGCGCAGTAATCGGCGATTGTGTTTCTGCAAACCACACTACTGCCTGCGCACGCAGCTGTGGAGTCCTCGTTTTTAATTCATGCGATCACGCTCTCCTCTGTTGGCAATAGTTGGCAAGTCTAATACAAGAATATAAATTCTATGTGTGCTCTAGTATATGGTGCACATTAGCTATCGTATATAATGCGCTTCTTTTTCCTGGACATTCAAATTGTGGAAGATTTCAAATGGATGCCCTATATTTCTTCAACCACCAAGATTAAAACCAGCATCCTTCGACAGCTGAGATCACACAAAATGTCCCACACGTTTTCAAGGCGACCGCTCCGTTCGTCCACAGATCACGCATCTATCGAATCCTCGCAGAGGCGCCGTGGCGGCAAAAGAAAGTCTTTGTTTGCGTGAGCGCAGTCTGGATTATCGGGCGCGTGCTCTGCGTGTTGATTCCTGGCGAAGTAAATCAGACGGGGAAGGAGGACGGCGGGTTCCTCCAATCAGAGGCGGATTACGGCGGCCAGCAGCCGGCAGTCGGCGCACGTTCCGCCCCCGCAGATAATGAACCGCTTCACCAGATGCGCTCAGACACTTGCTTTGTGCCGGCGCGTCCTTGCCGCCGCCCGTTCACAAAGGAGACGGCTTATTAACGTCACGCCGCGACGCGACGACGAATGCACTGCCTCCCCAGCGCCTCCGTCTCACTTTGTCTCTTCCGCATCAGCTGTAACTTTTCTTCTGTGCCCTCGTTGCCATAGCTGTTCTCCAATCTAACGCAGTGTGTATCGATAATAATGTTCACGTAATCGACGTCTTTTACGCATTCTTTCTTTTGTTCTTTCGAATCAAAGTACTTTTGATGGTTATTACACAAGTCACACCATTACTTTTGTGAAATACAGTTGCGAATATGGACACATATCGTATATACATAATGAACTGTTGGTTGGTTGGTTTGGGGGAGGGGACCAAACAGCGAAGTCATCGGTCCCATCGGTTTAGGGAAGGATGGAGAAGGAAGTCGGCAGTGCCCTTTCAGAGGAACCATACCGGCATTTGCCTGAGCGATTTATGGAAATCACGGTAAACCTTAATCAGGATGGCAGGACGCGGGTTTGAACCGTCGTCCTCCCGAAAGCGAGTCCATTGTTCTAACCAAGCGCGCAACCTCACTAGGTCACGAGTGTATGAGTGCAGGTTATAGAGATATGGTTGACGACTTATGGAAGTCTGGGTCTCGCAGTGAGTCCTGCTCGGACAGCCTAAAGGTAACGCGGCTGCCACCGATAAGCGAGACCGGTCCGGCAAGCCCGCCCAGTTAGATGAGCGGTCTCACGCACGGCTTTCCGGAGTGGTAAGGAGCACCTGGTCCCCTTGTGTCGAGATCCGGTCAGCCGGCCAGTCTGTCGATGGTTTTTAGGCGGTTTTCCATCTGCCTCGGAGAATGCGGGCTGGTTCCCCTTATTCCGCCTCAGCTACACTATGTCGGTGATTGCTGCGCAAGCAAGCTCTCCACGTACGTGTACACCACCATTACTCTACCACGACAACATAGGGGTTACAGTCGTCTGGTGTGAGACGTTCCCTGGGTGGGGGGGGGGGGGGGTCCACCGGCTGCCGAACCGCACAATAACCCTGGGTTCGGTGTGGGGCGGCGGAGGGATGAAGTGGACTGCTATAGTTGTCGTGGGGTTGTGGACCACTGCGGCTGCGGCGGGGACGGAGCCTCTCCGTCGTTTCTAGGCCCCCAGTAACATACAAATACAAAATACAAATACCGGTCCAGCACAAATTTTCATTGTCGTCATTCGATTATACAGCTGATGGTTGTCCATATTCGCAACTGCGAATGCGTGCAATGTATTTCATAACGGCTGTAGTCGGCGCAGTGCTTGTTCCTTCGAACATGCATGCATTGTATCGTACTTCTGAACAACACGGGCACTGCAGTATCGTATTACTTTTTTGTGTCGTTGTATTCTCACATTGTTAAATTTTGTCATATGATCTATCTGGGAAAACTACTGGTTTATTCAAAATTGTCTTGATACACTAGTTTACCAGGTTCGACTCCTATGAGCCATTGTCAGAATCAGTATCTAATTCTCAACTGACGGAGTAACCATAATTGACGTTAAGCGACTGTTCGGTGTGTGATTTTTGTCGCAAGTTACTGGTTCTGATGATGACTCATAAAGATCAAAAGTGGTAAAGTGTTGTAAGTTCATCCAGCACATTCAAGACAATTGCAATTGAAAAAGTATTTTTTTGTGTCCAACATCCGGGTTTACTGACACGCTCTCCATGGTTGACATACAGTGTGACGAAAAGTATCCGGACACCCCTATGTAATACGGAATTCACCGCTAGATAGCACTAGACACGGACTCACCAGTACAAAAGAAGGCGAGAGTATTGCGCTATCAGTAGAGAAGCTGTAACAGCAGATGGGTCGGTAAGGAGAACTCAGAATGGTTCAAATGGCTCTGAGCACTATGGGACTTAACAGTTGAGGTCATCAGTCCCCTAGAACTTAGAACTACTTAAACCTAACTAATCTAAGGACAGCACACACATCCATGCCCGAGGCAGGATTTGAACCTGCGACCGTAGCGGTCGCTCGGCTCCAGACTGTAGCGCCTAGAACCGCTCGGCCACTCCGGCCGGCTAAAATCGAACACAGGCGTCCCCCAAATTAATGTCCACTAGTAGGTGTCTGGGTACTCTTGATCAGACAGTATATGTCATGAATCGACAGATTCTCGTATTCTTGGAAGATACCTGAAGCGAATAAGTATAACTGACTAGTTTCAGAAAAAGGGCAGCAATAATTTTTCGTTTTTTAAATTACTCCTTACTTTTTTATTTTGTTTCCAAACGAATAATCGACACACCGACAGATAGTCATAAAGTTCTAATAATTACCCCTGAAAATACATTTACGTAATAAAAAAAATGGTTCAAATGGCTCTGAGCACTATGCGACTTAAATTCTGAGGTCATCAGTCCCCTAGAACTTAGAACTAATTAAACCTAACTAACCTAAGGACATCACACACATCCATGCCCGAGGTAGGATTCGAACCTGCGACCGTAGCGGTCACGCGGTTCCAGACTGAAGCTCCTAGAACCGCACGGCCACACCGCCCGGCTTTACATAATAAATTAGTTGTTTGTTTTGGGGAACAGGTCTGCAATCTAGGTAAATATTGAAAACCCCGAGACACGGTGCGTCAGCACGCCGCTAGACCAGGCAAAACAAAATGGGCTAGCCTGGGGTATCGCACACTAATTTGTCGTAGCCTGATAGACTAGAAAAAGAAACTAGTTTTCAAATGTACAAGTATGAGTAGGACTAAAAAGTAATGCGTTCATTAATGTCCATACTAATCGTGCATACATAACTTATAAACTAACTTTGTGACAAGTAAATAAAAACACCTACAGCCGTCCTTATGATTTTATTTTATTTTGTTGCTACCAGTTCCAACGCTTCAGTGCATCATCTGCAGGCTGTTTTTAGTGCGATAAAGGTTGATATGATCCCCATGCATACCACATCTGTTGCCATCATTACTGGACACGCAGATAATGTGTCAGCACTCCAACCACCAACTAGCAGTTGGCAGTTGATGGTTGGAGTGCTGAAACATTTTCTGCGTATCCAGTAATGCTGGGAACTCATGTGGTATGCATGGGGATCATATCAACCTGTATAGCACCAAAAGCAGCCTGAAGATGACGCACTGAAGGGTTGAAACGGGTAGCCACAAAATAAAATAAAATCATAAGGACGGCTGTAGGTGTTTTTATTTACTTGTCACGATAGTAAACGGCCGTCGTCCCAGAGACCTCCTGCTAAAAGGATGGACATACAAAAGCATATAAACTAACTTGCTCCACATCATTTCAATAAATGAATCTTTCCAATTTTACATGGAACGTCTAACTAACTAACGGTCTAACTACCTAACAAGCAGAATTTTTGGAGCTGTGACATTGCAGATGACTTTTTAGTCGTATGTATCGTCCTTATAAAGCTTTAATATTTCGAAAGAAATCGTCACTTTATCAATGGACTTCTCTTTTTTTCTTCGGGTCCTACAGCGCCCTACTACATACTGTGGTGTGAGGCTTTCCATGTTTACTGCAGAGATGTACCTCCAAACAAATATGTAATTGATTCCGCACATTTCTTTTTTATTTGTGACAAAGGTTTATGACAACCTCTCGTATGTGATCTTCACCGGGTCTCGCTTCATTTCCGTAAAATATCATAAAAATGTTATTGCTGATTATCAGTTTTTAGCCTAAGACCTATAACATAAGCATTTCAATTTTTTGTGACTGCCACATGAAACTGCATTAATTTTTAAAGAAGGGATTCCACAGATTAGTTTGCTTTTATGGGTTTTATATTTTGACAGCATGCCATCTGCAAGGTAGTCGTAAAATATGTTCCTTGTACCAACTTTTAAAATTTTATGACGTTTCCGGACTCTGGCATAAGCTTTTAGGCTGGATATTTTAGTGTGTTGCAAGGTGGCTGGTTTATCCTTTTTATTCCAGCGATCAGCCAGCCGCAGGTGTCTACTGTCTTCTTTTAATACTTTCCACGGTTTTTCCACTTTTTTACCTTGTATTGCAATTGACAGTGTGATTTTCGTTGCTTTCTGTGTAACTGGGTATGTTCAAGTTTTTTATGTCTTTCTTGTCGTTTTTATTCACAATTCTCATTTTATTCATTTTATTATACTCCTCCACACTTGCCTCATTTTGATTTATTACGGCCGGTAAAGACCTTGCTGTCGTGCTCCCTCAAAACCTCATCATCATCTTCGTTCAAAGATTAATTGTTTTTGTATACTTTCCCCCAGAATAAAAGTAATGGATATTCTGTACTTCACTAATCCATCGTATTACGCATCCTTGATGCACTTCTTTTGTGCATTTAACAAACCGACATCGTATTTTAATACCTTACTGGTCGCTCTGACGTGAGATTTAATGTGTATCAGCTAATATGATTGCTTTACATACTATCTAGTACGTCTGTTGGGTATGGCAGACCTCCAAACGACCTTCTAAATGTAGGGCAACATCACACTTGGTACTCTGCCTTCCACTTCACTTCTGTTTCCTCTGCGAGTACAGTTCGTCATTTGATGCGACTATATGTACTATACACTTGCTTTTTACACATTTTTCACTTCACTCTCATCTGGTTTCGTAGATTTTCAAACACAAACCGAAATTTAGAGAAACGTATGTCGCATGCATACCGCCAACAAAAGTGACAATTTTTAGTTTCTCACGAAAAAAATGCGTGTGAAGTACCCCAGCATGCAAGAAAATATAATGGAATTTACTGCCAACAATACTTACTTGAAAATTAAGAAAAGCGTATACTATTTCGCTACAAATTTTATAGAATTAACTAGCGAAGAGCCGCGCGGAATTAGCCGAGCAGTCTCAGGCGCTGCAGTCATGGACTGGGCGGCTGGTGCCGGCGGAGGTTCGAGTCCTCCCTCGGGCATGGGTGTGTGTGTTTGTCATTAGGATAATTTAGGTTAAGTAGGGTGTAAGCTGATGGACTGATGACCTTAGTAGTTAAGTCCCGTAAGATTAAAAAAAAAGAAAAACTAGCGAAGAAAGTCGACGTAGCGCAGGTTCTTATTTATAGCTGTGCGTCCACTCTCTGAGCTTGTGCTAATGTTTATGATGTCGTATCTCCTGAGCTAAGTGTCGTACAGAAATATAATTTTGTAGTTATATTCAGTAGTATACATGCATACGTCTGTAAAACGTGTCACGATTAGAGTCAGTAGTTAAGAAATAATAATTTAGAACGTTAAGCATCATTCGGTACTTTTATTGCATGAACAGCGGTAAAATAGTGAGCTATAATCATTTTTCGGTTTCATAATTTTGCTCGGTATTGTCAGCGATAAAGAATTTCTAAAAGGTTTGAAATTATGTGTAAAGTTTGTTGCAAGTCGCTAAGTGCTCTCATTCTCAAAATGGATAAATAAAGTCTGTAACTACGCTTCTTTTTCATCCGCACCTCCACCCCTATGAGAGGTGGATGGTTCTTACCTCTACAGCAATTGTCGCCTGACAGTGAGATATACGTGTACCGAGTTTGGATGGAATCGGTCCAGTGGTTTAGGAGGAGATGAGGAACACACACACATACACACACACACACACACACACACACACACACACACACACACACACAAGCGCGCGCGTGTACATTTTCGCAATATGTGTGGATTCTTTTAAGTCAAGTTTCCTCAGCTATTGCATATTTGACCTGTGTTACTATTCTTGCCGGTGTGCGATGTGTTGTGGCTTACTTGACCGTCGTGTTGGGTTGGTTCAGCACGGCGTTACAACTGAATACCTTGTGCGAGTTTGTGTGGTGCAGGAGCTGCAGTAAACGACTTTTTTAGTTACGTGGTGTACCTCAAAACTTATGTTTACTAAATAATTACGTATTTTACAACTCTACGAAAGTTTATTAACTTTTGTTAAGGAAGATAATTGCTTTTCAGTTTCGTAAAATAGGGTACTCGTATTCCTTGTATCACTTGTGATAGGACCCTGTCTAGGTTAATGACTAGGGATAAAATGCGGTGGCTCAGCACAAAGTTTACAGAACACAAACGTACTGCTGAAAACGAAGCCACATAACTGGTTTATGCAATTATACAGCGCTGAATTGACAATTTGAGATTAAGGAGGTGGCAGCGTTGATCCCCCGTGTTATTCAAGAAAGGTGGCAAAAGTATCCATGACCCTTCTGTCTAACAACCTCCGAAAATTCTCGTCATAGCGTCGGATTTTCATAGTACAGAGCTAACCAAAGTATGCCATGAATAACAAGTCGAATTACTTCCGCATCCGAGGCTATATTATATCATCTTGTAGTCCTTCTCGCCTATTCACAAGATACGCACCCTTTGCCTGCTAGACACCGACTGAATTATACCACAAAGGACAAAGGAGCTTTTCAGTTAGACCGCCAGATTCACCTTTCCTATTTCCGCCTACTCAGATCCGTTGCGGAGGGACTTCCTTCAAGTCTTACGTAATTACAAACATGCTTTTCCTATTCATGAACCAGTATTACAATTAAAGTTTTAACTTTCATATTTTTACAGCACATTACTTTCTAAATTTCATTCATTGATTAATTATATTTACATAGATTATCAAAAAGAATGAATAAAACATTTCCATCCATTTTACATCAAAGAGCATGATTATACAGAAGTAATATTAAGTAAAAACAGAAACAGAAGTTAGATAAGACCATTACAGGTAATACCGATAACAGTTTTACAAGGATAATAACAGATTTAAGGAACTGGAACGCACCCAAAACTGAATCCTGTGGGAGTCACCGATTTCTCTCCAGTCACTAAAATTTTCTCCGTTTCCGACGTTGTTTGAATTATTCAGTACAACTTTTTATGACCTGGCAATGGCACAACGAAGTGCAAACGAGATTTATTCATTATCTCGGTCACTATTGTAATCGCCAGAATAACAAAGAAGCAGTTATAACAATTATAACAGCGATTACAAATCCCAAAACTACTACTCTAATAAACTTTGAATTTGCAGGCCGACTATAGGACAGATAGTACTGACAGATTGATTTCGTTAATTCCAAACCAGTGGCCAAAAACAAAGAAAATACAACACGAAATAAAATAGGTCGTTAGTGTACTATCCTCCGATTCAGTGTTTTCACACGTTAATATCTCTAATTACTAAATAACAATTACCTTTAGTAATTAGACTGATCCTTAAGATAGCAGTATGGTAGGAAGAAACCAAGTACATCTCAACACACAAACGGATCTTGATTGAATTATTGTTTATCATTAAAAAAGAATTTAAAATGAGAGTATAGTTACAATAATTGATTCCTAGAGCCCAATTTAAAGCAGTTAGCGGCACAGCACTTATCAACTGACAACATTTCCGTCGAACGTCTCGCCGTCTTCTTCCTACACGTCTTGCCTCATTATTTTGATTGTTGTGTGCGTGTGAATTTCTAAGGAACCAAACTGCTGAGGTCATCGGTCCCTAGACTTACACACTACTTAAGCTAACTTATGCTAAGAATAATACACACCCCCATGCCTGAGGGAGAACTCGAACCTCCGGCGGGAGGGGCCACGCAGTCCGCGACATGGCGCCTTAAACCACGCGGTCAGTCAGCGCGGCTTGATTTTTGTCCTCAACTAGGCATTTTCCGGTGATGACTTCTCGGCTGGGGAGGGCTTTTACGCATCTAGATATATGTCGAGACTGTCCCACGCCATACTGATGCGAAGCGACTCCTCTCTCCACCTCCCATGCATAATGACATCAAAGCACCCACAGTCCAGCTCTCGTTTATACCATTTCTGTGGCCACATTTAAAATATATTGAAGTTCTACGCCCCTCATGCAAATTACATAAGTATACACACTGTGATTTTGTATCCTTACTAACAATTAACGGATTCAGAACGCAAATTAATAACGTAATTCAAAAACATATTTTATGTATTGATACAAAGTTAAGTTGTTGTTGTGGTCTTCAGTCCTGAGACTGGTTTGATGCAGCTCTCCATGCTACTCTATCCTGTGCAAGCTTCTTCATCTCCCAGTACCTACTGCAACCTACATCCTTCTGAATCTGCTTAGTGTATTGATCTCTTGGTCTCCCTCTACGATTTTTACCCTCCACGCTGCCCTCCAATGCTAAAGTTGTGATCCCTTGATGCCTCAAAACATGTCCTACCAACCGATCCCTTCTTTTAGTCAAGTTGTGCCACAAACTTCTCTCCTCCCCAATCCTATTCAATACCTCCTCATTAGTTATGTGATCTACCCACCTTATCTTCAGCATTCTTCTGTAGCACCACATTTCGAAAGCTTCTATTCTCTTCTTGTCCAAACTAGTTATCGTCCATGTCTCACTTCCATACATGGCTACACTCCATACAAATACTTTCAGAAACGACTTCCTGACACCTAAATCTAAACTCGATGTTAACAAATTTCTCTTCTTCAGAAACGCTTTCCGTGCCATTGCCAGTCTACATTTTATATCCTCTCTACTTCGACCATCATCAGTTATTTTACTCCCTAAATAGCAAAACTCCTTTACTACTTTAAGTGTCTCATTTCCTAATCTAATTCCCTCAGCATCACCCGACTTAATTTGACTACATTCCATTATCCTCGTTTTCCTTTTGTTGATTTTCATCTTATATCCTCCTTTCAAGACATTGTCCATTCCGTTCAACTGCTCTTCCAAGTCCTTTGCTGTCTCTGACAGAATTACAATGTCATCGGCGAACCTCAAAGTTTTTACTTCTTCTCCATGAATTTTAATACCTACTCCGAACTTTTCTTTTGTTTCCTTTACTGCTTGCTCAATATACAGATTGAATAACATCGAGGAGAGGCTACAACCCTGTCTCACTCCTTTCCCAACCACTGCTTCCCTTTCATGCCCCTCGACTCTTATAACTGCCATCTGGTTTCTGTACAAATTGTAAATAGCCTTTCGCTCCCTGTATTTTACCCCTGCCACCTTCAGAATTTGAAAGAGAGTATTCCAGTCAACATTGTCAAAAGCTTTCTCTAAGTCTACAAATGCTAGAAACGTAGGTTTGCCTTTTCTTAATCTTTCTTCCAAGATAAGTCGTAAGGTCAGTATTGCCTCACGTGTTCCAACATTTCTACGGAATCCAAACTGATCTTCCCCGAGGTCGGCTTCTACCAGTTTTTCCATTCGTCTGTAAAGAATTCGCGTTAGTATTTTACAGCTGTGACTTATTAAACTGATAGTTCGGTAATTTTCACATCTGTCAACACCTGCTTTCTTTGGGATTGGAATTATTATATTCTTCTTGAAGTCTGAGGGTATTTCACCTGTCTCATACATCGTGCTCACTAGATGGTAGAGTTTTGTCATGACTGGCTCTCCCGAGGCCATCAGTAGTTCTAGTGGAATGTTGTCTACTCCCGGGGCCTTGTTTCGACTCAGGTCTTTCAGTGCTCTGTCAAACTCTTCACGCAGTATCTTATCTCCCATTTCGTCTTCATCTACATCCTCTTCCATTTCCATAATATTGTCCTCGAGTACATCTCCCTTGTATAAACCCTCTATATACTCCTTCCACCTTTCTGCCTTCCCTTCTTTGCTTAGAACTGGGTTGCCATCTGAGCTCTTGATATTCATACAAGTGGTTCTCTTCTCTCCAAGGGTCTCTTTAATTTTCCTGTAGGCAGTATCTATCTTACCCCTAGTGAGACAAGCCTCTACATCCTTACATTTGTCCTCTAGCCATCCCTGCTTAGCCATTTTGCACTTCCTGTCGATCTCATTTTTGAGACGTTTGTATTCCTTTTTGCCTGCTTCATTTACTGCATTTTTATATTTTCTCCTTTCATCAATTAAATTCAATATTTCTTCTGTTACCCAAGGATTTCTATTAGCCCTCGTCTTTTTACCTACTTGATCGTCTGCTGCCTTCACCACTTCATCCCTCAGAGTTACCCATTCTTCTTCTACTGTATTTCTTTCCCCCATTCTTGTCAATTGTCCCCTTATGCTCTCCCTGAAACTCTCTACAACCTCTGGTTCTTTCAGTTTATCCAGGTCCCATCTCCTTAAATTCCCACCTTTTTGCAGTTTCTTCAGTTTCAATCTGCAGTTCATAACCAATAGATTGTGGTCAGAATCCACATCTGCCCCAGGAAATGTCTTACAATTTAAAACCTGGTTCCTAAATCTCTGTCTTACCATTATATAATCTATCTGAAACCTGTCAGTATCTCCTGGCTTCTTCCATGTATACAGCCTCCTTTCATGATTCTTGAACCAAGTGTTAGCTATGATTAAGTTATGCTCTGTGCAAAATTCTACAAGGCGGCTTCCTCTTTCATTCCTTCCCCCCAATCCATATTCACCTACTATGTTTCCTTCTCTCCCTTTTCCTACTGACGAATTCCAGTCACCCATGACTATTAAATTTTCGTCTCCCTTCACTACCTGAATAATTTCTTTTATCTCGTCATACATTTCATCTATTTCTTCATCATCTGCCGAGCTAGTTGGCATATAAACTTGTACTACTGTAGTAGGCATGGGCTTTGTGTCTATCTTGGCCACAATAATGCGTTCACTATGCTGTTTGTAGTAGCTAACCCGCACTCCTATTTTTTATTCATTATTAAACCTACTCCTGCATTACCCCTATTTGATTTTGTATTTATAACCCTGTAATCACCTGACCAAAAGTCTTGTTCCTCCTGCCACCGAACTTCACTAATTCCCACTATATCTAACTTTAACCTATACATTTCTCTTTTCAAATTTTCTATCCTACCTGCCCGATTAAGTGATCTGACATTCCATGCTCCGATCCGTAGAACGCCAGTTTTCTTTCTCCTGATAACGACGTCCTCTTGGGTAGTCCCCGCCCGGAGATCCGAATGGGGGACTATTTTACCTCCGGAATATTTTACCCAAGAGGACGCCATCATCATTTAATCATACAGTAGAGCTGCATGTCCTCGGGAAAAATTACGGCTGTAGTTTCCCCTTGCTTTCAGCCGTTCGCAGTACCAGCACAGCAAGGCCGTTTTGGTTAATGTTACAAGGCCAGATCAGTCAATCATCCAGACTGTTGCCCCTGCAACTACTGAAAAGGCTGCTGCCCCTCTTCAGGAACCACATGTTTGTCTGGCCTCTCAACAGATACCCCTCCGTTGTGGTTGCACCTACGGTACGGCCATCTGTATCGCTGAGGCACGCAAGCCTCCCCACCAACGGCAAGGTCCATGGTTCATGGGGGGACAAAGTTAAGTATTCCCTATAAAAGCTCCACAGTTTTCACTACCAGTGCGGATCAACAGAAACTCGTTTCGTCGATCTTGGAGCGTCCACGCGTTAAGCACCTACAATCTGGCCGTTATTGCAATGCGCTGTTACCGCAGATCGTGGCCATCCTACTCCTGTCTTTCACGCCGAAGGCCGGTGATTGTTACGATAATTTCACAGTCACGTGAAACGCCTAACCGATCTGGTCATCATTACGACAAGAGCATAGTGTTTACTTAGTCAGCAGCTACCCCTCATTCAGCTGCTCAATAGTGAGTCTGCTGTGCGACAGAGTTAATTAGTAAGTTAGTTTCATATTAAGTTAGTTTTATGTATTATGGCTCATCTCTATGATTAATCACAGTTATGTGAAACGAGTCAGTTTACATTAATATTACACATTCATATATAAGTATGGCTACATGCTGACCATTTAAAAGCTTTTATCTTTTAAATAGAGATATAAATTACTAATTCCTGTGCACCACCTTTTACATAGAAATTGTTCTGCAGAAGAGTGGGAATTGTCAAGAAGAAAATTTTACCGTTTCTTTTCAGATTTAACTTCGCTGTCTGACAAGCATTTTACTGTACATCATTCGGTACATGTTAAAAAAATTTTGGTTGCAACTTTGTACACCCACTTCTTGTGATAAAGACGGTAATTGATGGAATTTCTTCTTCTATTGTTGCAGCCACGTAAGTCGTGGTTCATTTTTAACTGTAGTGAGTTATTTACAATAAACCTCATGAGGAAATTTGTATACCATGTAGCAGTAGTCAACGTGCCTAATTCCTTAAACAGATGTCTACTACATGAGCGTGAGAGAGTACCACCTCGTATTATTCTTACAGGACCTTCAAGAGAAATTGTAACTTCCATTTTTAGAGAAGAGTTAGAATATTATTCCATACGACATTATTGAATGAAAATATGCAAAATATGTTAACTTATTGGTTTGTCTCTTCCCAAGGTTTACAGTGATTCAGAGATTAAATCTGGCTGAACTGAGGTTTTTAGGACATCAAAAATGTGTTTTTCCAATTTAAATTCTGATCAATATGAACACATTTAGTTCTGATGCTCCTACCCTAGGTATTACATACTCAGTATGAAGCAGAGAGCGATACCATTTGCACAAAACCACTTCATATTATTTTTAAGATCACTATTTACGATTTCTTCTGTTGCTTTGTGTGTTTGGAATCATTACAGTACTACTGCCATCTGTGAAAAGAACTACAAGTAATTCTGCTTGTTGTACGGTACGTTTATTTGTTTGAATTCATTATAAAACTCGTTTCATCTGTAAAAAGAATTAATTCTACTTGTTGTATATCAGATAGAAGGTCGTTTCCATTTATGAAAAACATTAGTGGACCTAAGAGTGAGCCTCGTTGAACCCCATATGTGGTTCCCCCTCCCCCCAGTCAGAAGAAAATCCCCTACTTACTTACGTTAAATTATTATGCACAACTTTCTAGTCTTCAGGTTAGATGTGACATTATACGCTGTTTGGTTACACAATCAGTTAATTTCGGAAGATATTGTGATTAACACAGTTAAATGCCTTATAAATGTCACAGAAAATATCTAACGGGCTTTTTGTTATTTAATGCCTCCAAAAGTATTGGGAAGATGTCATCCGTTGTTCCCTAGACACTTCCGGAGAGTTTGCGGAAAGTTATCCTCATCACTATCAAAAGATTATCCCTTTGCACTGCAACCAATCTTCTGTATTTTGTACTGTCGTCATCATTTCTTGATAATTTTGTCGTTTTGTTGTTTCCGATATATCTCCGACTACTTTTCTCCTCGGCCTCCCCTTGATTTTCTTTCCTTAACATCTGTGTGCTAAAAAGGTATTGAGTCTAAATAAATGTTCGAAAAGGTATTTGTGTAATTGCTGTGAGAGTGGTCATTGGTCTCTCAATAAAAAAGAATCTCCTCGAGCATAGCTACAACTTCTTGACGAATGACATATCGGAAGTTGTTTATTGTGCATAGCCTTTGTTCCATACGCTCTCTCTTTGAGATACCTCCATAAGACATAGTTGCAAACAGATAATTTTAAATTAGGGTATCCACAGCTAAAGTATTATACAGAATTGATTGACGAATTGATACAGTATAAAAGGTGTTTACATATAGACGTTAAAACTATTAAAATATAAAGCTGAATGAAAAGTCCAGTAGTCCGCTGTAGCTGTATTTATGTAAGTCGATTAGAGGCTCACACAACCAATTTCCTTAACCGTCTCAGTACCGGACGGCAGCCATTGCACACGCCTGGCACGCACTAGACACCTCGTATTTTCTGTTGTCAGCTGCTACGATTACTATTATGTTGCAGACAAACACACATAAGCGTGTGGGCTTCCGGGCCCAATATTTTCCTGGATACCGTTTACGAGGAGCGTCGTCTGTTGCTTAAGATACGCCCACAGGAAAGTATTTTAATAGGTAAGGTGATGACAGTTCACGATTTTAACACAGACAGGACATTCATCATTAATGATGGTTTTTATCAATTGCTAATCCAGCCACGCAAACTGTTACTCTGAGGCATTGTGTAATAACTCTCAATACCATAGGACATATATAACATACACCGGAAGATGCAACTTAAAAGTCGCGACACCGGTTGCTTGTCTCTAATCCACTAAAATAAATATAGCTACTGCGGACTATTGGACTTTTCATTCAGCTTTATATTTTGATAGTTTTAACACCTATATACCAAGTTCGAGAAACTACTGAGGTGGGGATCAGAATTAATGGGCAGAAGATAGACATGCTTCGTTATGCAGATGATATTGCTATAGTCACGGAGGCAAAAGAAGATCTAGAGGAAGTCCTCCGAACAATGGAAGAAATCCTATGTAATCAGTATGAAATGAGAATAAATAAGAAAAACACTAAAGTGAAGGATTATCGACTAATAAAATCATCACAAGATCAAAACAAACTGCAAAACGATTTAGAAAAGATATCTAAATGGTGCGAAAAGTGGCAATTGACCCTAAATCACGAAAAGTGTGAAGTCATCCACATGAGTGCTAAAAGGAATTCGCTAAACTTCGGTTACACGATAAATCAGTCTAATCTAAAGGCCGTAAATTCAACTAAATACCTAGGTATTACAGTTACGAACAACTTAAATTGGAAGGAACACACAGAAAATGTTGTGGGGAAGGCTAACCAAAGACTGTGTTTTATTGGCAGGACACTTAGAAAATGTAACAGACCTACTAAAGAGACTGCCTACACTAAGCTTGTCCGTCCTCTTTTAGAATACTGCTGCGCGGTGTGGGATCCTTACCAGGTAGGACTGACGGAGTACATCGAAAAAGTTCAAAGAAAGGCAGCACGTTTTGCATTATCGCGAAATATTGGAGAGAGTGCCAGAGAAATGATACAGGATTTGGGCTGGAAATCATTAAAAGAAAGGCGTTTTTCGTTGAGACGGAATCTTCTCACGAAATTCCAATCACCAACCTTCTCCTGCGAATGCGAAAATATTTTGTTGACACCGACCTACATAGGGAGGAACGATTACCACAGTAAAGTAAGGGAAATCAGAGCTCGTACAGAAAGATATAGGTGTTCATTCTTTCCACACGCTATACGAGATTGGAATAATAGAGAATTGTGAAGGTGGTTCGATGAACCCACTGCACGGCAGTTGAATGTGATTTACAGAGTATCCATGTGGATGTAGATGTAGATGTAGATGTAGATGTAGATGGTATGCAGTACAGGAGCAGAATATGAACCTCTGAGAATGAGAATGGAAGAGAGGAGCTGAAAGTGATAGAGGAATTTACTCACCTGGAAAGCAAAATCAGAAGGGATGGTAGAAGCCGGAAAGAAATTGCGAGCAGAATACAAAAGGCCAAAATTGCATTTAATCGGAGAAGGAACTTATTCACCAGCAACAACATTAGTCTGAAAATAAGGAAACGTATCATGAAAGGTTTTGTTCGGAGTGTGGCCCTATACAGATGTGAAACTTGGGCAAGTGGAAGAGAAGAGAGAAGACGGCTAGAGGCCCTGGAGATGTGATTCTATAGAAGGATGATGAAAATCAGCTGGAGAGACAAAGTAACAAAGAAGAGGTTCTTAGAAGAGTACAGGAAACCAGATCTCTGTGGAGCCACATCCAAACAAGAAGAGACAAACTTGTAGGGCACATCTTACGACACAACAACATCATTGGAACAATGGAAGAAGGAGCTATTGAGGGAAGGAATCCGCGGGGGCGACCAAGGATATCATACATGCAACAGATCATGAGTGACGTTGGATGTAACACATACGTGGAAATGAAGAGGAAGGCAGACAGAAGAGAGGAATGGCGCTCTGCTGCAAACCAACCTCAGGGTTGAACACTAAAAGAAAGAAAGAACACCTATATGTAAACACCTGTTATACTATATCAAATGGTCAATTAATTATGTATATTTTCAAACTGCCTACATAAATCGAATAAGCGAGGTTGGGGAGGGTGGGGGAGGGGGAAGGAGAAGGGGAGAGGGAGGCCGCGGTGCAGTATCGTAGTTGCATCATCTTGCGGTGCGTTGTTAGTTCGGGATAGGCAAAGTTGTTCAGTTCCAACGTGTCTCACAGGAACGTAACACTCCTCGCAACACTATGGATCGATTATTGCGATCGGCGGTAGTCACCGCAGCGGACTGTGACCTTAGCACAACGGCGACGCCATCAGTGCAGCTCTTGTGGTCTATCTGTGGCAAAGTTCTGTTCATTCAAGTGAAAATGTTCACTGGTACTTATCGCCATTAGGGCATTGTCATCTTAGCGAAGATTCCCTCCCAGAACGAGGTTGCATTGTGTTACGGCCGCAGCCTTCAAACTCCTGCGCAGTCATTATCTAGTACGAATGGAACAGCAAATAACTGCGAACTTTGCGCCGTAGAGGCAGACTTGACATCTGCGAAGCTGGTGCGTGCCGCTGCATAGGGCTCTCAAGAGTCTCCCACCTCACCGCTTCCAAGTTTTCAAGAGCCCATATGCTTCGTGTAGGGCCACATACCATCCTGTTATTTATGACGTTTCCTGTGACGGAATGACTCAACCCACCGGAGTCAGGTAACGCTCCATATCACGCAGTATTGCAGAGTGGCCTGGCCCCTACAGATTCAACGCTTTAATTATTCACTAGCTGATTACCCAATGTTCCACGGTTTCGGCGGCGCGGTGTCCTTCTTTTCCTGATATCTACTCATTTATTCACTAAGTTCTTTGGGCCTATTGTCTGCCATGAAGTGACATGTGATGTGGCTCAAGCTGGAAAAGCCGTTTAAAAGACCGGCTGCATTGTATGTGTCAGCAGAGCGCATTAAGTACACTATCTCCTGCTGGAAAGAGAGTTCGTGCTGTCAGATCCGAATAAAGTTACGGAATGAAAATAAGTCTTGGCTAAAATTTATGTACTGTATAATCCTAGGCTCTCATGCTACTGAAGCTGAATCACGACTGCTCGAGAAGAGAGACAGGAAAACTCTCCCGCTTCCGGAACATGCAAATATTCTCCTCTCTAATCGGCTGGATTATAATGTACCCAATCGTCTTCACAGTTTTTTGCAGACGGTATTCCCTTCTTGACTAATTGTCAATCCCAAATTCAGTTTAGTTTCAAACATTGTATTTTCTGAAAAACAAGTTTAGAATAACTCCATCTTTACTTGTCCTAATGACAGAATTAAAGATTTCTTTTCTAATATACTTAAACTGGCTACTTTACAATAAGCACTTCATGATGTGACTTACTACACAATTACACATTGTGACTCTCACGCTTATTCACCATTAATTATCAACATATATCAAAATTCACAGCATAACAAATAAAAATAACAATGTTACACTAATGAATACAGCAATTACTCTTCGAAACTGAATAAATTACTTTACGTGTATTTTCATGACACTCCATCTTTACTTGTCTTAAAGTTAGCAGTAAAACTTTTGTTTCTAATATACTAAACTGGCTGCTTTACAATCATATCATGCCACATATGTGCGTCCGTTTCTACTAAGTCTCCCAGCTTTAACACAGCATATGATATCTGGCTCTCCAGGTAAGTCACGAATATCTGCGTGGGTTAGTTTTCTCCTTTCTGCTGTGGTTCTTTAATGAATTCCTTCAAATACGTTTCCCAAAATTTTCCTTTCAGCGATGTTTAGTTTCAACTGTTCTAATTTTCTTAATATGCAAGATTCACAAACGAATGTTATAACATGTTTGATAAGGGCTTTATATTGAAGACAAGTTTGATTTTGTTATGTGCAGCAGTGCATAAAAGGACCTACTTTGTTTTGTTAGTTCTAATTTCCAATCGTGTTTCAAATTCGATACTGTATAATATTGTAGTGAGTGAATTAGGCTATCGTTCGTTTTTTCATGAGTTTACTTTATCATCTACCTATGCCACTATGTTAAACATGTGTCCTAGTATTGTGCCAATTAATTTTCGTGATGACCTGCTCTCTAACGAGGCTGAAAAGCAATAGTGAGAAAACGTTTTCGTTACTGAGTCCAAAAGAAAGAAAGAAAATTTCTGAGAGGATCCTTTCCAAATTTAACTATAAAATTGGTGTTTTCATTTTTACAAGATGAATCTCTGGGGGATTCTCAGTTCTTTCACTTTCACCCATAGATAGTGTCTTTTAATCCTGAGCGTACTCATATTTCAGTTCATACGGGCTCTGTAGAATAAAAATGTCATCCAACGTTTATCTGTTTTATCTAAAACCACGTTGTGCGTCATTAACGATTTCTTCCAGATATGATCGTAGTCACAATAGGATTATGTTTGTAACTATTTTGTGTGCAGAACTGAATAGTTAAATTGTTGGTGCAGACAGATGGATCTTCTGTTCAGTATAGTGAGTGAACTGTAACATCTTTCTAGTTTTCTGGAATTTATTTTCCTTTCTAGCATTTGACAAACATTCTTCCAAATACAAATAGTCCTTATTTTTCAAATATCAGCTAGCATTCAGTCGTTGAGTGCCGCTTCATTATTTTCTACCTTCCTGCATACTTTGTTTAACTGCTTGTAAAGAGGTTCTAGCATTTCAACTATTTGGAACTTCATGTCACGGTTGTGTATTAACACCGCCCTTATCACTGGCAACTTCGTGATGCCTGAGGCTGTTTGCTATCAATCTGATCCCCTCTATTAGTCAATTTGAACCAAAAATTTCCTTTCCAGCCAATTCGATCCAGTGCCTCTTCATCAGTTATCCGATTTTCCCATCCAGTCATTAACTTTCCTCTGCAGCACCACATTTCAAAAGCTTCTATGCTCTTCCTGTCTGAACTTTATATCGTCCACATATCTGTTCTGCATAAAGCTACACTCATTACAAATGCTTTCAGGAATTCCTTTCTAACATTTAAATTTATGTTCGATATATTTCATAAATTCGTTTCCCACTATTGATAGTCTTCATTTTAAATTCTTTTTACTTCGATCATCTTCAACTATTTTACTGCCCAAATAACAAAACTCAGCTACTACTTTTACTGTTTCATTTCCTAATCTCATTTCCCAGGATCTCATGGTTTAATTGGACTACTTTTAGTTATCCTTGTTTTTACTTTTGTTATTGTTTGTCTTAAATATCTTTTCAAGTTACCATCAGATCGGTTCATATGATCTTCCAAATCCCTTTACTGTCTCTGCCAAACTTCATCAGCGGACCTTGAAGTTTCTATTTCTTCTCACTGGCCTGTAAGTACCCTTCAAATTTTATCATTGTTTCCTATACTGCTTCCTGTATATGTAAATTAGATGACAAAGAGGATAGGCTACAACTCTGTCTTACTCCCTTCTCTACTTCTTTCCTTTTACAAGTCGTAGATCTATCTTCCCTACTTGTATTTTATCCTTGTTTTCCTCACTACTTCAAATAGTGTCTTCCAGCCAACATTGAATGGAAATTAGTAGCCGCTTAGTGCAGAGCAGGTACCGTTGGCCTCGGGTTGTCTGCTGGCCGACTGTAGCGCGTCTGACGGGAGTCCCAAGTTACTGGTTGTTACGTGGTTGGCGTGGGGTCGCAAGTTGCGGAGATTGCCGGGCGCCCCTGGGTGGTAGGCCACCACCGCTGGGGCGCAGGCTGAAGACGGAGCGCCTCTACGTCCCGGACAATATTCGCTGGTATGTCGTCAGCTATGTAGGGCCTACAACCACTGACTGCATCTGCAAATACGCCCAGCATTTTGTTTTAGGTTTAGGAGTAAATATCGGCGGAAAACTATAAGTTCACCCGTCAATAGCACTAATTACTTCACAACTAGAGAGCCAGAGAGCAGTAAACAATGGCGCCCTCATTTACAGTGTGTTTATTTTCGGAAGGCTTTCGATACAATTCCTTATTGTGACCTATTGAACAAAATACAAACTTACAGGCTCTCCGACCAATGTTTTCCTAGCATATAGTCCCTTCTTTATAACGTTTCTATTCTTCCGAAAATTAGCAATTATACGACATGCAGATGTTGCTATTAGTCGAGGATGGGTTAATTTGGCGCATACAAGGGAATTTTTAATAATGAACATAACATTTTATCTTTAAAATTATGAAATAGGTTTCTAAACTTTTACCCATGTTTTCAAAGCTTAATCCTGAAATAATACGGCTTTTCGGCGTCTAATATTTAAATGAAACCACACACACACACTCACACAAACACACACACACACACACACACACACACACACACACACACACCGCAACTTTTGCATAGCGGCATTTTACCCGAAAATACCGGGAAACATAATGCATCAAGTAGCTGTAAATACCGCCTCGTAAGATGTTTAATTTTCTGACCAATTTCGTTCCATTTACTATTTAATTTTGGTTTAACGTGCTAAGTGATTCAAATCAGCCTTAATCTTAAGATAGAAAGTATCGATTTAATCTGTAGAAACAAAGCATTAAGACCAGCATTTAACGAGTTCAAACAAAATCTGAGAAATTCACCCTTTGCGTAAACACATTCACATTAATAATTATGTTGGCTGTCACGTCCACTGCACTCTCATTGATTCCTGTTCGAGAAGGGTACACATCTTTACAAAACTCATCCGCCATTTCCACGTTCATCACACACATAAAAAAATTTCTTGTTTCTAACCCGCATCAATATCGACTAGTTAACTGTCCTCAAACAAGTTGACCAAGTCTACTTCTCATTCACATTCAGTTGATGAAAATTTAACTTTTCCCTTACAATTTGTACGTTTTGTCTTAGCCGGATCTGATTTCTTCTTCGTAATTTTTCTTTGTTTTCCAGAGTTCTCATTTCCTTTGATCTTTCGCTTCTCTTCTTCAACTCTCAATACCTGTTTCTCTAGTGTTGCCATCAAAATTATGTAGTTTTGCTGTACCCTGTTTGTGTTTTTATATCTGTTTATATATGTGCTGTTGGGTTATATGACGCACCCAGCTATTTTGATCCAAATTACCCAGCCTGCTATGGTTGACTAAACTCGTTCCAAAAATATAAGTATTAAATGCAGTCTATTAAATACTCTACCTCTGGATGTACTAACATATGAAAATTATTGCTATTAAAAATAAATAACAGATTTGGCTTACCTCTAAAAATCATAGTTTACATACCGTATATTACAGCAACTGGTGGAAAAAACATGTTCATTTCGCTGCACCAATTTAGCGACAGCTAACGGCTCCTTCATCTTGCTGAGTAACTTGTATGCCCAGCCACTAGAATGCAGCATCCTTCAGGAGGTTAATGATTTAGAAAATGACATGATACAGAGATGAGTCATATTCTCCGCCATATCAGAACCCCAAATCCCCGCCTTCCCCCCGTCCTTCCCTGTAAATTGTTTTGGGATCTCGGTATGACATTTACCCCGTTACAATTTTTATCAAAACATACACTAAAAAACGTGGAGTAATCTACCCTCTTCAATGACTGCAGTTCATATGGTATACACACTGATCAGCCGGAACATAATGACCACCTACCTAATAGCCGGTATGTCCACCATTGGCACTGATAACAGCAGCAACTCGGCGTGGCATGGAAACAATGAGGTCTAGTTAGGTCGGTGGAGGGAGATGGCATCCCATCTGCACACTCAAATCTATCTAATTCCCGTAAATTCAGGGGAGAGGGGTGATAAGCTCTGACGCCGAGTTCTATGTCATCCCAGATGTATTACACTCCTGGAAATGGAAAAAAGAACACATTGACACCGGTGTGTCAGACCCACCATACTTGCTCCGGACACTGCGAGAGGGCTGTACAAGCAATGATCACACGCACGGCACACCGGACACACCAGGAACCGCGGTGTTGGCCGTCGAATGGCGCTAGCTGCGCAGCATTTGTGCACCGCCGCCGTCAGTGTCAGCCAGTTTGCCGTGGCATACGGAGCTCCATCGCAGTCTTTAACACTGGTAGCATGCCGGGACAGCGTGGACGTGAACCGTATGTGCAGTTGACCGACTTTGAGCGAGGGCGTATAGTGGGCATGCGGGAGGCCGGGTGGACGTACCGCCGAATTGCTCAACACGTGGGGCGTCAGGTCCCCACAGTACATCGATGTTGTCGCCAGTGGTCGGCGGAAGGTGCACGTGCCCGTCCACCTGGGACCGGACCGCAGCGACGCACGGATGCACGCCAAGACCGTAGGATTCTACGCAGTGCCGTAGGGGACCGCACCGCCACTTCCCAGCAAATTAGGGACACTGTTGCTCCTGGGGTATCGGCGAGGACCATTCGCAACCGTCTCCATGAAGCTGGGCTACGGTCCCGCACACCGTTAGGCCGTCTTCCGCTCACGCCCCAACATCGTGCAGCCCGCCTCCAGTGGTGTCGCGACAGGCGTGAATGGAGGGACGAATGGAGACGTGTCGTCTTCAGCGATGAGAGTCGCTTCTGCCTTGGTGCCAATGATGGTCGTATGCGTGTTTGGCGCCGTGCAGGTGAGCGCCACAATCAGGACTGCATACGACCGAGGCACACAGGGCCAACACCCGGCATCATGGTGTGGGGAGCGATCTCCTACACTGGCCGTACACCACTGGTGATCGTCGAGGGGACACTGAATAGTGCACGGTACATCCAAACCGTCATCGAACCCATCGTTCTACCATTCCTAGACCGGCAAGGGAACTTGCTGTTCCAACAGGACAATGCACGTCCGCATGTATCCCGTGCCACCCAACGTGCTCTAGAAGGTGTAAGTCAACTACCCTGGCCAGCAAGATCTCCGGATCTGTCCCCCATTGAGCATGTTTGGGACTGGATGAAGCGTCGTCTCACGCAGTCTGCACGTCCAGCACGAACGCTGGTCCAACTGAGGCGCCAGGTGGAAATGGCATGGCAAGCCGTTCCACAGGACTACATCCAGCATCTCTACGATCGTCTCCATGGGAGAATAGCAGCCTGCATTGCTGCGAAAGGTGGATATACACTGTACTAGTGCCGACATTGTGCATGCTCTGTTACCTGTGTCTATGTGCGTGTGGTTCTGTCAGTGTGATCATGTGATGTATCTGACCCCAGGAATGTGTCAATAAAGTTTCCCCTTCCTGGGACAATGAATTCACGGTGTTCTTATTTCAATTTCCAGGAGTGTAGATTCTGTTCAGATTTGGCGAGTTAGTAACCAGCACATCAACTGGAACTCACCACTGTGTTCCTCGAACAATTAAATCAAACTGCTGACCGCGTAACATGGCACATTATCTTGTTGAAAAATGCAACTGCTGCCGGGAACATAAATACTCATGAAGGGGTGTTCGTAATCTGAAACCCGTGTACGATACTCTTTGGCCGTCATGGTGACTTGCACGATTTCCACAGGGCCCACAGATTCCCAGAGCATAATGGAGCCGGCACCGGCTTGTCTCCGTCCCGCAGTATAGGTGTCAAGGAGCTGTTCCCCTGAAAGACGACGGAGACGCACTCTCCAATTGACATGATGAGGAAGGTATCGGGATTCAGCTGACTATGCAACACTCTGCCACTGCTCCAGAGTCCAGTTCCAGTGGTCACGTGCCCATTTCAGTCACAGCTGCTGATGTCGTGGTGTTGACATTAGTCGTCGGCTGCGGAGGCGCACCATTAGGAGTATTCGGTGCTATGTGTTTTCAGACACACTTTTATTCCGCCCAGCATTAAAGTCTGCTGTTAGTTCCGCCACAGTTAGCCGCTTATCCTGTTTTACCAGTCTGCGCCGCCTACGACGTCCGACGTCTGTAGCCAGGGGTGGCCGCCCAACTCGACAACGTCTCGACGTGGTTTCACATTGGTTTGCTGAAGACACTCGCAACACTCCTCGAACACTCAACAAGTCGAGCAATTTCCGAAACGCTCCTGCCGAGCCTTCGGGCCCTCAGTGTCTGCTCTCGGTCAAACTCAGACAGATCGCGCCATTCCCCTTCTAAAACCGGAAGCACGCTCACTGATACTACATCATCACGCGTGTGTCTGATCAGCAGTCATTCCTCGCCAGGTGACCCCGCTATTGCCTGGACGGGTTTATATCGATAGTTGGTCGGTGGGAATAATGTTCTGGATGATCAGTGTTAATTGGAATGTGTGGAACTGAACACGCTTTTCGCTCATTTGTGTGGTGGTCCTTTTATGGAAATCCACCGTATATTTCGTTCTAGAAATTGCTGTTGTGTCTGTAACCAACTATAACACTCTTTTCATATGCAAAAATTACGAACTCTGTTTCGTAAACGTTAAGTGGAAAGTCATTCACATACATAAGGAATAGATACGGACAGTAAATTGAACCAAGTGAGGTTGATAGTATCTAGCCAAAATGGTATCCTTTTATTCTGTGAAAGTATCAGTGATAAGATTGTTCTAAATTAATTATTCAGCAAACCTGCATCTGACTTCGTCTGTGAACTTGTTTCTTGCACTCCTCCATTTTGCCAGAAATGCAACATGTATTTGACTCAGCAATCAAGTTTAAGAGAATAATGTCGTTTGTGCAATGGCATTAAGATGGTACTGGAAAATTAATTTTTGGCCCTGATGTTTACTTGGTCCTTCCATTGGTGGGTAACTTTAGTTTACTACTCATTTTCATATTCAGTACAAGCAAAGGATGTGGATTATGATTCAGGCTGTTAGATTTAAACACAATGTTGATCTCAATATATATATTGTTAAAATTTTAAGTCATACACAAAACCTACTATTTCAAACATTTTGGTAGCACGAATCACACTTTTACAAAACACTTACTGCGTCAAACTTGGACATAGAAATCCTAACTCTGAACATTATCTAACGAAAAGCAATTTGAAATGATTATATATCTTCTCTCATTTACATGCTAAAGTTTGGTCAGGGTCAGCGACCTACCTTAACGCTGTCACCACACATCTGCTTCCTCCGGGCACCTAGCTGCGACTCCTCCCTTAAAGCTGTCTGCACACGTCTGCTTCCTCCGGGCACCTACCTGCGACTCCCCCCCCCCCCTCTTTTTTTAACTGCGCACATCAAAGATCCTCCTACTCAAAAATATATTCGTTCCACCTTGCGGTTGGCAACTACCGACTATTTTCTGGAGCTACCCTGATCAGACCTTAGCACATACCTTTCAAGGTTTCATTCGTGACTTTTCTTTACCCAGTCTCTAAAATGTCTTCACTTCTAAAATCGTTTGAAATATTCAGGTACACTTTTTGAATTCAAACCACGCGTTTGTAGTACTAATTGCATAAAACTAACGTAAGAGCGTCACGATCTGCACAAACTAATGCCTTACCCATACTGCGATATAATATTTGAAGTTGGTTATTAAATGTCCAGGTTGTTTCGAAATTAGCAGAGAAAATTGACACAGATGAAACTATATGATACTCGGAGAAAAAAACAGTCCAATAAAGACGAGTTCGCAAAGAATGCATTTGCACGATGCTTGTAGGTGCAAGTATGTTATTTCGAGCCATGATTGATGTCAGTATGAAGTAGTATCCTATCTAATGCAAGCGTTTTCGAGTAAATCCCCAACTAACTTGATTCCGATTTCATCCATGGTCTACTTTAACAAGGAATAGTACTTCGTCACGTTATACGTTGAGATTTGGGGTACAGTCATACCTGTTAAAAGAGGCGTTCTAGTGTCGTCCTCGCGTTTGTTTGCAATACTAAACTCGTCTCTCAAATACCTCCGGATCATTTCGTAAATCTTGCCAAAACTTTACAGTTCGCTGCTTCAGTACTACAACCGTTCAACGAAAGGGCTGTACACTGCACTTTTGAGATAACACAGACAGAAAAATCTCGAAGATTAAGATTAAATAATCCTGGAAGCCAAGGTATAGGCCCCCCTCGACCTATGGATGTCGGAGCATATCTACGCGTTATCTGTCGTGTTACTTCACATCATGTCTGTACCACATTCCCGTCATGGGCAAGAGTGAAATTTGAGTCCATTTAGGTGGGACTTAATCGAAAATTTTGCTATCGAATACAGTTCTACTAATTAGGACACCACACATTCGCAGTTATTTCACAAACGTTTGGTACACGTACTCATGATTACTGGAACTTTTTTGATTCTATTGTATACCTTCATCGGGGTTAGTTTCAGCCATTAATTGTAATGTATCCTGTAACTCGTCTGACTGCATTAATAGAAAACCACAAAATGAAAAATAGCAGCTTAATAGGTGTTGAAATCTAGAAAATGAAAAATAGTATATTGTTAGCTGACAAGGAGTATTAATAACGCCTGACATTTTTATGGAAGGAAAAAGCGATATTATATAATTTATTAAAAGGTCAAAATTTAAATATTAAAATGTAAAAAAACTTTTTTTAAACATATCGGCACATATAAAAATTTAAAAAAATTACTAAACGATATGCAGTTGTCAATGTAACCACTCTTAGATCATGCTCGCATTGGACGCAGGTTGAACAAAAATTAGATATACCAGTGATAACCATATCATGCAATAATTTGCAGTTGTATAAGAGGCAAGTTGAATAACAAATTAAGTCATAACAGAAATGACAAAATTAAGACTGGTTCCATACCATGCTAGAATGAGATGCAGGTTGAACAAATCTAAATGTACCATGCATCATCTTGCACTGGTATAACAAGCCTAGTTCCACAACATGGATAATAAAAACGTTGGCCAACGTAAAATATTGTTACATCATGTATACCATAATTCAGATATGTTATGGCTTTGATTGGATAACATTTTCTATTGCTGTCGACAAGTTATATGATGTAACGATGGTCTGTTTGTATTTTACGTTTGTCTACGATTTTACAACCCATGGTGTAGAATCAGACTCATTTTTACTGTGCTGTTAAAACTAAAAAAAATTCACTGAACTTGCCTCTTACATGACCGCAATTTACTGCATAATATGGTTCTTGCTCGTACAACTAGGCTTTGTTCAACCTACATCTACATCTACATCTACATCTACATTTATACTCCGCAAGTCACCCAACGGTGTGTGGCGGAGGGCACTTAACGTGCCATTGTCATTACCTCCCTTTCCTGTTCCAGTCGCGTATAGTTCGCGGGAAGAACGACTGTCTGAAAGCCTCCGTGCGCGCTCGAATCTCTCTGATTTTACATTCGTGATCTCCTCGGGAGGTATAAGTAGTGGGAAGCAATATATTCGATACCTCATCCAGAAACGCACCCTCTCGAAACCTGGCGAGCAAGCTACACCGCGATGCAGAGCGCCGCTCTTGCAGAGTCTGCCGCTTGAGTTTGCTAAACATCTCCGTACCGCTATTCGCTTACCAAATAACCCTGTGACGAAACGCGCCGCTCTTCTTTATCTCCTCCGTCAACCCGACCTGGTACGGATCCCACACTGACGAGCAATACTCAAGACGACCATAGTATAAACCAGTCTCAGTTTTGTTGTTGTTGTTACCACTAAATCACTTATTTAACTTGCCTCACAAACAAGTACAAGTTATTGCATGATTGGTTATTACTGGTATATCAACATTTTGTTCGATCTTCGTCTAATACGAGCATTGACAGTTCAAACAAGCCTAGTCATCATATTTTTATTTTAATACATGTGCGTGAGCTTGCCAATTAAAAGATTTTTGAAAAAAAATTAATATTTTAACAGATGAGGAGTACCTTGGCTTTTTAAAATATTATTAATTGAGACTACATTGTTTGTGAATTTACGGAAAATGTATTTTATGTCATTACAGGTGAATCATTCTACTGCAACCTCGGATAGCTGATGGAACCTCTACGAGTCTTACGGTCCTTATGCGGCCATAAGATGATACGGCAGCGGAGATGGCGCGCGAACGAGACATGGTCGTCGGCATGCCGTCGAGGACTGCAGCTGCTGATAGCTTCCTGAACTAACTGACCTGCCGTCATATCAATTTGATTCTTTCTGGAAGTGAACTGGTGCTGTGCGACTGGAATAATACAGTTACTATTTCGCCTCGTTGTTATTCGCCAGCCAGTTGAACGCGATTTTGAGACGGTTGCAGTGTAGTAGCGACCCCTGTTGTTGGAGCCACTCCAGCACCTGAACACTCGGGAGGTGAAGCATCGAGAGGAGAGGAGCCGCCATGGCGAACACGAGCGACTTCGTGGGCCTGTTGCTCAACTCGACGGCGTCGTCCTCGACGCTGGGCATCTCGGAGGCGGGCAGCAGCCTGTCGACGACGCTGCTCGCCGACGACGCCAACTTCTCGACGCCCGCGGACGCCATCGACCTGGGCCCGGGCCACCCCGGCATGATGGGCAACTTCTCGTGCGACATGCACCAGCCGACGCTGTACACGGTGACGCAGTTCCTGTACGGCATCGTGTGCATCGTGGGCCTGCTCGGCAACACGCTCGTCATCTACGTGGTGCTGCGCTTCTCTAAGATGCAGACCGTCACCAACATGTACATCGTCAACCTTGCGGTCGCCGACGAGTGCTTCCTCATCGGCATCCCTTTCCTCCTCATCACCATCAACCTCGGCAACTGGCCATTTGGGGACGTCATGTGTAAGGTACGTCGCAGTTTCCTTTTCTACCACACTTTCCCATGCACTTTGCTGACACGAAGATGTTAATGCCACTCATAAAAATCTCTTAACGGTTTTTCCTTCGTGCAACACCAAGTCATGTAAATTTTGTAACATTCCCTTGTTGTTGTGGTCTTCAGTCCTGAGACTGGTTTGATGCAGCTCTCCATGCTACTCTATCCTGTGCAAGCTTCTTCATCTCCCAGTACCTACTGCAACCTACATCCTTCTGAATCTGCTTAGTGTATTGATCTCTTGGTCTCACTCTAAGATTTTTACCCTCCACGCTGCCCTCCAATGCTGAATTTGTGATCCCTTGATGCCTCAAAACATGTCCTACCAACCGATCCCTTCTTCTAGTCAAGTTGTGCCACAAACTTCTCTTCTCCCCAATCCTATTCAATACCTCCTCATTAGTTACGTGATCTACCCACCTTATCGTCAACATTCTTCCGTAGCACCACATTTCGAAAGCTTCTATTCTCTTCTTGTCCAAACTGGTTATCGTCCATGTTTCACTTCCATACATGGCTACACTCCATACAAATACTTTCAGAAACGACTTCCTGACACTTAAATCTATACTAGATGTTAACAAATTTCTCTTCTTCAGAAACGATTTCCTTGCCATTGCCAGTCTACATTTTATATCCTCTCTACTTCGACCATCATCAGTTATTTTACTCCCTAAATAGCAAAACTCCTTTACTACTTTAAGTGTCTCATTTCCTAATCTAATCCCCTCAGCATCACCCAATTTAAATTGACTAAATTCCATTATCCTCGTTTTGCTTTTGTTGATGTTCATCTTATATCCTCCTTTCAAGACACCGTCCATTCCGTTCAACTGCTCTTCCAAGTCCTTTGCTGTCTCTGACAGAATTACAATGCCATCGGCGAACCTCAAAGTTTTTACTTCTTCTCCATGAATTTTAATACCTACTCCGAATTTTTCTTTTGTTTCCTTTACTGCTTGCTCAATATACAGATTGAATGCCCGCATCTCGTGGTCGTGCGGTAGCGTTCTCGCTTCCCACGCCCGGGTTCCCGGGTTCGATTCCCGGCGGGGTCAGGGATTTTCTCTGCCTCGTGATGGCTGGGTGTTGTGTGCTGTCCTTCGGTTAGTTAGGTTTAAGTAGTTCTAAGTTCTAGGGGACTGATGACCATAGATGTTAAGTCCCATAGTGCTCAGAGCCATTTGAACCATTTTGAACAGATTGAATAACATCGGGGAGAGGCTACAACCCTGTCTCACTCCTTTCCCAACCACTGCTTCCCTTTCATGCCCCTCGACTCTTATAACTGCCATCTGGTTTCTGTACAAATTGTAAATAGCCTTTCGCTCCTTGTATTTTACCCCTGCCACCTTCAGAATTTGAAAGAGTGTATTCCAGTTAACGTTGTCAAAAGCTTTCTCTAAGTCTACAAATGCTAGAAACGTAGGTTTGCCTTTTCTTAATCTTTCTTCTAAGATAAGTCGTAAGGTTAGTATTGCCTCACGTGTTCCAACATTTCTACGGAATCCAAACTGATCTTCCCCGAGGTCCGCTTCTACCAGTTTTTCCATTCGTCTGTAAAGAATTCGCGTTAGTATTTTGCAGCTGTGACTTATTAAACTGATAGTTCGGTAATTTTCACATCTGTCAACACCTGCTTTCTTTGGGATTGGAATTATTATATTCTTCTTGAAGTCTGTGGGTATTTCGCCTGTCTCATACATCTTGCTCACCAGATGGTAGAGTTTTGTCATGACCGGCTCTCCCAAGGCCATCAGTAGTTCTAATGGAATGTTGTCTACTCCCGGGGCCTTCTTTCGACTCAGGTATTTCAGTGCTCTGTCAAACTCTTCACGCAGTATCTTATCTCCCATTTCATCTTCATCTACATCCTCTTCCATTTCCATAATATTGTCCTCAAGTACATCGCCCTTGTATAAACCCTCTATATACTCCTTCCACCTCTCTGCCTTCCCTTCTTTGCTTAGAACTGGGTTGCCATCTGAGCTCTTGATATTCATACAAGTGGTTCTCTTCTCTCCAAAGAGCTCTTTAATTTTCCTGTAGGCAGTATCTATCTTACCCCTAGTGAGACAAGCCTCTACATCCTTACATTTGTCCTCTAGCCATCCCTGCTTAGCCATTTTGCACTTCCTGTCAATCTCATTTTTGAGACGTTTGTATTCCTTTTTGCCTGCTTCATTTACTGCATTTTTATATTTTCTCCTTTCATCAATTAAATTCAATATTTCTTCTGTTACCCAAGGATTTCTATTAGCCCTCGTCTTTTTACCTACTTGATCCTCTGCTGCCTTCACTACTTCATCCCCCAGGGCTACCCATTCTTCTTCTACTGTATTTCTTTCCCCCATTCCTGTCAATTGTTCCCTTATGCTCTCCCTGAAACTCTCTACAACCACTGGTTCTTTCAGTTTATCCAGGTCCCATCTCCTTAAATTCCCACCTTTTTGCAGTTTCTTCAGTTTCAATCTGCAGTTCATAACCAATAGATTGTGGTCAGAATCCACATCTGCCCCTGGAAATGTCTTACAATTTAAAACCTGGTTCCTAAATCTCTGTCTTACCATTATATAATCTATCTGATACCTTTTAGTGTCTCCAGGATTCTTCCAGGTATACAACCTTCGTTTATGATTCTTGAACCAAGTGTTAGCTATGATTAAGTTATGCTCAGTGCAAAATTCTACAAGGCGGCTTCCTCTTTCATTTCTTCCCCCCAATCCACATTCACCTACTATGTTTCCTTCTCTCCCTTTTCCTACTGACGAATTCCAGTCACCCATGACTATTAAATTTTCGTCTCCCTTCACTACCTGAATAATTTCTTTTAACTCGTCATACATTTCATCAATTTCTTCATCATCTGCAGAGCTAGGTGGCATATAAACTTGTACTACTGTAGTAAGCATGGGCTTTGTGTCTATCTTGGCCACAATAATGCGTTCACTATGCTGTTTGTAGTAGCTAATCCGCACTCCTATTTTTTATTCATTATTAAACCTACTCCTGCATTACCCCTATTTGATTTTGAATTTATAAGCCTGTCTGTAATCACCTGACCAAAAGTCTTGTTCCTCCTGCCACCGAGCTTCACTAATTCCCACTATATCTAACTTTAACCTATCCATTTCCCTTTTTAAATTTTCTAACCTACCTGCCCGATTAAGGGATCTGACATTCCACGCTCCGATCCGTAGAATGCCAGTTTTCTTTCTCCTGATAACGACGTCCTCTTGAGTAGTCCCCGCCCGGAGATCCGAATAGGGGACTATTTTACCTCCGGAATATTTTACCCAAGAGGACGCCATCATCATTTAATCATACAGTAAAGCTGCGTGCCCTCGGGAACAATTACGGCTGTAGTTTCCCCTTGCTTTCAGCCGTTTGCAGTACCAGCACACCAAGGCCGTTTTGGTTAATGTTACAAGGCCAGATCAGTCAATCATCCAGACTGTTGCCCCTGCAGCTACTGAAAAGGCTGCTGCCCCTCTTCAGGAACCACAAGTTTTTCTGGCCTCTCAACAGATACCCCTCCGTTGTGGTTGCACCTACGGTACGGCCATCTGTATCGCTGAGGCACGCACGCCTCCCCACCAACGGCAAGGTCCATGGTTCATGTGGGAAGAAAAATTTAAAAATGACAGTGCTGGAAAACCTCTTACGTTAAAACTTTGAACATAGCTGCTAAGGCTCAGTGACTGTGTCAGAATTATATTACAACAAATAAGGCCTCGGTCACAAATATTAAGTCAAAATTGACCAGGTTTCGACGCTACTAGGAGCGTCGTCTTCAGAATTAAACTAACTGTTCTAAAACATAATAGGTATATAAGACATTAAAGTGTGTACTGACTGGAAAGAGATGCAGTACTTACAAGTCACATTCTAAAAAAATCTAAGCCGGAAAGGCGACGTCAAGAAAAGTTGTAAATAAGATAAGATGGCGAGCCGCTAAGGGCTGCTCGTACCTGAGTGAACACGGGTTGCAAAATTCATGACCTCCATCTTTACAAATTTCCTTTCTCTGGTGGACACACATCCAGATCGTCCGCTTATAGTAACCTCGAGCTCTGGCATCTCTCTCTCTCCACATCCACCATTGCTGGCGGCTCACCTCCAACTGTCTAACAACTGTCTAACGCTACACGCTGTTCACATCCAACTGCCCACCACTACAATATTGAATATTCCAACAGTGCCAAACAGCCACAGGCTGCACACAGCACATTCAGTTATTTTCATCCAGAGCGCTATGTGGCGTTACCAACATAAAAACCTAAACAGCCTACTTACAATTTGACTGTAAATGACTGTTCATTTATGTCACACAACCATGATTTAGACTTTATAGCCATTCTCAGGAAAATGTTGAACTAAGAATTAATAAACCATGCATATCATGCAGTGCAGTGCTTAGGAAACAATAAATCATTACGTATTCCAAAATAGTACTTATATCTTAGGGCTGGCAGCTGTGGGAGAGCGGTTCTAGGCGCTTCAGTCTGGAACTGTGCTGCTGCTACGGTCGCAGCTTCGAATCTTGCCTCGGACATGGATGTGTGTGATGTCCTTAGGTTAGTTAGGTTTAAGTAGCTTTAAGTCTAGGGAACTGATGACCTCAGATGTTAAGTGCCATAGTGCTTAGAGCCATTTAAAATAAAAATTTAAATATATCTTAGGATATAACTTACCGTTATACGTGACATGTCACCGTCGAAATCTTTTTTCTCGTTCCATATGGGCGGGGGTGGACCGTCAGCAGTACAATTCTCCGCCCTTCAGCCAAGCAATTTTTTTAGTTATTATCGGAAATAGAAAGAAAATTTGGGGCTTTTTTCTACTTCGAATTAAAAATCAAAGACGAATGGTTTAAAAAACGAAAATATGTGCATTTTAAAAACACATCGTAGGAGGGTGAAATTCTTTTGATAACAACACTGAAGCACTGCACTTTCACTCAAAATCTGGAGGACCTGCACTATGGTGAGAAGTATTGCTGCAGGAGAGGGTATGTTCCGTAGCGTTGAGGGGTGTGGCTAGAAAGATAGGGGTCTGTTAGACAGGAAAACTGTGGAGATGAGAGGTAGGAGTTGAGGCGGGTACTGACAGATACAGAGATTGAGGAGCAGTGTGTTGTGCGGGCAGGACAGTTGTTGCAAGAGGAACGGGATGGGAACGGATGGAGAGGGAAAGGAAGAGAGGAGCTCCGATGTGGAATGGGACAAGTGAAAAGAATTAAAGTTGGTGCGAGACCGTAGAAAAATGTATTTAAGGTCATAAAAATAAGCTTTAGTAATATAGGATACGAGTACCTATCAAAGATAGTTAATATCGCTGACATCGTGCACAGTGATTTAACAGACAATACATTGCTGTAACGTACATTTATCTCATCCGTGCATTAGCTGACGTTAACCTTTAGCAGAACAGTGGCAGAGCTCGCAGCAACACGGCACCACTCTGTAAGAGAAGTGACCTTTTGAGTTACCGGTGGCATTACGAGGAAAAAGAAAGAGGATGTTTCTTTGAACAGGCGTTCGACACAATGCTGTGATACAAGATCATAACAGCTTCTTCCACGGATACAATGTATTACTCCGTATTCAGAGTGTAAATATAGCCATTTTAGATGTACAAGAAAATCTGATCTCAGAAATGATCGCGCAGATGGAGTACTATAGTATAATAATGCACTGACTCCTGGAGACTTACATATGTCTCATCTTGCATGCTCTTGCATATTTGTAATTTATTTTATGTAAGTCACCAGGAATAACTGCATTTTTGATTCAATAATACTGCATTCATGCACTCATTTTTGAGATGAAGTTTTGTTGTACATCTAAAATCATTATATATACACTGCGAGTACGAAGTATTACACTACTGGTCATTAAAATTGCTACACCAAGAAGAAATGCAGACGGTAGATGGGTGTTCATTTGACAAATATATTACACTAGAACTGACATGTGATTAGATTTTCACGCATTTTGGTGTATAGATCCTGAGAAATCAGTACCCAGAACAACCACCTCTGGCCGTAATAACGGCATTGATACGCCTGGGCATTGAATCAAACAGAGCTTGGATGGCGTGTACAGGCACAGCTGCCCATGCAGCTTCAACGCGATACAGCAGTTCATCAAGATTAGTGACTGGCGTATTGTGACGAACCAGTTGCTCGGCCACACGTTTTCAGTTGGTGAGAGATCTGGAGAATGTGCTGGCCAGGGCAGCAGTCGAACATTATCTGTATCCAGAAAGGCCCGTACATGACCTGCAACATGCGGTCGTGCATTATCCTGCTGAAATATAGAGTTTCGCAGGGATCGAATGAAGGGTAGAGTCACGGGTCGTACTTCATCTGAAATTTAACGTCCACTGTTCAAAGTGCCGTCAATGCGTACAAGAGGTTACCGAGACGTGTAAACAATGGCACCCCATACCATCACGCCGGGTGATACGCCAGTATGGCGATGACGAATACACGTTTCCAATGTGCGTTTACCACCATGTCGCCAAACACGGATGCGACCATCATGATGCTGTAAACAGAACACGGATTCATCCGAAAAAATGATGTTTTGTCATTCGTGCACCCAGGCTCGTCGTTAGCTAATCATTTGCATATCACAGCATCTTCTTCCTGTCGGTTACATTTCGCGTCTGTAGCACGTCATCTTCGGGGTGTAGCAATTTTAATGGCCAGTAGTGTATACCTGTAAGAGGGTGTAATGTGCGTGTATCACAGGGATGTGTTAAGCACTGAACCAAATAAATAGCCACCTTACCTTTCCCCGTAACGCCTATACTATTCCAAAGATCACTTGTTTCATACAGTGGTGCCGCTTTGTTAGGACTTCTACCATCGTTTTGACAAATGTTTACGTCACCTGATGCACGGATTTGATGAATGTGCATGACAGCAATGTATTGGCTGTTAAATAAGTCATATTGTGTGTTCTTGATAATTCATTACATTACTATGTATCTTCGACTTGTGCTCATATCCTGTAATACGTCAATAGGTTTGTAAGACGAGTAATATGGTTTTTGACGACGACATGTTACACAGGTATGTCAGATATATTGTGACATTTAAGCAATGTTTTCAAATACATAATTACGTCTTGTTTACTGTACCCTACATGATATGTATGCTTCATTACTTTTCATTTCAACATGCCCTTAAGAATGGCTATAAAGCCTAAATCATGACTGTGTGGAATAAAAGAATAGTACTTTACAGTCAAATGGCAGAAATTTCTTTTAAACAACTCTTGGTATACGTCAGATTCGCGCTAATACCTTACCTTGTGTGTAGCTTTTCAGTACTTCATAAACGACACGAGGTTGAAAGCGGACTATTTGATGATATTGTAGGCACTACCTGACGACCTGAGACTTGCACATAATGATACTTCCATAAACCCTTTGCAGATATTCTAGAATAAATACTTAATTCACATAATTTTGCAGCTGAAAACGGTTGACTGAATGTCTGCTAAGTTGTAGGATGTGCGATAAACTGAAAATCTGACATGCAAGGAGACACTGAAAATAAATTATTAACCCTTTGTGCGTCACATTTAGAAAAAAAATTGGGGAAATTTTTTTTGTGATGAATATTTACTGTACATGTTGCACATATGCCATATCCATTGCAAAAGTTCTTTTGAAGCTATTGGTTAATAAATAAAATAATGATTCCAAATGGCATCATTAGAAATTACATAATAATTACACAAAAATGCATACATAACTGTGTTGTAAACTTACCGTATTTCTTTCCCTTGCCCTTGAGGAAATACCTAAAGTTGGTTTCATAACCAAGAATTTCACTATACACAGAATAAAACTAGACACAAAAGTTATTTTTCACTCACAAATGCAGTAGCACAACTCACGACACTTCTCTGTTCTGTACTTCAAACAAACGGCGAGCCATGAAAGCAAACGCAACTGTGATCTGTTGGCCAAACTTGGAACTACCTGAAGCGATGCCAAACGGTATCATTGAAGCATTGGGAAGCTCAAAAAAGCCAGGAATACTTAATGATGCCATTTGGAATCGCAGACGCAGAAAGGGTTAAGGGATTAAAACATGGACATTTACATTTCTTATCACATTACTGATGCAAAGACGGCAAGGGCAGCTTAACTCTTTCCTTCTTCACGCTGGCTGACTGTTGCGTTAGTAGTTCATCGGGCACTGACCATATTTTCTTTTTTCGGTTACTGTGCAGTTATCGTTTCCATAATATTCACCGTATGAATACATAACGCTGTAATATGTCCGGAAAAGTTCGTGTCACTCTACCATAGCAATTCTAGAGGTTTATACTCCTTAACGATTGAGTACCAGACACGCAGTGGAAGTTCAGACCCATTCACTTACGTACAAGCATTCTTTAAACAAACAAAAAATAAACAAAAAAAGCATTTTCGCTCAAGTAGTTTCAAATAACTGTTTATTTTCAAAGTTTTTTATCATATTGTTTCTCGCTTTTAATAATATCGAGTGTTTTTAAATGCGTCGTAGTAAAACGTATAATATTTGCTTCGTCTTAAAGATGTAAACAATTTGCCACACTGGGAGCGATTGATTCGTATCGTTGGACACTGCGGCAGCGAATGAACGTTTCAGTAAGGACACGCATTATTTGGTATGTAAGAGGGTCGCTCTTATGAAACAGAGTTATGTTTGAGACATCACACACAGCTTATTGAGAAATGAACATTTGCATCAGACAAGAAGCATGGTATTGAGGCAACTGTCCCAAGCTGGTAGTAGTTCTTCTATAACTTTGGTGAAGCAGAATGAAACTAGATAATGTAGCCATTTCCCCGCAACATACGCACCACATAGTCGCTGGTGAAGCACCGAACATTCAAAAGATGTGATACTCTTATTGACGGTAATTTCTATTTTTGCCCTTTGGTTTTTCCCAACTATTGTCCAAGTGTTAATTTTAGATCACTCTCCTCATCTCTGTTCTTTTCCTCGAATACTATTTCATATTTTTACCATGTGTATTTCTTCTTTCTTTCAGACCACTTAAAGGCTGTTCCCTGCTTATGCCACTGACTGCTTCTAAACTTAACACTTCCATAATGAAGTTACCTGCCTCAGTTGCTTCTTCTGCTTTTACGTTGGGTTATTCTGTATCCTTCCTTATTTCTCAGGTCTAGCTTGTTGGACTAGCTTGTTCTTCCTTTCTTTCCCCAGAAATACAATGCCTGATAAAAAAAGGTCGGAGCACCGAGACGGGAAGTAGGAAACGAAATGAAACTTTCACCGGTTTTGAGAGTACGTGATGTTATTGTAGTGATTACAAAATAAAATTGATGAATAATTTGGCAGTTTGGTTCCAGTTACCAGTATAAAGCTGGACACCGCCCAGTCTGAATGCATACGCTGGCTCAATTGGGATGGATGTAATAAACCATTGTATCCTCTTCTGAGGCAAGCTAACCCACATTGCTGTAACTAGTCCTCGATATCGTCGATACTGCCACTAGAGCAGAGTTGACGTCTGAGCTGGTCCCACACATATTCTATCGGAGACAGATCTTACTGGCCACGGTAGAATCTCAGTATCACGCAGACAGGTCATAGTAACACATACTATGTATGGACGAGCGCTGTCCTGTTGGAAAATGACATCACGAAACGGTCGCATTCGAGGTAACACATGAAAACGGAGGATGTCCATGATGTACTGTTGTGCCGTTAGATTTCCCTCCATCACTACTAGCCATTACTTTAGGTAATATTTAGGTAATATCCGATGGCTCTACGAACCATGAGGCCAGTAGTAACACCGCTGTGTCTCTCCAGAACATTGGGAGAATGGGACCTCTCCCCAGATCGTTATCACACTCGTCGACGATGGAGTCCGGGGCACTGCAGAACCGCAATACATCTCTGAACAGAATGAGATGCCGTTCTTCAGCAGTGGCATGGTTAATGTGCTGCCCAGTCACGACACCATTCCAGGAACAGCAGTTTGTGATGGGGTGTTAGCGGCAGCCTAAGCAAGGGCCGGTAATTCCCCAGTGCGGCTGCTACTAGACTCCGGTCAAAGGTGCAGGACAACTCAGAAGGTTGCAGGTAGTCCATTACTTGTGCTCGGATGGCAGTCGCAGTTTGAAGGGGTGACGAGGTCCTTGGGGCACAATACGGCGATGCTCCCTTGTGATGGTCGACTGAAACCTTAACGACGAGAATGCCTACCCTCACGTTTCCCTGAAGCTTAACATCGGGCCACTGTCCATTCGCAATGCCCCACAATCTGGATATTGCACAATTCGACCTGCTGGCAAAATGGAGACCCACAATGAGGCGCTTTCCAGTCAGTGTCTGTTGCTGATAACGCTGTCTCAGACGAGTACCCGAGATCTCCCTGTCCTCCACAGTGATCACTCAACATGTGACGCTGTTCGCACCCCTTATATACCCTACCAAAAGACTCTAAAAATGAACGACAAAACGCACTCTGGTGGCGTTTCTACTTATCACAGAAAACTTCAAATCTAATCATTATACACCAGCCGATGGTGAGTATGTCTACGAAGTTACTTAGACATCTGACCATGTCTTCTACTTTAAATGGTTCAAATGGCTCTAAGCACTATGGGACTTAACATCTCAGGTCATCAGTCCCCTAGACGTAGAACTACTTCAACATAACTAACCTAAGGACATCACTCACATCCATGTCCGAGGCAGGATTCGAAATTCGAACCTGCGACCGTAGCAACAGCGCGGTTCCCGACTGAAGCGCCTAGAACCGCTCGGCCACAGCGGCCGGTCTGGATGCTTCACTTATTTTGTCAGACAGTACTTGAAGATCTGTTTTATCAGCCTACTTTGATTCATTCTTTATCAGTACCATTTTCTCTATTGCTTCTGTTATCTTTCTGTACTTCGAAATATTTCATCATTGCTTCTTAATTTCCAGTCTTAATTGCCTCATTTGGACCAAAACTTCACCTCAAGATTCTTCTTTCTAATATTTCAAACTTACCTAATTTATAAATCAGTGCTGGAATTCCCTTCCATAGAACAAGGTAGTTTTTACCACTGTTTTATGAACTGGATTTGACACACCAGACTGTCGTCTCAGCCATACTGCGACAGTCGGTAAGAGGCAGTAGTAGCAAGTTGGGTATTATCAACTCCACTGTTTACTGATGCACGCCGTGGGACAACCCCGCTCCTGCTACCAGTCCGGAGACCGGCAGTTGGTAGCAGTCACGACACCAGATGGAGCTCCGTTTGTAGGTACACTCTGCTTGGATGTATAAAGCTATTCGTCGCTGGAGTAGGGGTGAATCCAACCGCCATCATCTGCCTCTTGAACACTCAGACGGGTCATTTCATTACCTCGCTGTAGACAGTCAAGCACCATTACACTGCATTGCCTCATAAATATGAATCTTCATCGCTAACATTTAATGTCGAGACAGCGTGATGTGGATGCGAGACTAATATTATGAACCACGCATCTCGTTTTTTTCGTTTCACGGGAAGATTCTCATATAAGCAGCTCTCTTGGAGTCACGAAAGGATATCTGCATGGAATACCCAATATATTTCAGTGGATAATCTTTTCGATATCATTCGCTTAGACGACCAGATGATGCCGGAACCAGAATCCGCAGAAATGGCTCGGAGATTCAGTGATCCGAATGTCCAAAAAAGTGTGTGCAGTAATATCGCATTTTGGTCGTGGCTGTAAGAAGGGGCAACAAGAACAAGGTCGCATATGAGTGAGAAGAGAGCGGATGCACACCGGTTCTTACGTCCCTTAAGGATCAATGATAACGTGAAAGGCTACAACACGATCTCTGCAAGGTTTCAAATTTTCTTATTATTTTTTGACAATATATAGACGAGTTTCTAACCGTTAAATTGTTGTGTTACGAGTGATGAGTATTACGCGACGACGTCGGCGTTATTGAGACACATATAGTAGAAGAAGTGAAGGTATTCTGCTACAACTACAACCGAAAGAACACATTACCGACGAAGAGGAGAGGATGTAAGAAACTGACCAGTGCAAGCCAAATGAAGATTATTATCATCAAAATTGGGCATTAATTTGAGGAAAAAATACTGCGAAAGATCGTTTCGAATACAACAATGTCTGGACGTGAATCGTGACTGCGGGAAAACACGAAAAGAAGAAAATCGAAACGTTTTAGACGTGGTCTTACAGAAGGACGCAAAACTACGTGTATTGGTAAGGTACGAAATGAGACTTCCCGCAGATCTGGCGAGGAAAAGAATATAGGGAAAACACGTATCAGAAGGGGGGATAAGATTATAGAACATTTGGTAAGACGTCAGGGAATAATTTCCATGCTACTATAGCCGTGGAGGGTAAAAGCTATAGAGGATGCCAAAGACTGGAATATGTCTAACAATGATTAATCGAAGATGGCACATTAGAGGTGTCGTGGTGAAGCGCATCAAACCAGCCAGAAGACTGGTAGGGAAAAAATCAGCAGAAACATGAAATTCAGTCTTCAAATCAGCTCCTTCTGCTCCTCTCTGCATCCTCATTTTTTGCTCTTCGGCCGCTTTCCTCTTGAGTTCCAAATTAGGCACTTCTCCTCTGTCTCTTTGAATGCCCCTATTTTCTTTCCATCTATTTCTCTTTACCTCTAACTGCGTAGCTTGAGAGACTAGTACTCCTGAAAGAAAGAGATACTTGCCACTCAAGATATGCAGGAGAACATCTGTGAAGTTTGGAAAGTAAGACAGAAGTACTTGTGGAAGTAGAGCTGTAAGGCTGTGTCGTATGTCATGCTTCGATAGCTCAACGTGTTGAAGCCGGCACAGTAGATCAGCGTGTTCGGTCAGGCGACTGGTCGCCCTCTATTAAAAAAAAAAAAAAAAAAAAAAATCTGAGTTCAGTTCTCATCGATGGAATTTGAAAGATATCATGAAAGATCCACACGGAATCACTGATGAAGAAAAAAATAAGACAAAAAACACATAAAAATCGATGAAGAAGCGTTATAATGTATGCCTGTGTATGCCATAATTGATCATATAACGGTGTTAAAGCTACAGGAATAACATTACACTAAAGTTGCACAGTATAATACAATGTCGAGTATTACAATGAATAATGTACAGTTAAGTTATAAAATGAAAACAAAAAAAGTTAAAATTACAGTTGTTATAATAAAGTTACTAGATTAAAAAAGACAAGTTGCATAAATATAAAGCTGCACACATACACGTCCTACCAGATGGTGTAATGTTATAAAACGTTTTATTGAAATAGAGAGATCAATGGTATAGTAATTTATACAGATCTACATAAAAAGTATTTTACATGTGTACAGATAAAAGAAATCACATTACCATGGACTTGCTTAAAATAATATAAAGACGACAGATATATGTGATCGTTAAGAAGAGACAATTTGAATGTACATCGTAATGGTCTCACTATAGAAAAATGTAAGCAGAAATAGATAGTAGCAATGGCTCACCAAACCAATCTAGCAGACAAAATCTAATAGACAGTCTTAGTGTGCACAGGTGAATATATAAAGATTATCTAGATGTGTACATCACCTGCAGTTTTTCATTATATCATAGAACAACTTATGTATTGATCCATTACATTGTAGTAAAGAACAGTAATCAATTAAAACTGGCTGTAAAATATAAAAAGGAATACGTAAAGCAATCGGTTAAGACCAATAAAATGAAGTAAATATGAGTCAGTGGTACAACAAAACAGTGTCACCTGTCTAACTGGTACGTTATCCATGTCTACTGTTTAAATTGACCGCTACTGCATTGCTTAGTAAGTTTGTAGTGTGCATAGCACACAGCAGTTGGATGTATTCATTAACATAGACATCAGTAACCGTCATTGCCTTACCCTAAGCTTTTTTATATTTTAGACATATCACTTTTAACTGTTCGTTTTTCTTCACTCCATTGTAATAGTTCAATACATAAGTTGTTCTATGGTATAATGAGAAATTGTAAGTGATGTACACATCCAGATAATCTCTACATGTTTTCCAATGCACACTAAGATTGACAATTCAGTTTTGTCTGCTACGGTAACTTGGTAAACCAGAGCTTCATATTATGTAAATTTTCACTATTATAGGTGCATTTAGTGTCGGTCTTTCCGATTATTACATTTCAGCTGTTTGCCACATCATGCCAACATCCTTTATCTATTTGTGATTATCATTTTTTATATCAGTGATATAATTACGATGTACATTGACACTGCCTCTTCATAACGATCACATATAATGGTTCTTTTTATATTTTCTATAATTTTAAGCCAGTCCATGCTAATGTGATTTCTTTTAACTGTACACACAAAAAGTACTTTTTATGTAAATCTGTATAAATTATTATACCATTAGTCCTTCAGTATTAATAAAAAGCTGTAACACGTTACGCCATCTGCAATAATGTCTGTCTCTGCAGCTTCGTATTTATATTTATTTAATTTTTTTTACTCTAACGATTTCATTGCAATTGTAATTTTCACTGTTTTTTGTTTTCATTTCATAAATTAACTGTATATTACCTATATTCCTAGTTGAAATTGTATTACACTGTGTTACTTAAATGTAATGCGTTTTCATGTGACTTTCACGCTACTACCTTGTCATTTGTGACTACACAAGCTTACATAACGATGCTTCTAAGTCGTTTTTATGTCATTTTTTGACAGCTGATGTATATTCTCTACAGATGGCAATCCGTTGTGTTGCAAACAGCCAGTTGAAAAAGCGTCCCCTTAGCTTAGACACGGCTTTTTATATTCTGCTATGTACCCTTCAATAATTTTGTTGAAATCTTTTGTAAATACTATTAATGTGGAATGCTGTTCTTTTCTTGAAACCCTCTATTTCAATATCTTTCAGATCTGAAAATGACTGGAAACAGTCGAAACTAATTATCTGTTTTCTTGTATGTGACCTTGGCTAATAAAGATTTTTCTAAAAATCTTTTTTTATCTAAATAATAGCGCTTTCAATGTAATGGTATATCGAGACACTCGAAGTAACACAAGTCTCATAATGATCTACAGAATTTTCTTTCATTTTATGGATAAGATAAAATAATGCATTACGTTAAAACTTCCCAACGTAGGTGTTTTTAAGTAATATATGCTTGCATTGATGTTTTTAAGTTCCCATTCGTAATGTTTCGTTAGCTATTCGACTTTTTAAGCTGAAATATGAGGCAGAAGGCAGACGTTCCTTTTTATTCTAGTGCAGGTGCCTTAGGTTGCTATTGTACATCTAAAACTGATCATTTGAAAAAGAATATTGATATACAGCTGTGTAAAGGTTACACAACGAGTTTTGGAAAAAAAAGAGGTCTTTCTTCCTACAGATAACAAGTTGCTGTCTGTGGAACAGGCTGTACAACTGAATGGCGTGCACGTTGTTCACAGGTTTACATGACAACGACGAGCATCAACCAGTTTACGAGCTCCATTTTCCTGACCATCATGAGCGCCGACCGCTACATCGCCGTCTGCCATCCCATATCATCTCCCAAGATCAGGACGCCGCTCATATCCAAGGTACAGTATTCAGAACTGAAGGTTCACTCAGCATCCAGCACTCTAATACATGACGTACTATCTGGAAAAAGTTGGACAAATACCCTATCAGATCTTAATAAAATACCAAACTGCTGGAAAAATTGCCAAGTTTCTTTAAATGTACAGAAATGTAAAATTGTGTAGTTCATAAAACTTTGAAACGTATGACTATAATATCAACGAGTTACGGCGGGCATCAATCGTCTCACGCCAATAAGTGCGTGTAACAGGTGGGGATAAGACATCGAATTGTTACATAGCCTCTAACGCAGTTTAATCAGAAAGCAGGCTTCAGTTCAATGCCAGGTTCAAGGGATATCGCTATCAGTCAATAAAGATAACTGTCTACAAAACACTCAAGAGACACATTCTAGAATGTCGGTATAGTGTGTGAGAATACTGGCAGCATGTAAAGAAGGGTAGCACGAATGGTCTAAGGTTGCCTCACAGGAGTGCATCACATTGTTGCTGAAAAACCTGAACTGACTGACGGTTGAGGACATACGTCAACCATCCAGCAAAAGACTAAGTACAAAGTTTGAGGAACTAGTATTAAGGAGAGAATCAAGGAATATCCTGCAATCCCCTACTCTCTTGCTATGGGTCGTGTACACAAGATTAGTATGATTACAGTGCACACAGAGGCATTTAAACGATCACTATTGACGCTCCATGCGAGAATGGACTCATCTACATCTACATTTACATCTATGTGATCACTATGCAACTCACAATTAAGTGTCTGGCAGAGGTTTCATCGAACCACCTTTGAGCTACTTCACTACCGTTCCACTCTCTAACAATACAGGAGAAGCAAGCAATTTAAATCTATCCGTGCTAACTCTGATTTCTCTTATTTTATTATGATAATCATTTCTCCCTATGTCGGTGGGCGCCAACAAAATATTTTCACACTCTGAACAGACAGTTGTTGACAAATTTCATGAGAAGGTCCTACTGCATTGAAAAACGGTTTTATTTTGTTTACTGCCATCCCAATTCGTGAACCATATCCGTGGTACCCTCTCCCCTATTTCGCGATATTACTAAACGTGCTGCCCTTCTTTGAACTTTTTTAATGTCCTCATCAGCCTATCTGATGCGGATCCCACACCGCACAGGAACACTACAAAAGAGGACGGACAAGAGAAGTGTAAGCAGTCTCTTTAGCAGACCTGTTACATTTTCTAGGTGTTCTGCCAATAAATTGCAGTGTTTGCTTTGCTTTCCCCACATCACCTACGTGATCGTTTCAATTGAAGTCTTCGTAATGTGATCGCTAAGTATTTAGGTGAGTTTAGAGCCTTTAGAATTGTGTGCTTTATCGTGTGACTGAAATGTAGTGAATTCTTTTTAGTGCCGATATTGATGATTTCGCACTTTTTATGATTTAGAATCAATTTCCACTTTTTGCGCCATACAGATATCTTGGCTAAATCGTTTTGCAATTCCTTTTGATCATCTGATGACTTTACAAGAATGCAAATAACCAGCATGAACTGCAAACAAGGTAAGAGTACTGATCAGATTCTCTCCGAAATCGTTCGTATTCATCAGAAACAGCAGAGGGCAAATAACATTCCTTGGAGAACGCCAGCTATTAATCCATTTTTGTTACGAATGTGACCTTTCCTACAAGAAATCACAAATCTAGTTACACAGCTGAGACGACATTCCATAGGTACGCAATTTAATTAGAAATCGCTTGTGAGGAACGTTGTCAAAACCTTCTGGAAATCTAAAAATATGCAATCAATTTGACGTCCCCTGTCGATATCACTCACTACTTCGTGAGAATAAGGAGCTACTTTTGTTTTACAGGAACGATATTTTCTGAATCCGTGTTGGCTATCTGTCAATAAATCGTTTTCTTCGATGTGATTCATAATGTTCGAGCACAGCATATGTTCCAAAATCCTAGTGAAAATGGCCGTTAGTGATATGGGTCTCTAATTCAGCGGATTACTCCTGTTTCCTTTCTTGGGTATTGGCGTGATTTGTATAACTTTCCAGTCTTTGAGTATGGATCTTGCTACGAGCGAGCAGTTGTATATGATTGCTAAGTATGGAGCTATTGTATCAGCATACACTGAAAGGAACCTGATTGTTATACAAGCTGGACCGGAAGCCTAGAGCTTCTAAAGTGTTTTCAGCTGCACCGAGGATATCTTCTTCTAAGTTACTCATGTTGGCTGTTGATCTTGATTCGAATTCTGGAGTATTTCCTGTGTCTCCTTTTGTGAACTAATTTCGGAAAACCGTGTTCAGTAACTCTTCTCGAGTGGCGCTGTCATCGTAACATCACCATTGTCATCACGCAGTGAAGGTATTGATTTCGTCTTGCCGCTGGTCTATTCTACATCCGACCAGAATCTCTTTGGCTTTTCTTTCTTCAATTTTTTTCTTCATATTGTTATTTCTGACAACAACATTACTTGAAATAAATATACATCAACATATTTCGCCCTTAAAAATGTTGCAATTCAGAGGTTTAAACAACTGCATCAAGACAATCCCAACCTTCTTTCAAAGAGTGTCATTGGAACGGAAGATGGATTAATGGCCATGACGCTGGAACTACCTATCAGTCGTCACAAAGAGAGTCATTTACCTCGGGCAAAATGGAAATCGGGTAACATTACGTCCTTGTTGATCCTCGTTCACATGCGGCCTACATCCTTCTGGAATTACCTGCTGAACAAGATGGCAATTGTTTCCTAACCACTATACTCACCAGATATTGTTCCATATTATTTCCTGTTCTTCCCACAGATTAAAATCAAGTTGACGGGGCGAAGATTTGTTACAGCAGAAGCGATTCTAAACACCCTAACAAAGAAGACTTCCAAGTCGCTTTTCAAAAGCGGCAGTAATTTGTGGCCGTTGTTTCGCTGGCAAGATGAATACTTCGCAGGTGATAGCGCAGAATATGATTTAGGTAAGGATAATATATTTCCGGAATTTCTGTGTATCACCTCTTGTACAGATATCTTGCCCTACTATAACTGTCCTTTGGTACAACGTTCGGTAGCCTAATTTTAAATATGACAAATTCGCCTCGTTAAGAATGATGTTGAGGACGTAGTGTGCAAGTGCTACCCCGAGATGAAGACGTTGGCACAAGAGTGGAATTCGACCGAGCTGCATCAAATCAGTCAGAAAAAAAGAAAGAAATATAGTTGCTAACCACTGTGTGACCGTTAACAGTGCACGAGGTAAGATATTAGCCAGTACCCCCAACAAACGTTAACATCAGACAGTAACAATAACATCCCCATTTTTAAAAGTACGAAAGGTGACTAGAGTTTAACATTCAAACGTAAAAAACTCGCATGTGTTCTAGGTTTTTTATTAATTCATGATATAATGAGGCAATGAAATGTAACAGCTTATTTCTAACAAATCTTTTATTCGTTTTCGTATCCTATGTCTGGCAATATTCCGAGTCTACATGACTCCTCGCTTTATTTCAGTTGCTGCCGTAGACGAAAACGTAGTTAACTACATAAAATCTGTGTGTATTAGAGTCAGTGTTGATAAGACATTTGCCACCAACTTATACTGAAACTTTGCCAGCTCTTGCTTATTCGAGGCATGCTGCCACGGGATGGTAGGTCTGCAACTGTTCAGACCAGGAAACTGAATAATTTTTATTTCGTCCGTCTCAGTTGCACTGATAAAAATTCTGCTGCAGTGGTTACCGGTTTCGGGGCGACACTCCCATTCTCAAACCACACACTTTGATATTAACCGTAATGATTCATGCACCATATTGTATGAATACTTAAGTTTAATATCAAGGTGTGTGGTTTGAGAATGGGAGTGTCACCCCGAAACCGGTAACCACTTCAGTAGAATCTTATATCAGTTCAACTGAGACGGTCGAAATAAAAGAATCATTGTATTTCCTCAGATGCCAGCGTGTTTCATTCAAATTTAGTTTTGTGCCTTATCTTCGAGGGGTCCAAGATTTTGTACTTGGCTCGAATTTCCCTACGTGAAAATCTCCTTTATTTAATGAAAAAGGTCTTCGAATCTAGATTAGATTAGATTTACTTACATGCCAATTGATCCGTAATGAGGAGGTCCTCCAGGATGTAAAACATGTCAGAAAAACAATAATACATGACAAATATTTACAACTGAAACAAATAATCTAATGTACCTTCTACAGGTAATAAGTGGAATGATCATCGGTTTTTTAATGAACACTATACCAAAGAATCATTGTACAAACACTCATTTACTAAGATTGCATTAATGCACTGAATTTTAAATTTTAAAAAATGTTTTTTTTTTATTTATAAGGTAATAAACATATAATAGAACTACTACAATACTCATTTGCAATGAACACATTACTGCACTGAAGTGGTGCAGAAGTTAGATTATATATATATACACAAATCAGTTGTTTCTACTGAGAAATTCATCAATGGAGTAGAGGGAGTTGGCCACCAATAAATCCTTTAGGATTCTCTTAGACTGAATTTCATCGGTTGTTAAGCTTTTTATGGCTGCTGGCAAGTTATTAAAACTGTGTGTTCCTGAATAATGCACACCTTTTTGTACAAGAGTAAGTGACTTTAAATCCTTGTGAAAATTATTCTTGTTTCTAGACATTTGCGTGTCCATATCAGGAAAAAAAAATGATGAGGCAACACAGACTGACCACTGCCCATCACGAGACTGAAAGCCGCCACGCCCACGACAAGGACAGGCCTGAGCTCGCTCGCTCGTTTAACTCAGCGGGCAAAATCTGTTTCTAAACCTGTTAACTCGCAACTCGGTGTGCAGGTACTAACGAGAATTGCATCTTCTACTAGAATCTGCTATTATGAAGTGTGACTGATTACTAGTCGTACAACAATATTTAAAATCAACGCTCGACATAAATGGTATAACGACTTGTTTATAGCATATAGATTCTTCTGCGTAACAGTCCTCCGTTCATAGAACATCATTTTGGCATGATTTTAACTGTACTGAACCCCAGTACAGCCGTAACTAATTGTTAGTAGGCTTATGGACTTCCTAGCATTGCAGGACTAATATCAGTAAGATTCCATAACAGTGGATTCCAGTAGAAGATGCAATTGTCATTTGTACATACACACCCAGTTACGAGTTAACAGGTGTAGAAACGTAGTTTGCCTTCTGAGATTAGCAGGCTTGGCCTATCTTCGTGACGTACGCGCGGCGGCCTGTCTTTGTCGTAGGCCTCGGAAAGCCGCCTGGTGACTTTGTGGACTCGGGACGTGGTAAGGAAATTATTTAAGCGGATGAGAAACGAATGGGAGGGGGGCGGGGCATACTAGAGACGTTGTGGGCCGAAGATGGGAAAATCTACCGGCAAGCGACTTTAACAAAGGGCTGATTGTTAAGGCCCGGCGGCTGAGAAATAGCATCTCAGAAACGACGAAGCTGGTTGGCTGTTCGCGCCCTGTAGTGGTTAAGATGTGTGGAAAGTGGTTGCAGGATGGTGAAACAACCAGGTGGTGGATTTCAAGCTTCATAACAGAACGTGGGGGGTCGCTCTGTAAAGCAGGACAGGCATTGACCTGTGCGGATGTGACACAGAGTACAGTCCTGGTCCATGGACAAGTGTTCCGCAGCAAACCGGTCAGCGGATACTGTTGATCATAGAACTGCTCAACGGACATGTTTCCATGTTTACCCAACGACACCGCCAATTAAAATTGCTGTGGCCACGGGATCATTGCCGGCCGGTGTTGCCGAGCGGTTCTAGGCGCTTCAGTCTGGAACCGGGGGACCGCTACGGTCGCAGGTTCGAATCCTGCCTCGGGCATGGATGTGTGTGATGTCCTTAGGGTAGTGAGGTTTACGTAGTTCTAAGTTCTAGGGGACTGATCACTTCAGATGTTAAGTCCCATAGTGCTCAGAGCCATTTGAACCCTTTGAACGGGATCATTGAAACTGGACCGTGGATCAATGGAAACGTGTCGCCTGGTCGGATGAATCAAGTTCGAGTCTATCATCGTATTCGAATATGCCGGCATCCAGGAGAACAACTGTTCTAAACATGAACTGCGCCACGGGCGCAGGCCAATGGAGGCAGTATTATGCTATGGGGGACATTCATCGGCTTCCAATCGTCCTCTGGTAGTAGTCGAAGGTACCATGACAGCTATTGACTACAAGAACATTATGGCATTCCATTATGCTTGCCGTCTTCCCTGCCAGCGATGGCATCTTCCAGCAAGTAACTGTCCGTGGCCCAAGACAAAGAGTCGTGCTGCAGTGGTTTGAGGAGCGTGACACTGAACTCGTGCTGATGTCTTCGTCGACACACTTCAATGCAAAATAGCAGAACGTCTTCACTTGGTCTTCAACGTAGTTCTCAGTTTTGATGTTCCTTTATCGCTAATCTCGTTTCTACTGCCTTTCGTTGCTATCGTTTTACTTTAATTTATTGTCAGTCTTTATTCTGCGTTCATTGGATTCTTCACACCTTTTAACAGGTCCTGTCATTATTCCTCATTTTCACTGAGGATAACAATGTAATCAGCAAATGTTATCACCAATATCCATGCTCTCTGACTTTTAATTCCACTCCTGAATTCCGTTATTGCGCCTTGGATATGCAGCTTGAACAGTATTCCTCAAATGGCTCTGAGCACTATGGGACTTAACTGCTGAGGTCATCAGTCCCGTATAACTTAGAACTACTTAAACCTAACTAACCTAAGGACATCACACACATCCATGCCCGAGGCAGGATTCGAACCTGCGGCTGTAGCAGTCGCGCGGTTCCGGTCTGAAGCGCCTAGAACCCCTCGGCCACCGCGGCCGGCTGCTTGAACAGTAGTGGAGTAAAAAAGCGTCCCTGCCTCAAGCCCTTTTCATTACAAGCACTACGTTCTTGATTTTCCCACTTACCTTTCCTTCTTCGTTCTTGTACCGGGTGATCAAAAAATCAGTATAAATTTGAAAACTGAATAAATCACGGAATAATGTAGATAGAGAGGTACAAATTGACACACATGCCTTGAATGACATGGGGTTTTATTAGAACCGAAAAAATACAAAAGTTCGTAAAATGTGCGACAGACGGCGCTTCATCTGATCAGAATAGCAATCATAAACACAACAAAGTAAGACAAAGCAAAGATGATGTTCTTTACAGGAAATGCTCAATATGTCCACCATCATTCCTCAACAATAGCTGTAGTCGAGGAATAGTGTTGTGAACAGCACTGTAAAGCATGTCTGGAGTTATTGTGAGGCATTGACGTCGGATGCTGTCTTTCAGAATCCCTAGAGATCACGATACACTTGCGACTTCAGGTATCCCCAAAGCCAATAATCGCACGGACTGAGGTCTGGGGTCCTGGGAGGCCAAGCATGACGAAAGTGGCGGTTGAGCACACGATCATCACCAAACGACGCGCGCAAGAGATGTTTCACGCGTCTTGTAATATGGGTTGGAGCGCCATCCTGCATAAACATCGTAGCCGGCCGCGGTGGTCTCGCGGTTCTAGGCGCGCAGTCCGGAACCGTGCGACTGCTACGGTCGCAGGTTCGAATCCTGCCTCGGGCATGGCTGTGTGTGATGTCCTTAGGTTAGTTAGGTTTAAGTAGTTCTAAGTTCTAGGGGACTGATGACCACAGCAATTGAGTCCCATAGTGCTCAGAGCCATTTGAACCATTTGAACCATAAACATCGTACATTCCATCAGGTGTTAAGCAGCCAGGCGGGGGATGATGCGATTCTGTAACACATCGGCGTACCTCTCACCCGTCACGGTAGCAGTTACAAAACCAGAATCACATATTTCCTCGAAGAAAAAAGGCCCGATAACGGTAGATGTGGTAAATCTAACCCATACGGTGACTTTCTCGTCGTGCAATGGAGTTTCCACGACAGTTCTAGGATTTTCGGTAGCCCAAATTCAGCAGTTGTGGGCGTTGACAGACCCTCGGAGAGTGAAATGAGCTTCGTCGATTCACAACACGTTACTCAACCAATCGTCATCAACCGCCATCTTTTGAAACGCCCACACCGCAAATGCCCTCCGCTTCACTAAATCGCCAGGTAACAGTTCATGATGCCGACGGATTTTGTACGAATAGCATCGGAGGATACGCCTAAGTGCCAACCAAACGGTAGTGTATGGAATGCCGGTGCGACGTGCGACTGCACGAGCGCTGACTTCCCCATGCAAAGACGAACCCGCTACAGTCTCCGTTTCTTCCTGAACTGTCTCAGCAGCATTACGCCTTGTGCTCGGTCGGCCACTACGGGGTCTATCGTCTAAACAACCCGTGGCTTCGAACTTCGAAATCATTCTCGCCACAGCTGCATTTGTCAACGGACCTTTACCCGTTCGAATCCCCTTCCTATGGCGTTAGGATCGTAACGCTGAACTAGCACATTCCCCATTCTGATAATACAGCTTCACTAAAAGCACCTTTTCATGTAACGTCAACATGCTGCGACTGCTGGCGCATCTTATTCTCTCTCTCATTACAGCTCCTTTTATACACGATTATCATGCGCAGTCACTGACGTTTTGCTGTCCAGCACCATCTGTCGGACATTTTGTGAACTTTGTTGTTTTTTTGTTCTAATAAAACCCCATATCATTCCAAGCATGTGTGTCAATTTTTACCTCTCTATCGACATTATTCCGTGGTTTATTAAATTTTCAAATTTATACTGACTTTTTGATCACCCGGTACATATCGGACACGATACGTCTTTCTCTGTATCTCACACCTACGTTTCTGAGAATCTCGAACATCATGCAATACTTTACGTTTTTGTTCGTTTTTAGTAAATACATTGGTATGCAGAAGGTAAGGACGAAATCAACTTTCACGTTATGTCACACTGCCAAATAACATAGCTCAATGAAACTTAAACAATACACAGAAAAAATTGCTGCAGCATATTACAGAACATAGTTAGATTAGACTATGACATATGGAAGTTTGGGTTGGCGACCGTTCGCGATAAGCTGGAAATCCGGGTTCGAGTCCCGGACGGGCACTATTATCTGTCATACGTCACAAATTAATAGTATAGCTACAACCAATGAAGATGATGCGAAAAGAACCGACAATTCAGCGAATATATCTCGAAAAATACTTCAACAGCTGTAGGATCATCAAGCAAATTATGTAAAACATAAATGTTTACATATTTTGTTATAGGCAGCTTGTCCTGGCAGCACATTTCCCATTAGTTACAGTATTGTCAATTAGAGAACTGTAATTTATGACTCACTTTTACGTTACTGTTCTCTATCTTTGTCCGTTGATCCTTACCTAGGCGTAAACTGTACACAATATAGGTTACCAAAAAATTTTGTGTTACAGTAACGCGTTTTCCTGGATATAACTTTCTTTGTTGCATACTCAAATTGAACTTGCTTGACTGAGGAATGATGTGAACTGTAGAGGATGGGGAGGGATGGTGGGTAGTTGGTTCGGCAGTGGCGGGACTCCCCCCACCCACCCTCTCTCTCTCTGTTTGTGTGTGTGTGTGTGTGTGTGTGTGGGAGGGGGGGGGTGAGTGGGTGGGTGGGTGGCTGGCTGGCTGGCTGTGGGTGTGTGTGCTTTCGTTCGTTCGTTTCATGATTTGCCATTACTCCTTCATCTTCTCCCCCATGTCGTCTTTTCATTGCTTCTGTCCACGTTGTTCCAAATTTTTAATTGCTTCCAGTTTCAAAGCATTCTAAAATAAGTTTTCTTTCTGTTATTTTCGATTCTTCGATGTCGTACCTTTCTAGTCCTTTTCTAAATTCTCTAATCCATCGCGCTATCGATTTCTTTTTCGAGAGATACGGGAATATTAGTGTCGTTACCCTCGTGAGTAGGCTGTTTAGGTTTTTATATAGATAACGCCACGTAGCGCTCTGTATGAAAATCAGAGACTGCACACAGCACAGCCAGTGATTTTCATACAGAGCGCTACGTTGCGTTACCAATATAAAAACCTAAACAGCCTACTTACACCCTGTTCTCATTCATTGGGCACAAGTTGTCATTACCTCTGACATTCTTTCTATATTTTTGTAGATCTCCTCATTATTTCTCATTTCCCGACCACCTGTATTTTGTATTGCACTCATTCTTTTTCTAATAATCTGACTTTCAAGTCTATCCAGCTTATATTTCATCGTGAAGCATTCACATGCATACACTCTTGGGCTACCACTGGGGTATAATATTTTAGTTTTATTTTTGTAGTTATGGACTTCTTGCTGTAGATATTTTTTGCTGATCCAAATGCTCTTTCAGTTTTATTAATTCGTATACCTATAGCAAATTTTTCCAGTCTATTCTGCTGTATAGCTTCTCCAAAACAAATTTACTATCTCGCTCTATTTTACCTATTAATATTTCTGTGTATTGTGGTGTATATTTTGTATTTGTCATCATTTTTCTTTTTACCGTTGAAATTTTGAGAGCAGTTCCATCCGTTATTCTTCCAAACATTTATCTGAGTAACTGTTACTGTCAGCCCGCCCGGTTAGCCGTGTGGTCTAACGCACTACTTTCCGAGCGGGAAGGCGTGCCGGTCCCCGGCACGAATGCGCCCGGCGGGTTAGTGTCGAGGTCCGGTGTGCCGGCCAGTCTGTGGATGGTTTTTAAGACGGTTTCCCATCTGCCTCGGCGAATGCGGGTTGGTTCCCCTTATTTCGCCTCAGTTACACAATGTCGGCGATTGCTGCGTGTCACTTTCTCCACGTACGCGAACACCATCATTACTCTACCACGTAAATAGTGGGGTTACACTCATCTGGTGTGAGACGTTCCCGGGCGGGGGTCCACTGGATGCCGAACCGCAGAATAGCCCTGGGTTCGATGTGGCGCGCCGTTGGGGTGAGTGGACTGCTGTAACCTGTTATGGGGTTGTGAACGACTGAGGGCTACGACGGGGACGAAGCCTCTCCCTCGTTTCTAGGTCCCCAGATCCATACAGTACAATACAGTACAACTGTTGCTGTCAGATTGTTTAAAAGCATTGTAAAATCGCCTGCAAAAGCCAAGCAGTTTACCTTAATTCCATTTTTTTTCCTTCCCACATTTATTGGTTCAATTTAGTGATCTTGTAGTTCCAAATTCCATATCCTTACAATTTTTTCCAAAACTCAGTTAAACCGTCCCCTTTTCTAACGCTAGTTTTGATTTCAGATGACTCAGATAGTTTCCCCATAAATTTAACTTAAGATATCTTATTTTTTAGAGTGTTTGCTACTTTCTCTAATTCTTTAATCTAGTGTTTCCGTGTTTACTGAATCAAATTCTTTCTTGAAATCAATGAATGATACTATTGAAAGGTTTGCTGATAAACATTCTATCAAGAATCATTGATTTAAAGTTATAAATATGTCCTGTTCATCATGTTCCTTTCTGGAAATAACCCTGATATTCTCCCAGTTGTTAGTCAAAAGTTTCTTCAAGCTTACTTGGTATACCTTTGACAATATTTTGTATGCCTTTCTCAGAAATGATACTCCTTTGTAAATGTTGAAATTTTGTTCCTCTCGTTTTTTGTATAACACATGAATAAATGCTATATTCCACTCTTCTGGAATCTTTTCTGTTTTCTAAATCTTCTCAAAAGCAAGTGAAGATCATTTATAATCTTTGGTTCGGTCCATTCCAATAATTCTGCAGTAATAGAGTCATCACCACTTGCTTTGTTGTTTCTGGTTTGATGACTTCATAGACTTCCAGCCCTGGCGGTGGAAAATCGTCCTCAATATTTTCTCAGTATTATTATTATTATTGTTATTGCTGATATTATAATATTTAGTAATTTTTTAAAGTTTATCAGTGAATTAGCTTTTATATTGTTCCTTATGGAACTGCTTCTTTGGTAATTGGTTATATTTTCATTTTTATTTACAGCCCTATGAAAGGCCCTTCCTAGAGAGCTATTATGGCATCATATTGGCATGTCTGTTTTTATCTCATTGTGGTAGTGATTTTCGTTTCTTAGATTTTCTGCATCTGTGAAGTGAGTACATTCATCCTTCAATGCCCTTATTACGTAAGTTGTTTCACCTGATCAGATAGGGGAATGAGGAGAGGATATTCCATGCCTTATATAATTGTAAACAGTAAGATAGCGTAACTGTGGTGCCATGAAACTCGACACGTGTCATAATAAAGTATTTTGATTGCCTTTCATTTTATGGAATACTGATGATGTCTAATATATGTGTAACTGAAACATGTGTGGCAGAAAGGAAACTCAGCATTCAGTTGAAAACGGCAGATAATATTTATTCGTATCTATATAATAAAAAGCAAACAAAGCCTCATTTTGGATAAAATCATGTTGGTACTACGCCACATCACTATGAAACACTAAAACAACTAAAATGCCAATGTTGCGACCGACTATGCAGCGCTCCTCTTCGAGCCGCCTTGATGAGGACCACCACGAGTCAGTCGAAACGTCAGCATTTCAGTGGTTTTAGAGTTTCATAATGATGCGGCTTAATATCCAAATCATTTTTATTCAAATGGACTGTGTTCACAGAAATCCACGAACTTAAACACTCGTTGTGTTAACCCCTCAAAAAATGTCATCGTACTCTCTTCCCCCACCACCACACTATGTTGGGGAACACTGGTGTAGTCTGAATGAGCTACAGGCCATTCGTACAATCGCGTCGAGTTCCAGCCAGATGTCCGCTGGCAGAGACTCGGATACCCTCCCTCCCTCCCTGCTGACAGAGGAGGAGTTGACGTCCTCTGTGTAAGGTCTCAGCCCTTGAAGCTATTGTGACGACTCGCTCTTGTTTACCTTTCGCGGACGTAGCAAGAAAACTGAAACGGGCCACTGCGAGGAGATATCGGTTCGCCGGGCGCCCCTCGCTCAGCAAACATTTTCATTTCATTTCGCAGGACGCGTATCGACCTAGTGGCGACTCTGCGCTCCGCTGACGTATGGAGCTGCATGACGGATGGGACGTGCATATGAAAGTAACCTTGACGCACTATGTGATTTATTGGACCATTGCTCGATATCTGCAGCTCACGCTGTGTCAAAACAACGCAGAATCGCTGATACCGATGTGGTACTCTCACGTGGCGTACGTTGTCACATCTCTGGACAAATATGCCGTGTTAACATCTTCTTTCTCGTTTATTGCATTGTTGCAATAATTTTCCCTTGGCTCCAACAGTGGGCCGCCCATTTTGTCACTTATGGGCTGTCGTTCAAATTTACTTTTTCCGTAGATAATGATTCAACATAACTCTCCAGTTTGAAGTGTGTTAAGTCGAGGCTGCAAATAGACCGATAGAAGTCCCTATTATGTATATCTCATGCGTACAATGCACAAATTGAAAACACACCACCCTGTGAAGACTCTGTAGGTCTACAGTCTTACTCAAGATAACGTCGGCAGTAGAAGCCTGTGAACGTGCAAAAGAAAAATAAATTTCGGAAATGGAAAGGTATCTCGTAAAGTACGAAAAAAAGCTAGATGAAACTATTTCATTGGTAATTTCCTGAATTTTGCAGTAGTTTGCCATTAAGCGCAATTTGCTGTAATTATAACAAACTACAAAAGATTCTGTCGCCTGTGTTTAGGTTGTCATCAGGTATACTCTGAAAGCCACTGTAAAGTGCGTGGCAGAGGATGCTTCCCATTGTACCAGTTTCAAGGGCTTTTTCCCGTTACATTCACATATCGAACGCGGGAAGAATGACCGCTTAAATACCTCTGTGCGCACTGTCATTAGTTTAATCTTGTCTTTTCTCGAAACTGTATAAAAAGATTTCCGTGGGGTGATTGGTGTCTATCTTCATGCGTCGGCCAGTTCAGGCTTTTCAGCATTTCAGTGACACCCTGCTGTGGATCATTTGTGACCATTTGTGCTGTCCTTCTTTGTACAATGATGCAAAACATTACGACCACGTGCTTAACAGCTTGTTTGTCGTTCTTTGGAACCAAAAACATCACTGATTCTGCGTATCAGGGACACGACAGTTTTTTAGTATGTTTGTGTATGTATGTAGCATTGTATGTCCCAGCACAGGTCATGTAATTCGAGTAAATAACAGGCCGCTGATTCGCGTACGCGGTGCTGCACCCGACAGCGACATAGATGGGTTCCACAGCGTCATATCTACATGAATACGCTATGAAAATACTATCGCGAGGCTCATAATCGTAAATTCAAAACAACAGTTCATAGCATTACTGTATCAAATATTACCATGGAATGGTCGCCGGCCGAAGTGGCCGTGCGGTTAAAGGCGCTGCAGTCTGGAACCGCAAGACCGCTACGGTCGCAGGTTCGAATCCTGCCTCGGGCATGGATGTTTGTGATGTCCTTAGGTTAGTTAGGTTTAACTAGTTCTAAGTTCTAGGGGACTAATGACCTCAGCAGTTGAGTCCCATAGTGCTCAGAGCCATTTGAGCCAACCATGGAATGTTATCCTATGGAATTTATTATCAGCAAATGATCTGCTGTTTGCTGGGGCAAGGAAGGTCAGAGCGACAGAAGTCAATGGGGCTTGAACAGTATTACGCTTCGCATTCACCTTTTGTAATATATTTTTGTTATTTCTACCAACAAAATCAGCTTCGTAGCCATTTGAATATCGTATGACAATTCAAAATAGTACAGTTCATAGGATTTCAAATGCCCAATGGTCTTGTTGCTTGGAGAGTGCCCCGAGTGCCCCCAAAAGCCTTCTTAGGAATTGTGTTGGTTTCCATTCTAACCACATGCCCAGCCGACTGCAGTCTCCTACTTTTTAATTTATGGACGATAGTAAGTTGCTTCATTAACTGATAAATTTCAGTGTTCTTTCGAACTCTGCAGACGTCACTCTCCAACACAGGTCCACAGATTTTGCTCATCACTTTTCTTTCGAAAACATTTTCTTCTCATTCTTTCTTGGTGAGCGTCCAGCTTTCCGCCGTACAGTACTACTGAGCATATTATGGTGTTATATACTGTATCTCCATCTTTGTGGTAATTGACAAAGCTCTGCTTTTGAGTGAGCTGCTTAGAGCGTATAGACATCTTGCTCCTGAGGCTATTCTCTCATTAACATCCAGTGTTATGATATTTTTTTCTGTTGAAAAGCGATCCTAGGTATTTAAGCTTTTCTGAATCTAGAATAGCGGTCAATTTCAAAGTGTGGATATGGGTTTATGACACGACCTATTTCCGTATATGCTGCTTTCTCTTGGTTTATCAAAAGTCCAATTTTGCTGGCACTGTGCCTGAGAGATCTGTACAGTTTCTTCAGCTCTTCTTCTGTTAACACTGAGTAAGACTGCATCATCTCCGTATGCGAGGAGATTTACTTCACTGTGTTCGAATCGGAGAGCATTGTATAGCTGTAAATTACTATCTCGAACCACTTTTCCAACGCAAGATTGAAGAGAATACATGAAAGAGCACCTTCTTGTCGTAAGCCCGTTTTGATTGAGAAGTTGGAGTACACAGATCCTCTGACCTTCCCCACTGCCTTTAAGCCATCCATGGACAGTTCTATATGCTAATGATTTTAGTGGGTATCCTAAATTCGCTTAATGCGTTGTAGAGTCTACTTCTGTGGGTGTGTCACAGGCTCGCTGGAACTCAATGAACAGACACTGAAAGTTTTTGTAAGCTGCTATACCCCAAAAACAACTGCCCCTTTTAAATCACATGTGTTCCTCTCGTGAGACAGAATATTGATTCTGTTATTCACGGTTCTACTATTACGCTACATTTAGTAGGCTGTCTTTTCTGTAGTTGTCACAGTTACTGTGATTGCATTCTGGTCAAGGACTGCCTTTGCCCTTCGCCTTGCTCTTGGGATGACGCTGCTTATCATCAGAATATTTGAGAAATATAGTAGTCTGAGGATTCAGAACTACACTATGACATTTTAGTACATCCACTCTGAAATGCTGTCCATATACATGCTTGCGTTACTGAACGTTGGGTTTACAGAAGTATATTCTGCAGAAAAAAACCATTAAGTGATACAGATTTCTTTAATAACCATTGTATCCGTGCATCACTGACTGTCAATGCATTTCTTTTTCACAGGCGGGTTGTGCTCTGTTTACACAAAATACGTCTACCAGTCCGTTAGATATTTCAAGTGCTGCAAAAATATCTCGTTTTATGGAACGTTATTTATCGGGTAATGTATTTACAGCTTTTTGCTGATACTTTAATTTATTCACATTCACCCGTTCGTTCTCATTTGCTTTGGTCGAGTTATCTGGCAGTCGATATTTTTGTTACTGGTGCATATTCGCCTTACTGCATGGTCATGAACGTGCATACATTTTACACGCTTTGTTTCAGTGTGTGAATCTATAAATATTCCCGCGTTTGATTTCATGTTTACGTTCTGTCATTTTATTTACCATTCGATTTCGCGCCATAATTACTCAGAATTGGAACAACGGGATCACTGAAACAGAAAGCGAGGTGGTCTCGTAAAATTCGTATTTATAGCTAGTGGACATTAAAGAGTCAGACTCTTCCGCCAAACACTGTGTCCCAGGACGGTTCATCAGGCAAGAAACAATGATGTGTCCTACGTAAACTAATCATATCAACGCCCTCTTCTATCAAACATATTTCAATCTAAGACCATAATTAACAGTTTATCTGACCCTGCGACGACGCTAAACAGATTTTCCTCTGAATCATGTTGTTCTCTTTGACATCTCGGTTGAATTGAGGTGTAATGGCATTATTGGCCGGGAGACGGTTTTTCCGTGGGATAAGGTTGTTGTTGTTGTTGTGGTCTTCAGTCCTCAGACTGGTTTGATGCAGCTCTCCATGCTACTCTATCCTATGCAAGCTTCTTCATCTCCCAGTACCTACTGCAACCTACATCCTTCTGAATCTGCTTAGTGTATTGATCTCTTGACTCCCTCTACGATTTTTACCCTCCACGCTGCCCTCCAATGCTAAATTTGTGATCCCTTGATGCCTCAAAACATGTCCTACCAACCGATCCATTCTTCTAGTCAAGTTGTGCCACAAACTTCTCTTCTCCCCAATCCTATTCAATACCTCCTCATTAGTTACGTGATCTACCCACCTTATCTTCAGCATTCTTCTGTAGCAACACATTTCGAAAGCTTCTATTCTCTTCTTGTCCAAACTATTTATCGTCCATGTTTCACTTCCATACATGGCTACACTCCACACAAATACTTTCAGAAACGACTTCCTAACACTTAAATCTATACTCGATGTTAACAAATTTCTCTTCTTCAGAAACGATTTCCTTGCCATTGCCAGTCTACATTTTATATCCTCTCTACTTCGACCATCATCAGTTATTTTACTCCCTAAATAGCAAAACTCCATTACTACAATAAGTGTCTCATTTCCTAATCTAATCCCCTCAGCATCACCCGATTTAATTTGACTACATTCCATTATCCTCGTTTTGCTTTTGTTGATGTTCATCTTATATTCTCCTTTCAAGACACTGTCCATTTCGTTCAACTGCTCTTCCAAGTCCATTGCTGTCTCTGACAGAATTACAATGTCATCGGCGAACCTCAAAGTTTTTACTTCTTCTCCATGAATTTTAATACCTACTCCGAATTTTTCTTTTGTTTCCTTTACTGCTTGCTCAATATACAGATTGAATAACATCGGGGAGAGGCTACAACCCTGTCTCACTCCCTTCCCAACCACTGCTTCCCTTTCATGTCCCTCAACTCTTATAACTGCCATCTGCTTTCTGTACAAATTGTAAATAGCCTTTCGCTCCCAGTATTTTACCCCTGCCACCTTCAGAATTTGAAAGAGAGTATTCCAGTTAACGTTGTCAAAAGCTTTCTCTAAGTCTACAAATGCTAGAAACGTAGATTTGCCTTTTCTTAATCTTTCTTCTAAGATAATTCGTAAAGTTAGTATTGCCTCACGTGTTCCAACATTTCTACGGAATCCAAACTGATCTTCCCCGAGGTCCGCTTCTACCAGTTTTTCCATTCGTCTGTAAATAATTCGCGTTAGTATTTTGCAGCTGTGACTTATTAAACTGATAGTTCGGTAATTTTCACATCTGTCAACACCTGCTTTCTTTGGGATTGGAATTATTATATTCTTCTTGAAGTCTGTGGGTATTTCGCCTGTCTCATACATCTTGCTCTCCAGATGGTAGAGTTTTGTCATGACTGGCTCTCCCAAGGCCATCAGTAGTTCTAATGGAATGTTGTCTACTCCCGGGGCCTTGTTTCGACTCAGGTATTTCAGTGCTCTGTCAAACTCTTCACGCAGTATCTTATCTCCCATTTCATCTTCATCTACATCCTCTTCCATTTCCATAATATTGTCATCAAGTACATCGCCCTTGTATAAACCCTCTATATACTCCTTCCACCTTTCTGCCTTCCCTTCTTTGCTTAGAACTGGGTTGCCGTCTGAGCTCTTGATATTCATACAAGTGGTTCTCTTCTCTCCAAAGGTCTCTTTAATTTTCCTGTAGGCAGTGTCTATCTTACCCCTAGTGAGACAAGCCTCTACATCCTTACATTTGTCCTCTAGCCATCCCTGCTTAGCCATTTTGCTCTTCCTGTCAATCTCATTTTTGAGACGTTTGTATTCCTTTTTGCTTGCTTCATTTACTGCATTTTTATATTTTCTCCTTTCATCAATTAAATTCAATATTTCTTCTGTTACCCAAGGATTTATATTAGCCCTCGTCTTTTTACCTACTTGATCCTCTGCTGCCTTCACTACTTCATCCCTCAGAGCTACCCATTCTTCTTCTACTGTATTTCTTTCCCACATTACTGTCAATTGTTCCCTTATGCTCTCCCTGAAACTCTCTACAACCTCTGGTTCTTTCAGTTTATCCAGGTCCCATCTCCTTAAATTCCCACCTTTTTGCAGTTTCTTCAGTTTCAATCTGCAGTTCATAACCAATAGATTGTGGTCAGAATCCACATCTGCCCCTGGAAATGTCTTACAATTTAAAACCTGGTTCCTAAATCTCTGTCTTACCATTATATAATCTATCTGAAAACTTTTAGTATCTCCAGGATTCTTCCAGGTATACAACCTTCTTTTATGATTCTTGAACCAAGTGTTAGCTATGATTAAGTTATGCTCTGTGCAAAATTCTACAAGGCGGCTTCCTCTTTCATTTCTTCCCCCCAATCCATATTCACACACTATGTTTCCTTCTCTCCCTTTTCCTACTGACGAATTCCAGTCACCCATGACTATTAAATTTTCGTCTCCCTTCACTACCTGAATAATTTCTTTTATCTTGTCATACATTTCATCAATTTCTTCATCATCTGCAGAGCTAGTTGGCATATAAACTTGTACTACTGTAGTAGGCATGGGCTTTGTGTCTATCTTGGCCACAATAATGCGTTCACTATGCTGTTTGTAATAGCTAACCCGCACTCCTATTTTTTTATTCATTATTAAACCTACTCCTGCATTACCCCTATTTGATTTTGTATTTATAACCCTGTAATCACCTGACCAAAAGTCTTGTTCCTCCTGCCACCGAACTACACTAATTCCCACTATATCTAACTTTAACCTATCCATTTCCCTTTTTAAATTTTCTAACCTACCTGCCCGATTAAGGGATCTGACATTCCACGCTCCGATCCGTAGAATGCCAGTTTTCTTTCTCCTGATAACGACGTCCTCTTGAGTAGTCCCCGCCCGGAGATCCGAATGGGGGACTATTTTACCTCCGGAATATTTTACCCAAGAGGACGCCATCATCATTTAATCATACAGTAAAGCTGCATGTCCTCGGGAAAAATTACGGCTGTAGTTTCCCCTTGCTAAGGTAGCTGATATTAAACTCAGTCGACAGATGGACAGTGCTTAGTTTTCCTCCATAACAAGGCGGTCTTACGCTGAAATTCTAACCAAGTCAATCGTTTTCGAAGTATCCCTCCAACACCCTATATGTCTTTCTGTTGGTGTAATCAATAATAGTTCAAAAAATGGCTCTAGGCACTATGGGACTTAACATCTGAGGTCATCAGTCCCCTAGACTTAGAACTACTTAAACCTATCTAATCTAAGGACATCACACACATTCATGGCCGAGGCAGGATTCGAACCTGCGACTGTAGCAGCAGCGCGATTTTGGACTGAAGCACCTAGAACCGCTCGGCCACAGCGGCCGGCTCAATAATAGTTTTTTTTTCTTTCCTTTGGTCTAATACTACGCAAGGGTGTAGCGTCATCAAGAGGCAAGCCCCGGGACAGTCTGCCTCCTCAAAACTCTCTCTTGGGCATGATGGCTTATTTGCTGCAAGCCCATCCCAGTCAAGCTCTTAATCTGGTCTGTTCACCGCAACAGTGCACGCTCTCAAAGTCTCAAGATTACTCGACTATTCGCTCTATGATTGTTCTTTCTTTTGTAAACCCTCGTCGCCAGTTTTGTAAAGGTCTCGTCGCTTCTGCTGTGGAGGCCGAGTTGCCACTGTTGTTACGGCAGGCCGAGTTTGTGAGTTCGTGAAACGGCTTCTGGTGCGGTACACTGCCAAGACAATTACTTCCTCCCACTATTACACAGCTACACCCCAGGGTCAGGTAACAGGATAGCAGTACGAAAGTCCTAGAACACTCCAACAAATTAATAACAAACTCCCAAAAATGAGTTAAAAAGGTTTACTTATCTTTGTGACTTGTCGAATAGTGAAGTCTGCAACACTGCAAGTAATATAAAACGATAAAGACCCTCAATGGCTACGTGAAAATAATCGTAGATAAACTTCACAGTGCGTAGCAAATGCAATGTACGAGTACAACAACTGTCTGTTCACTTCTAAGAGTTCACTTAACGACGTTTCACGTCTATGTCAGCTCTGGACGATGATCTATAACCAAATGGACGAGAGCTGCTCTTCTATCTTCCGAGTAGGCTTCCGTCCATTGTCGTCCTGTCATTGCCGGATTGTACTCGGCCGGCAATTGGCCGAGGCGAAATCGATGTCTTCATCCTCAACGCCGCCCGTGGCGCTGGTGGAACTCGCGCAACTGGCGAGTCTATGGCACTGGCACCAGCTCGCATGTTTTGTCCTGGCTGTGTCTTGCTCTGACGACACAGCACTTTCCATTGCCTCTTGCCTTGTGGCAATGTGACCAAAATATTTCAGCTAATTTTGGTTGACAAGACTGACCATTCTTGTTCTGAAGCCTAGTTGCCTCAGGATCGATTCATTAGATCGATGTGCCCTCCATCCTATTCGAATTAATCTCCTACAGCACCACGTTTCCACAGCATCAATCCTGCGACGATCCACCGTCTTCATCGTCCAAGTTTCCGCTGCGTAGGTCACAATAGGAAGACTCGTATTCGAACGAGAGTGAGGTTTGTCTTGGCAATGATAGAGGTGTCCTTCCAGATAAGAGCAGGTTTTTCTGTAGAATTTCTCGGAATCGAAATGCGTTTACGGATCCCACACTCGCGGTCTCCAGTATCAGTGACAATAGATCCTAAATACTTGAAGCAATCGACGACCTCGTAGTGAGCAATTCTTGCGATGTCAGGTCTGTCATTACGGTGATCTACTATCAGCAATTTGGTCTTTGTGTTGTTGATTTCAAGACCATAGTCTCTGCTTCGTTCGGCCAACCTTCACATGCTGGTTTCCAGCTGGTTTTGCAGTGTATACCTGAGAGTGTTAATTTTTCTGCTACCTACAACAATGCGATCAGCCAGTCTTCAAGAACTTCCCTCGTTATGTGCTCACTATATGCATCGAAATATAGCGGAGAGACAATGCAACCTTGCCTCACGCTGGCATTAGTAGAGAAGACGTCTGAGACGGTGTTATTGATTCTTACTGTCACTGTGTTTGAAAAGCAAAGTTGACGGATCAGGTATACCACGTGGCTCGGCGTCCCTATCTCGATGAGAGTAGTCCGTAGCTAAGACCACTTCACATTGTCGAAAGCTTTCTTGTAACCAGCAAAGCACATGAACATTTTGATATTTATTCCCCTGCCTTCATTCTTCGACGTACTTCCTGGAAGATAACTGGTGCAGGCTGTCTCAACCTTTTCAGCTTTATTTTAGCCATTGGTTTACTCAACTTGTAAGGTAGACCCACAGTAGACGGTGACCAGATTCAGCACTGTGATTTGTTTTGAAATTGCGGAAAGAGGTTCTCCGCCTCTTAGCAACAAGAGTATAGCCAGTCTGGTCCTAGTAATGTCCCTTTCGGGATGCCCACGGAAAGAGACTAATAAATGCAAATAGTTTTTGCACACTCATTCACAGCCTGCGAACCTATTTTAAAGTTGTGCGTATACTTTTATTTATTTTTATTTATTTGTCAGGGAGCCAATACTAAAGGACGAGTCAATATGTAGTTTACAGAATACTGATTAGAAAATTAATAATATATCAGATAAAGGGAGAGAAAATAGAAATAAATAACGCATTACAGAAAACAGTTCTCAGTTACTGCGAGGAATTCCTGTACAGAATAGATGCAGTATGTCACAAGGAAACCTTTCAACATATATGTCAATGCTTCGGGTTTATCGCTCCATTTTTTCCGATATCCTAGAAGCCTATTCAAGATGAAGCCCATTTAATATTGTAAACCTTCCTGTACAATGCTTGAGGGAGTGTTGTTCATGTGCATATCGTTTCTCCGTCTAGTGTTCATTCAAAGAATATTGAAGTTTCTTCTGAATGTATGTAATATTGTCACCTCGTCCGGTATATTTTATAATCTAAAGGTTTTACGTGAACCCTAATTTGTCGGAAAAACGTAGGTTCCGAAGAAGATTGACCGAAATTATGTGGACAGTGTACGACCAATCACCAATATGGTAACTGAATACAATGTCTTAATAAAGGTTGAGTGCAAAGAAATGTGATTACGATAATTTGTCAGTCGAAATCATTGGTCAGTCGAATTAATTATTAATTAATATTTGCATTTTAATGAAATCCCATTCATGGAATGAAATTATCCAATCGCCAGTCCTAAAGTGGGCGATTTATTTCTGAACCCAATTGGCTATAATATGACTTATTCACGTAATAATCAGTAACACGTTTCCTGATGACGTCAGTCACTACTTTTCCGGGAGTGAGTTGTCATATTCAGAGTCATAAAATAATAAAATCGTATTCAAAACCTCAAAACTCTTTCAAATAATAATAATAACAATAATAATAAACAAAATGGAAAAATACTGAAGGTGTCACAGTAGTATGCGTTGCGTTAATACTGACATGGTGTAATCTCCCTATAATTTTCATTGTTAAAAATTTTGATACAAATATTTAAAATTTCACTCATAACATTACATAAATCATTCAAAGTAATTGCAAACCCCCAAGACAACACTGGAAGTAATCAGCAAAATTACAAAAAATATTATTGTTATAGCTCAAACCTTACGTAATGAGTTTAATTAATCAGCAACAATATGAACTCTCAGTTCAAGAAAAATTCAGTTTTTCTTTATGGCAAAGTGATTGTCTTGAACATTATTCAATTTTTTGCGTTCATAATGTGACGCTAGAACATAAGGTAATCGGACATGGATCCTATTTCGTGTAATACTGATTTAGAATAATGGCGACTATGAAATTGTTAAAGTTAACTCAAAAATTATATTCTCCGGATCACTTAAAAAAGGGGCAAGCCTTTTATAAAGCTAAAAACCTGAAGTGGGTCGATCTTACAGTTTTAGATGCTGAAGGTGCGAAGTAGCAGCTCGGCGCGGCAATAATTATAATCTTTCCTCTACGAGAGGAAAATTCTAACTACAGAGAGTTCCTTTGAACGACTCTTCTGTGACTCCGTAAAATACAAGTCCGTGACAGTTCTATTGCGTCTAGTATTCAGACTTTACAAAATTATTTATAACTGTTTCAGATAACATTACGTTTATAATAGATGTATTCTTCATGTTTAGTCTGCAACGTCTTCACAGGGGCGAACTTGATAATACATAATTAAGAAATAACGCAAAAAATCATAGTCGTGACAGAGAACATATTTAAACATTTCAATAGTAATGCTGTGTTACAGCGTCACCCAGTGTCACAAGTCAACATTATTAACAAGTCCCACGATGGAAAATACTAACATGGATGGCAGACTTAGAAATCCGAGACACCTGAAAACGACCATACGAAATTCGTGCACCGTCAGCGAAGATCAGTCTCACTAAAAATATCGTTGTCGAGTGTACAAAATTGCCCCAAACTATAACTGTAACACTATACGGGATAACTGATTGAAACTAAGCAAGCTTTTGCGTTTTAGTGTCAGGGGCAGTGAAGTATTCTCTTAGAGAAGTTAGCAGCATTCAGTTTCTGCACAAATTCTTGAACGTCATACTATTATCAGTACTAAAACTGTAAAATGGTCGACTTCACTAACTTTCTGACGTCCTTGGGACATTTTCGCTTTTACAAGAGTTCCGTTTCAGAAACCATATGTATTACAAATTTTTAGATGACTTCCAAAAGTCGTTATATACTTCAGGAATCACAAGGCAATATTAATCTTCCTTTTTTATTACTATCGGCTTCGGTTCCATGTCAGTGTGTGTAATGAGATGTGAGTAATATTAGTCTTCTTTCGCACCACGACCATGGGATTTTACCGAAATTGGTGGTAATAATAACGAAATATTAATACACCTTTGAGTCAAACATTTTCTCACGTATACGAATTGCGCTTACTGCAGTTAACCTGTTCTTTGTAAGTACCTACTGATGTTAATGACTACAGTATTACCTACTGGCAGGCCGGAGTGGCCGAGCGGTTCTAGATGCTTCAATCTGGTACCGCGCTGCTGCTACGGTCGCAGGTTCGAATCCTGCCTCGGGCATGGATATGTGTGATGTCCTTAGGTTAGTTAGGTTTAAGTAGTTCTAACAAGGGAACCTCCCCATCGCACCCCCCTCAGATTTAGTTATAAGTTGGCACAGTGGATAGGCCTCGAAAAACTGAACACAGATCAATCGAGAAAACAGGAAGAAGTTGTGTGGAACTATGAAAAAAATTAATAAAATATACAAACTGAGTAGTCCATGCGAACATAGGCAACATCAAGGAGCATGCGAGATCAGGAGCGTCGTGGTCCCGTGGTTAGCGTGAGTAGCTGTGGAACGTGTGGTCCTTGGTTCAAGTCCTCTCTCGACTGAAAATTTTACTTTCTTTATTTTCGCAAAGTTATGATCTGTCCGTTCGTTCATTGACGGCTCTGTTCACTGTAATAAGTTTAGTGTCTGTGTTTTGCGACCGCACCGCAAAACCGTGCGATTAGTAGACGAAAGGACGTGCCTCTCCAATGGGAACCGAGAACATTTGACCGCAAGGTCATAGGTCAACCGATTCCTCCACAGGAAAAAACGTCTGATATATTCTATACGACACTGGTGACGGCATGTGCGTCACATGACAGGAATATGTTGTCGGCCCACCTAACTTGTACACTTGGCGAATGGGTAAAAAGATTCTTCCACCTTGCCCGATTTAGGTTTCCTTGTGGATGTGATAATCGCTCCCAAAAAAGTGATGAAAACATAAGAGTTTGTCACATAAACTGAAAATAAAAAATTAAACTTTCCACTCGAGGGAAGACTTGAACCTAGGACCTCTCGTTCCGTAGCTGCTCTCGCTAACCACGGGACCACGTCGCTCCTTGACTCCCACTGTCCTTGATGTTGCCTATCTTCGAATGGACTACTCAGTTTGTATATTTTACTAATTTTTTTCATACTTCCACACAACTTCTTCCTGTTTTCCCGATTTATCTGTGTTCAGGTTTTCAAGGCCTATTCACTGTGCCAACTTATAACTAAATCTGAGGGGGCTGCGATGGGGAGGTTCCCTTGTAAGTTCTAGGGGACTCATGACCACAGATGTTAAGTCCCATAGTGCTCAGAGCCATTTGAACCATTACCTACTGTGGGGCGGCGGATGGAAATTGTGTTAATTTTATGTTGTTTCTATAAATGTTAGGTTTGTAGAATGTTAAACCAGTTCCTATTATTTAGAATGTTATTTATGCTGTCTTTCGCCGTTCTCAACACTGGCTCTCTAACCACAATATTGGCAACCAGAAAGTGATTAGCAAAACGTGAAGCCTGTAATTAGAATTCCTAGTGCCCACTTCATCTGAGAATACACTTATAGTTACAGCTTATAGCTCTGATGAATTAGTAGATTGTCTGGGATTTATAACCAAAAACGGTCGTGAAAAAAAAAAAAAACCTTCAGTATTCTGAAAGTTACAGATGAAAACAAAAGAATCCACACAATCCAACTAATAGAGCAGTTCAGAGTCTAATGCGCTGATGCCACTATAACTGTCCAAATTAAATATTTAAATGAATGCTCGCCATAATTTGATGATTAGTTTCATCAAACGCCACGCTAAATAATTGGTAGAATGTCTGTCCCGCGGCGGCACATGAAAATACGACATACGCAAGCTGAAGATCGATAATTAAAGTCAACCCAGAATTAACACTTCACTCGAAAATGATTTCATGGTTACGCGTATCTCGAGTAACTTAATACGGCATCCGAGGCTGTTTGTAGCAATGATACCGACGCGACTCCCGACACAGATGACGTGCTATTCAGCGTCTGGAGATAACTGGGGCCTTGCTTCCTCGCGCAGCATTCTTATATATAAAGCCGCGGTGCGGACGGCTAAGGGAACGCCTGATCAAATCGGCTCTCCCGACTAGCCGCTGGGCTAGTAATGCACCACTTTAAGTTACCTAATAAATCATAGCTTCTCTTGCTGATGGCCGATGAAGCTCTTAATTTAAATGTGCATTCAGCACGCAGGTAAGTATTGATAATAAAATTTTGACGTGGCTAAGTTAAATATTTTGGGCGAGAGAATTAATTTAATTACACTGCACGCAGTAGACGAGCTCTGAACTGGCCCTTTGGAGATACGCTATCGCTATAGTTTTATAGGTATTCAAATGAAACTTCTCACATCTTCATAGTTATAGCGGATCTCCAAACTACTTAAATATAAACATCCTAGCCTTATTTATTAGCCTACTTAATCTATCTTGCTTCCTTAAGTTTTAAGACAAAAACCAGAAAATATTGAATTTCAACTAAAATCTTAAATTGTGAGATCCAGAAGACCGTTTCTATTAAATATTTATGAAAAATGAATCTAATTATAAATTTTTAACTCTCTAGCTCTTTTCTGTTGCGCCAATGATTTTTACAGAAAAACGTCCAAATTTCGAAAATGGCTAAAGTTATCGAACTGATATTCAACACATGTTGTTTTAGTATTACTCCTGACATGCTAGAAATGTTTTAGGTTATTTGCTTGATTTTTAAAGTATTGCGCAACATTTATGACGTCAGAGCTAGTTACAGCGGACTAGGCTGGCGCACAATGGAAAGACTGATGTGAATTTATTACGGCATGAGTAGGCTGCTTCCCTACACTAGATGATTTATTTGACGTTATACGCTCTTTGTGTCATTATTAAAGAGGAAAATGTTCGAGCAATGTGCCGTGTGTAGAGGCAGATCATTGAATTTACAACGTACCACAGTGGTGTAGGGGAAGTCGAGACTAGGAATTTGATATAGAATACCTGTGGTCTAGCAAGCCGGGAAACAGCGTGAAATTGAAGTTCGAAAGCCAGAGCCATAGCGCACATGCAGCGTGTGAGATTTTCAATATCCTCTCGCTCCCTTAGACTACCAGCTTGTTAGTCGGATATTTCGTTAACATTATTAATTTAAATTTCCCCGTGAGAATAATGAAAGAAAAAATTCTTATCTTAACTTCATGCAGAAACCACTTACGTTGACAGTTGTAAACTTGGCGCTTATAAGCACACTAGATTTGTAGTTAGGAGGCCAGACAAACAAAACGGTTTAATCGATAATTTCGTGCAGTTAAAATTCGCAATATCTTGAGGTAAAATTTACGCAAACGTAAATTTTGCATTTTGTTCTTGCAAGCATTAGGAATTTTTAATATTCAATGACAGTGGCGGTTGCTGTGTAAGAGTATGAAAGCATGTGAACACCATAACTTTTGACACCTTGCGGATTTTTTTGTTATTTTTCTCTGAATGCTGTTAGACGTAACGTAGATGAGGTAATCCGAAATATATGGCACTAAATCTACCACTCTATACTAAATTGCTACTCTAGACTTTGTGAAGCTTGGTTTCAGGGTCAGGTGTGCACGTTTTAAGGAGCTTTTGCGCATGTGTAATTGGCGTGACCTAATTGCCTTACGGGCCAAATACATACGGTCTTGATAAGCAATGTGCACAGTCCACAGCGTGCACAGATAGCACTTGCCACTGAACTACAAGTTTACGTCAATGCCACCAGATGGTAGTACGCTACAGCAGACTTTTATTCCCATTCGCTTGGCGTAAATACCGCTAGACGGCAGCGCACACTCCTCAGACATGCCAGTTCACTCACTATATTGTAAAATTAAATCGGATGTCAGTAGGTATACTGACAGAAAAATCTATTTTGTGGGTTTCTGAATGAGATATAGTATATTAAGTTTTGAATTTTATCATATAGTAATCCATTTGAGGAGCTGAGAACCATAAAGCACAACATCGTCGATTCTGAGATTGTGGCATTTATTCATGCTTCTGCATCTCTATGCTGTATATATAAACATTCACTAAAATCTGGTTTGTCTGATATTCACTTAAATGTGGGGTCGACGACGGTGTGCTTTTGGTCCCTATGGTTCTTAGCGCCTCATGTGTATTCTAGTCAAGCGAATATGCTGGTGGACATTACTATCAGAATTTAATCATATCCACAAACGGCAGTTTGGATTTGGTTGTGTACTGTACTGGAATCGGCTTTCGTCTGCATTGTCAACATGAACTCTGCTGAATCTGCTAACAGAAAAAGAGAATTACCGGGATACGTTAGTCGCAAAGGAATTATGGCCTCCCAGAAAAGATCCGTTGACTCAGAAAGTAATGAAATCAAATTAGCGCTCCTACAAGCGACCATTTAACGAAGACGTGTATAATAAGCGTAAGTTGTTGTGTAGGTGCAACGTAAAAATGTCGTGGAAATTATTTCGTGGACGAATACATATGATAAGGATCTTGTACGTATGTCTGAAAAAAAAAGCACGAAAACTCATCTAACACAAAAATGTGAAACGGGGAGTAGCGAAAACTTAAATATTATTTCGTTATTTTCCTAAACTGTATGTTTGTGTTATGTGCAAAACAACAAAATTCCACGAAAGCAATTCTTTCATTTTCAGACGAGTTATTATTATTATTGGCAGTGGCTGTAGTTGTACAAACTCTTTGATAAACATAACTGTTACATAGCAGATGATTTAAAGTCCACACTCTCAAATTTATGTGGATCTAAAAATGTGTGAACACCCAGAATGTATAATCACGAGCCGCCACTGCTCAAGGGCGATTTTCGATAAAATCTCGCGCGGCGCGCATGCGCTGTAGCTTAGGTGAGTTTTGTTGGCCAAATTGAGGCTGTTTCCCGGCTTAATAGGCCGCAAGTTCCCTATATCAAACTCCACGCCTCGACTTCCACTACACCACGGTGTCACGTTGTAAACAGGTATCATTTACATCCTCTATATCGTGAAAAGAAACAGGTTCAAAATGGTTCAAATGGCTCCAAGCACTATTGGACTTAACATCTGAGGTCATCAGTCCCCTAGACTTGGAACTACTTAAACCTAACTAACCTAGGACATCACACACATCCATGCCCGAGGCAGGATTCGAACCTGCGACCGTAGCAGCAGCGCGGTTCGGGATCGAAGTGCCTAGAACCGCTCGTCCACAACGGTCGGCGAAACGGGTTCAGAACAGCTGTTTTAAACTGTTCAACGTCCTCCTCGTTTGCGTTGACTGAATTCTACCCTTCCTTTATTAATAAATCACAGTAGCGTCTGCCCCTCATGATACAATTAAGTGTTTACTCTGCTGCAGTGAAAAATGGATAAAATCATTAATTACTACATCGAAGGCGCTAGCTGCCGAAATATCGAAGGAGAAATTTCTTCGGAACCTGTATTTTAATTTGCAGATTTCTAACTTTCCTCCGAAATCTCAGTAGCTGTCATCAGTTTTCAACCTTTAGTATCACCCTGTTATTGTCGTCAGTCTATCGGCTGATTTAATGCCATTCGCTTGCATTGTGCTAATCCTTTAGTTTCTACGTGATTACTACATACAACATCCTATATAACCCAGTATTTCGTCCTGCAACCGTTCCCAGCCCATAATTTACTCCTGAACGTCGCAGCAAATGTCAACTAACCTACCACATATTGTGGTAAGGGACATCCATAGATTTCTTTCCTCGGCTATTCTTTTAGCACGAAGAACTGGAGCCAACTCAACATGACAAGCTAAGAAAGTAGAAAGTTTATTGTAATCTCCACTCCTCTCAAATCTTCATTTACGACTTTCTTGGATGACACCAAATTTGAAATGCTCCCGGTTTCTTCTTCTGGGGATTTCGATGCTCTACCTCAATCAATGTTGTGCGTCAGAGGTACATTCACGGAAACTTGTGGTAGCCCTGCTAAAACATGACAAATAAGGGGACAGTACTACGAACTGCAAACCAGTTCCACTATCGTGCCACCTCTAAGAACTTCTAGAAAGATGACCTTAAATTGCCTTCCACCTGTAATTCACCGTTACTTATCTCTTAGCAAGCTGGATTTCGTCCTAAAAAAATTTGTACTGCATAGTTCCTGCATTTCACTGAGTTTGTAGAAGACTGTTTCATAGCTTCTAAGGTGACTGTTGTAGTTTTTGTAGAATTAACAGCAGGGTTCGTCACCGTCAATCATCGGCTAATGTTAACTCAGCTCCATAACCTGACCCAGGAAATCAACCTATGTAGATTCATTGCATATTGAAGGAAGTATTCAATATACACTACTGGCCATTAAAATTGCTACACCACGAAGATGACGTGCTACAGACGCGAAATTTAACCGACAGGAAGAAGATGCTGTGATATGCAAATGATTAGATTTTCAGAGCATTCACACAAGGTTGGCGCCGGTGGCGACAATTACAACGTGCTGACATGATGAAAGGTTCCAACCGATTTCTCATACACAAACAGCAGTTGACCGGCAATGCCTGGTGAAACGTTGTTGTGATGCCTCGTGCAAGGGGGAGAAATGCGTACCATCACGTTTCCGACTTTGATAAAGGTCGGATTGTAGCATATAGCCATTGCGGTTTATCGTGTCGCGACATTGCTGCTCGCGTTGGTCGAGATCCAATGACTGGTAGCAGAATATGGAATCAGTGGGTTCAGGAGGGTAACACGGAACGCCGCGCTGGATCCCAACGACCTCGTATCGCTAGCAGTCGAGATGACAGGCATCTTATCCCCATGGCTGTAACAGATCGTGCAGCCATGTCTCGATCCATGAGTCAACAGATGGGGACGTTTGCAAGACAACAACCATCTGCACGAACAGTTCGACGACGTTTGCAGCAGCATGGACTATCAGCGCGGAGACCGTGGCTGCGGTTACCCTTGACGCTGCATCACAGACAGGAGCGCCTGCGATGGTGTACTCAACGACGAACCTGGGTGCACGAATGGCAAAACGTCATTTTTTCGGATGAATCCAGGTTCTGTGTACAGCATCATGATGGTCGCATCCGTGTTTGGCGACATCGCGGTGAACGCACATTGCAAGCGTGTATTCGTCATCGCCATACTGGCGTACATCCGGCGTGATGATATGGGGTGCCATTGGTTACACGTCTCGGTCACCTCTTGTTCACATTGACGGCACTTTGAGCAGTGGACGTTACATTTCAGATGTGTTACGACCCGTGGCTCTACCCTTCATTCGATCCCTGCGAAACCCTACATTTCAGCAGGATAATGCACGACCGCGTGTTGCAGGTCCTGTACGGGCCTTTCTGGATACATAAAATGTTCGACTGCTGCCTTGGCCAGCACATTCTCCAGATCTCTCACCAATTGAAAACGCCTGGTCAATGGTGACTGAGCAACTGGCTCGTCACAATATGCCAGTCACTACTCTTGATGAACTGTGGTATCGTGTTGAAGCTGCATGGGCAGCTGTACCTGTACACGCCATCCAAGCTCTGTTTGAATCAATGCCCAGGCATAACAAGGCCGTTATTACGGCCAGATGTGGTTGTTCTTGGTACGATTTCTCAGGATCTATTCACCCAAATTGCGTGAAAATGTAATCACATGTCAGTTCTAGTATAATATATTTGCCCAATGAATACCCGTTTATCATCTGCATTTCTTCTTGGTGTAGCAATTTTAATGGCCAGTAGTGTATATACAAAAGAGAAACCCATGGCCCCCAATACTCGGAGGTTCTTCTGTACTGACAATCTCGCTCTTCCCACATGGAGCACTGAGGTATGAATCAGTGGAAAACACAGTCACTAATGCTCTTGAAGGACTGTCAAGATACTACGGTGCAAACAATAAATCAAATCCATCTAAGACACAAGTGTGTGATTTCCGTTTCAGAAACAGAGAAGCCACTCGAAAAATAAAGTAAGTCTGATCGGGGGTTGAATTAGAACAACGTGATTTTCCAAAATACCTCGGAAGAACAGTTGGCAGACCTCTTATATATAATAAGCACTGCATGAACACCAAGTTGAAAGTTTCCATCAGAAACAATGTCCTAAGAAAACTGTCTGGTTCACTGTAGGCTAGGCAAGCCGAAACAATTCGAATTTCTGCAGTTTACTGTGTTTTCCGCTCCAGAATTAACCTCTCCTGCCTGGTATAATTCACGTCACGCCAAAGAGGTGAATGACACATGCATACTTGTAACAGGTTGTTTAAAATCTACTTCAGCCATGCGCTTTTACTACCTGGTAGGAACAACTCCACCTTATGTTCGAAGAGAAATAGCTGCGAACAAGAAAAAGAATAAAATGGAGTAGGGGGTATATGATCCATTACAGGGCTATGAAATGCACGTTGTAATCCCCCCCTCCTTCCTAATTCCATGTATTGTCCACATTAGTCTTTTATGAAGATTTGAGACGCGCGGAGACTATAATAAACTTTCTAGTTTACTTAGCTTGTCATGTTGAGATGGCTCCAGTTTTTCGTGTCTTGGAGCTGATTCTTGAAGCTGAAATTCTCGCGTTTTAGATCCTTACGGTTGAATTGATCTAAATAAATTTGAAGATTGTTGTTGCAAAATTTTTGTTTTTAATTAAATATATTTTGTCATATTTTAGTATGTCATACGGTCTTCTGGTTTTCCACGTTAACAAAGCTGAAATTACATTGTTCGTACAAAAATACGTCCGATCACATCAGAGGCATGCTTCTGACTCTCACAATATGTTTTTAAGCACTTTGTATGTATCAAAACATGTGATGCGTGTTAAAAATCTATTCTGTGACAAATCTAAAGTGATCAGTGAGAAAAATTTACGCGTGCAAAAATAAGAATGCAGTGGGCATGTATTCACATCTCTTGGACTATGAAAACAAGCACTATAAACCGACATTTCACGACAATTAATCTGTAAAAAATCGCACCACCTGTAATGAAAGCAAGAAAACCGTCTGAAGATTAATCGTAATGATTCGAAACCGGTAACGGCACCTTTTGAATAAAGGAACTGAAAATAAATTTGTGGCTCGTTGCTGTCTCAACACCGTCAACATTTGTCTTCAAATAACAGCCACGTTCTCCGACCATGTCATCATACAACAAAATTGCACCCACAAAAAGTATTGAGCTAAAGACTAACAGCCTCCTAAAGAAAAGTTTCTTGTCGCAGTAGATTGTTAAGATTCTTAATTCATATTGTGTTCTTGCCCCTTGGCTATATGATCTTCCGAAGGTTCACAAGGAAGAACTTCCTCTTAGGCCGACTGTGAGTAGCATTGGTGCTCCGACAGATTGTGTAGCAAAACACCTTACTATTCTGTTGAGCCCTATGGTAGGTCGGTGAGAGCATCACATGAACTCGGCGGATTTTTTCGTCGATTACAGGGAATGCGTTGAATGACTTTGATATTCTCCTGAGTTTCTCCTGGCGTATACAACTTTCAAATAACTTCCGGGAATTCAGCCAGGTAACACTTTCAGCAACCGCCGATATTTCGGCGGGAGAACACCCCGCCATTTTCAAGGCAAACTGCAACGGACAGGCGGCGTACATGCAAATTTAATACCTCGGTTCTCCGACAGAAGCAGGAAAGATAACACACACACACACACACACACACACACACACACACACACACACACTGAACACTAGTGCCACCAAAGATGACCAAAGTCAGAGCTATCGATAGTGAGACTATGAATTCGCAGGTGAGGCAGCATTGACTCTGTTCCTCTGTTTTTTGACAAGGGAGAGAGCCGGATTCCAAACAGAGTTTAAACAGAAACCTCCATCCCTGTTAACGAGGTTGCTCGCTAATTTAATCTCAACTGCCTCTCTAATGACACTGTCCCAATCGGGTGATTCATGATAATTCTGAGTCAACACCTCAGTCTACTGCCTTTTTGCCTTACGTAGGAAACACGTCCAATAAGATCGGTCGTATTTTACGGAAATACGATGTGAAATGTGTTTTCCGACCTCCATCTAAAATTAGAGCACTTTTGAGTTCCGTTAAGGATGATCTTGGACTGCGTAAGGCGGGTGTATATCGTATTCCTTGTAGCTGCGGCATGGCATATATTGGTCAAACTATCAGGACCGTGGAGGACAGATGTACTGAGCATAAACGGCACACACGATTACAGCAGCCAAATAGATCTGCTATTGCCGAACATTGCTTTGATACTGGTCACCCCATGTTATATAATAACACCGAGATATTGGCATGCACGTCCAGCTATTGGGACAGTGTCATTAGGGAGGCAGTTGAGATTAAATTAGCGAGCAACCTCGTTAACAGGGATGGAGGTTTCTGTTTAAACTCTGTTTGGAATCCGGCTCTCTCCCTTGTCAAAAAAACAGAGGAACAGAGTCAATGCTGCCTCACCTGTGAATTCATAGTCTCACTATCGATAGCTCTGACTTTGGTCATCTTTGGTGGCACTAGTGTTCAGTGTGTGTGTGTGTGTATCTTTCCTGCTTCTGTCGGAGAACCGAGGTATTAAATTTGCATGTACGCCGCCTGTCCGTTGCAGTTTGCCTTGAAAATGGCGGGGTGTTCTCCCGCCGAAATATCGGCGGTTGCTGAAAGTGTTACCTGGCTGAATTCCCGGAAGTTATTTGAAAGATGTATACGCCAGGAGAAACTCAGGTCTCACATTGTTTACCTCTACGGAGAGGAAATGTATCGGTGTTTACGTAAGTTGGATAAACTTCGTAGCTGTCGAGTTAGACTGCAATGTGCTTTGTCGTTTTTATTGAGGTGTCGTGATGAAAATCATGTCCCAACATTCGCTAAGGTTGTGCACCATATTAATTCTCCTGCCGCCAATCGTATCAAGCAACGTGCTGGCTTGGCTCTTGTTCGCGAAAGGATTCGTTTTACTCGTCGACGTTTGGATTCTGTTTCCAAAGAATTGTATCGTTTTCATTTAATGGTTGCATCTGAAGTGTCTGATTTCACTTGGGATTGGTTGGATGGTGCCTCATGGACCCAAGCCGACTGGGAGTACAACTCCGTTACTGCCCGGCATTTGGCAAAGTTTGAACGTTTTCATCGCGCGGAGTCGGATGTTATATCTCGACGTTCTGTGGTAAATCTCACAGAGAAATCTTTTGACGACACAACCTTTTCCGTGTTAGGGAAGGGTTTAAATTTCGCACCCACTCCGAAGAATTTGCCGGTAGTTGATTTTATTAGTTCAATTGAACAGGCAGTTTGCAAACTACCTCCTGACGCTGCAGAGGAATTTAGGAGGGAGGCATGCCGTGTTTTGACTAGGGCTCGTCCACCCAAGAGTAAGGTAACAGCAGCAGAGAGGGCTGCTTTACGCTCTCTCAAAGTTGATCCCAGTATTGTTATTTTACCTGCTGACAAGGGCAATGCCTCCGTTGTTTTAAATGTACAAAAGATGCAACGTTTCCTATCTGATTCAGCGTATTGCAGAATCGATGCTGACCCCACGAAAAGTGTTGAGAGAAAGACCAACAGCCTCCTGAAAAAAAGTGGTTTGTCGCAGGACACAATCAAGAGGCTTAACACCTATAGTGCCGTTCCCCCTAGGTTATATGGCCTTCCAAAGGTTCATAAGGAAGGGGTTCCTTTCCGTCCTATAGTGAGTAACATCGGCGCCCCGACATATCGTGTATCCAAGCATCTTGCTTCTCTGTTGAGTCCACAAGTAGGACGGTGTGAACATCATATCAGGAACTCAGCTGATTTTTTACGTCGTTTGGAGGGACTGAGGCTGAATGACTCTGATATTTTAGTGAGTTTCGATGTGGTCTCTCTCTCTTCACTCGTGTTTCTCTGTCTGATTCGTTGCGGTTAATTGAAGCCAGGTTTGCTGCTGATTTAACTAATCTCTTTAAGCATGTGTTGACATCCACTTACTTTTTATTTAATGACCAGTATTACGAGCAGACAGATGGGATTGCGATGGGTAGTCCGTTGTCTCCTGTGATCGCAAATTTATTTATGGAAGACTTCGAGGAACGTGCATTGGAGTCGGCGCCTTTAAAACCCGCCTGTTTCTTTAGATACGTTGACGATACCTTCGTTGTTTGGCCTCACGGTAGGGAGAATTTGAATGTCTTTCTAGAACATCTGAACTCGTTCCACCCCAACATTCGTTTTACGATGGAGGTGGAAGAGGATGGTTGCCTTCCCTTTCTCGACGTGTTGGTTAGGAGGAAGGATGATGGATCATTGGGACATGCAGTCTACAGGAAACGTACTCACACCGACTTGTACTTACAAGCTAATAGTTGTCACCATTCGGCTCAGCGTGAAGGGGTACTTCGTACCTTGGTACACAGGGCACATGTCGTTTCTGACGCTGAGACTTTGCCAGCTGAGCTGTACCATCTTGAAGTTACATTTCGTCAAAATGGTTATAGTGATAGACAGATTGAACGTGCGTTGCGCTATCGACCAACTGTACATCGGGTGATTGATGATAATTCTGAGTCAACACCTCAGTCTACTGCCTTTTTGCCTTACGTAGGAAACACGTCCAATAAGATCGGTCGTATTTTACGGAAATACGATGTGAAATGTGTTTTCCGACCTCCATCTAAAATTAGAGCACTTTTGAGTTCCGTTAAGGATGATCTTGGACTGCGTAAGGCGGGTGTATATCGTATTCCTTGTAGCTGCGGCATGGCATATATTGGTCAAACTATCAGGACCGTGGAGGACAGATGTACTGAGCATAAACGGCACACACGATTACAGCAGCCAAATAGATCTACTATTGCCGAACATTGCTTGGATACTGGTCACCCCATGTTATATAATAACACCGAGATATTGGCATGCACGTCCAGCTATTGGGACAGTGTTATTAGGGAGGCAGTTGAGATTAAATTAGCGAGCAACCTCGTTAACAGGGATGGAGGTTTCTGTTTAAACTCTGTTTGGAATCCGGCTCTCTCCCTTGTCAAAAAACAGAGGAACAGAGTCAATGCTGCCTCACCTGCGAATTCATAGTCTCACTATCGATAGCTCTGACTTTGGTCATCTTTGGTGGCACTAGTGTTCAGTGTGTGTGTGTGTGTGTGTGTGTGTGTGTGTGTGTGTGTGTTATCTTTCCTGCTTCTGTCGGAGAACCGAGGTATTAAATTTGCATGTACGCCGCCTGTCCGTTGCAGTTTGCCTTGAAAATGGCGGGGTGTTCTCCCGCCGAAATATCGGCGGTTGCTGAAAGTGTTACCTGGCTGAATTCCCGGAAGTTATTTGAAATTTGATATTCTCCAAATAATAAGTTTTGGTGTGGTCTCTCCTTCACTTGCATTTCTCTGTCTGATTCTTTAAGGCTGACTGAGGTTAGGTTTGGTGCTGAATTGACGATCGTATCTCGACATATGTTGACTTACACTTACTTTTTATTCAGTGAACGGTACCACGAGCAAATGGAGCTATGATGGGAAGCTCGCTGTCATCTGTTATTATCAACTTGTTTATGGAAGAATTCGAAGAAGTTCCTTGGCGTGACTTTGAAACCTTCGTGTTTTTCAAGATATGAAGACGGTACTTTCGTTTTTTGGCCTCGTGGCAGTTAAAATTGGAACAATGTTTTACAACACCTGAATTCAATCCACCCATAGGTTTTTTTCACAATGAAGGTGGAAAATGATGGCTGTTTTCCCTTCCTTGATGTGTCGATCAAGAGGAAGGTGGGTTGTATGCTGGGACATGATGTTTATAGGAAGTCTATTCACACAACTTGTATCCTACACGCTTGATAGTTGTCACCATCCGGCTCAGTGTGAAGGGGTTAAAAAATGGTTCAAATGGCACTGAGCACTATGGGACTTAACTTCTGACGTCATCAGTCTCCTATAACTTAGAACTACTTAAACCTAACTAATCTAAGGACATAACACACGTCCATGCCCGAGGCAGGATTCGAACCTGCGACCGTAGCGGTCGCGAGGTTCCAGACTGTAGCGCCTAGAACCGCTCGGCCACTTCGGCCGGCTGTGAAGGGGTACTTCGTACGTTAGTTCACAGGGCCCCCGTCGTCTCAGGCTCTGAGTGTTTGTCAGCTGAGTTAGCCCATCTTGAGTTCACCTTTCGTCAGAATGGTTACAGTGAAAGACTGATCAGCCGTGCGTTGCTCTATCAATCAACTGTGCACCGGATGAGTGATAATAATATTGAGATGGCACCAAAGTCTACGGCCTTTTTGTCTTACAGGACTGGAGCGCCTTGTCCCCGGCATGAATCCTCTCGGTGGTTTAGTGTCGAGGTCCGGTGAGTCGGCCAGTCTGTGGATGGTTTTTAGGCGGTTTTCCAACTGCCTCGGCGAATGCGGGCTGGTGCCTCTTATTCCGCCTCAGTTACACTATGTCGGCGATTGCTGCGCATACAAGTTCTCCACGTACGCGTTTACCACCATTACTCTACCACGCAAACGTTGGGGTTACACTCGTCTGGTATGAGACGTTCCTCCCGGCGGAGGTTCGAGTCCTCCCTCGGGAATGGGGGTGTGTGTTTGTCCTTACGATAATTTAGGTTAAGTAGTGTGTAAGCTTAGGGACTGACCTTAGCAGTTAAGTCCCACAAGATTTCACACACATTTGAACATTTTTTGAGACGTTCCCTGGGGGTCACCGGGGGCCGAACCGTACAATAACCCTGGGCTCGGTGTGGGGCGGCGGAGGGGTGAAGTGCACTGCGGTAGTCGTCGTGGGGTTGTGGACCACTGCGGCTGCGGCGGGGACGGAGCCCTTCCGTCGTTTCTAGGTCCCCGGTTACCATACAATACAATACAACCAAAGAGATATACTCTATGGGCCATTTGTTGACGTCATCGAGTTTAAATTTCATAGAGTGACTATACCTTCGCTAGTTTGAAGCAAACTGTATTCCCGTCCGCCAATCTATCGGTTGTCAAGGGCGTCATCTGCTGTCTATCCCGTGGAAATTGCCTTTGATTAACTTCAAATATCTTCTCAAAAGAACAGCTAATAGCGGTGATTTCTTTGTATACCGGCAGCAACAAGGAAAGTTTTAATCGAAATATGGACAAATTTTTCGATGTGGATAAAACTACAAGACGAATAAAGTCTCTTACACTTTCCCGGCGATTCACTGGCATTTCGTTGTGATAGGGCATACTGCCAATGGTTCACGTCTTCCCAACACGTCTCGAGGAACAGGTGATGAAGACATTGAACAACGGCGGCGAATATCTCGCGTTGGGAAGATGCGAACCATCGGCTGAACATTCGATCTCAGCGAGAATCAAAACATGTTCGTCCGCTCATAACCTCTTGTTGCTCGGAAACTGAATATAAATCAATCCATTTCGAGCAGGTACCACCTGAAGTCTATGGAGTAAACTCCTAAACGCTTTGTGGTGAGCCGGCCGATGTGCCCGAGCGGTTCTAGGCACTTCAGTCTGGAACCGCGTGACCGCTACGGGCGCAGGTTCGAATCCTGCCTTAGGCATGGATGTGTGTGATGTCCTTAGGTTAGTTAGGTTTAAGTAGTTCTAAGTTCTAAGGGACTGATGTCCATAGATGTTAAGTCCCATAGTACTCAGAGCTTTGTGATGAACTAACAGAAACAGTGACTGGCGCAGAAATTCTGTATTTTAAGGATACTCAACGTTTCATACGCCAGAGTACTATAGGCGAGAATACTATTAAAATGTATTACAAACAGTTAACAGAAGTAATTAAATAATAATTTAATAATAATAATAATAATAATAATAATAATAACTTACAAAAAATACTATACAGGGTGTACATAAAGTCCGGAAACATTTTAAATTGTTTATTGCACAAGAGCTAAACATGGTACAGATGTCATACACATTGCATTTTGAGGAGAAACTCTGAAAGTTTATTTTTACAAACATTCGATATGTGAACCATGAGTGACCCGGCAGACGTCTATACGGTAATCAAATTTTTCCCATACCTGTCTCAGCATGGCATCGTCGACTGTGGCAGTCGCTTCCCGTATTCTCTCCCGAAGCTTTGTTACATCACGTGGTAGACGTGGTACATACACCAGATCTGTAATGTTTCCCCACAGAAAAAAGTCACACGGAGTGAGATCTGGTGATCGGGGATGCCATTTCATGAAACAGCTGTCCCCTTCTTTTGCATGGCCGCCATGTTTGCGACTAGCGCTGACTATCGGTAAATTACCAAACTACGCTGTGGCGGTATACATGAAAAAAAACTTTCGGGGTTGCTCTTCAAAATGACGTATGTATGATATCTGTACAACGTTTGGTTCTTGTGCAGTAAATAATTGAAAGTATTCCTAACTTTATGCACACCCTGTAATTTACTGACACTTCATTTTCACGGACTTTTACTGAAATTTCGTTTTTACAGTGTTTTCATTGGCACTTCGTTTCTGTAGTAAGCTCATTGACACCTATTTTGCAGTGGTTTCAGCGACCCTTAAATAAAATGAGCTTGGTATACATTCGTCATAATACTTTACCTCTCTGCTTAAAACATTTAGGGCGGCCGGCGTGGCCGAGCTGTTCTAGGCGCTTCAGTCTGGAACCACGCGACCGCTACGGTCGCAGGTTCGAATCCTGCCTCGGGCATGGATGTGTGTGATGTCCTTAGATTAGTTAGGTTTAAGTAGTTCAAAGTTCTAGGGGACTGATGATCTCATATGTTAAGTCCCATAGTGCTCAGAGCCATTTCAACCATTTTTTTAAAAGATTTAGATTTACGTAGACGAGTTATACCGCAGATAACATAACGCTTCAGGAGCAGTTTTGCCCTATAAATTTTATGCAATGTCTTTCTTCCTAGAGTTCAGTTACTATAAAGGGTGATTTCTGTTTATAAATAAGGAACTTCGCAGTAATTACAGTGATGCGTTCTTGGAACAGATAATTTCCACAAACTATCGAAAGTAGCTATATGGCTTGGCAGAATAAAAACGTTGGGTCGCAGCAAATTTTCTTAACTGCTGTAAATATTACGTTATGCTAGTTCCAAAAGCTTCAACAGATACGTTACATTTTCAGTATTTAACATATCAGAAGCTAAATTGCATAGCATTTTTTCAAACCAGCAACTCAAGTTTCTGACTGTACTGTTATCTGTCACACAGTAAATTGCTTGATATGCTTCTCCAGTAGCACATTCTCTGCCTGTACTCGGTCATATCGTGCTTTCAGCTTTTTTTTTTTTTTTTTACTTGGAAAACCGTAACTTTGATCATCACAAACAGGCGTACTAGGCGCCAAAAGAATAAAATTCCACCATTTTATTATTGTGGTATTCAGTTCGAAGAGTGGTTTGATGTAGCTCTCCACACTACTGTATCCTGTGCAAGTCTCTTCATCTCCGAATAAACGCCTCATCAGTTGCACTATCCACACCAGTGCTCTGCCGCTTATTATTTTTTGACGAATTTCCCTCTTCATGGGTTAAATTAAAACAATGTGATATTCCAAAATACCTATGAACGACACTCGGCAGATCTCTTTCACACAAGAAGCATTGAATGAACACCAAGTTGAAAGTGTCCATCAGAAACATCTCCTTAGAAAACAGGCTTGTTCACAGTGGGGTAGTCAAGCCGAAACAAATCGAGCTTCTGCAATGCCACTGTGTTATTCTGTTCCAGGGTACCCGTTTCTTGTTTGGTACAATTCAAGTCAAGCCAAACATTTGGATGTAGCCCTCGACGGCTACAGTTAGATGTAGCCTTCAACGGCACATCCAGACTTACAACAGACTCGTTAAAATCTATTCCAACCGTTTGGCTTCACCACCTGGCAGGAACCGTTCCACGTCATCTTCGAAGAGAAATAGTAGGAGATTAGGAAAGGAAGAAAACTGAGCAGGTGGTAACTCATCCATTACATGGACGTGGAATGCACGTGCTAAAATTTATATCCAGAAAGAGCTTTCTCAGAACGTCAGATGTACTCCCTGTCACAGATAAAATAGCCAGGTTACAACTGTGTACAGTTAAGGACCCCCTTCCCTCTGGCTGGAAAATTGTATCTGAAAGTCTACCGACTGATTATGACAAGGGATGGGTGACATGGAAGTCTTTTGAGATCAGGAGTCGGGATATCCAGGGTTCATAGGGCAAGATGGACTAAGACAAAGAAGGCAATGTTAAGTGCGACTGTGGAGAAGATCAGGCAATTAAACATATGCTTCAGTGTCGATTGTGTCAAAACTTCTGCATGGAAGTTGACTTATATCAGGCCTCGGAGATTGCAAAAAAAAAAAAAAAAAAAAAAAAAAAAAATTCAAATGTGTGTGAAATCTTATGGGACTTAACTGCTAAGGTCATCAGTCCCTAAGCTTACACACTACTTAACCTAAATTATCCTAAGGACAAACACACACACCCATGCTCGAGGGAGGACTCGAACCTCCGCCGGGACCAGCCGCACAATCTATGACTGCAACGCCTAAGACCGCTCGGCTAATCCCGCCCAGTTCGGAGATTGCACAAGAAGCAGCCAAGTTCTGGTCAAAATTTATAAAATGTAATTTTTGCTAGCTGTGTGCATCTGTGTGTTTCTGACACGAGAACAATAAATAATAGAAGCTTCCTTCTCGTATCCAAGTCAATATCTGACAGCAGTAGAGCTCATTTATTGCAGATGTCTTTTTTTCACTGGTACCAGTTACTCTTGATATATTCCTTGCTTCATTTATCCTGAGTAATCTTGCTTCCTAAACAGCAGAATTATTTCTCTTATTCCACTACTGTGACGTTCTCAATTCTGATGTTGAGTAAGTCGTCGTTCTCCATTCTACAACTCCTCATCACCTTCGTATCTCCTTTGTTTATCCTTAATCCATACTACGGGCTAAGTCTGCTGTCCATTCCTTTAAACAGGTCTTCTTTACACCTAGACAGAAGGACAATATCTTCTGAAGACCTTGCTATATATTCCCCTTACACGTTGAATAGTGATAACAAGCTGCAACCCATCATCAAATACTACTTAGCACAAACTTGTATTGTTTTATCTTACAGCAGTACTTATGCTTATTCTGGTACCTCCGTGGTTTCAGAAGACGATTGTATGAAAATTACTAGACGTCCATAAAATATACACACATCAGTGGATAGAGCACCTTCTTAATTCACATTAGAGGTCCTCAATAATTGCATCGCTTGTGCCGTGGAAAACGTTAATAAATATACTGAAGTCGCGGCTACTGCTGTCAGACAAGGCACAACGACGGCCTGCTTCGGAAACCTGTTCGTTGGATTGCCTGTCTGCAGGCGCGAAATAATTCGATGCGACAGTATAGAGCAGATAATTTGTTTGTATGTTCTGACACTCCTGTCATCTAGTGCAACTACGCCATAGCGCGTACTGTTGTTACGAATCGAGGCATGGAGAAATGCTCTATCAGCTGATATGTATCATTTTTCTATATGCCTTGTACGTATCTCACAATCATTTTCTGTAGTCCCGGAGGTACTTATGAACAACGCTGTTTTTCGTAGTAAATGTATTTTAATTCAGTCTCAGTAAAAATTTCTTTGACCATGTAGCTTCACTCTCTACTTCGGAGCTTAGGAACTTATAAACTGTTAACTTCGTTGAAGACTGAGGTTTTGAAATGGAAAACTTATATTCTGATTTTTAAAAATTACAGGACTTTGAAGACAGTCTGATATTTACTTTTGATTTATTTTATATCTTTTTTCTCACACCACTTCACGTGTATGCAGCCTTGAACAATAATTCCTACGTAATATTAATATTAATATTAGATATGCTGTTCTATCTGTAGACTTGCAAGTAATGGTTGATTAAAGCTTCTATACATCAGATAACGACCAACGGCGCACAGGAAAGCGAATGCGTCTGATCTGCTTCAGTGATGTACTACAATTTATCTTTGTTCATCCTCTCCTTCCTCAGAAAGAAAATACTTATCAGGCTAACGTCCGATATTTACACATTTACCTTGCCTGCTTTGGTTATGTGATGGCAAAGCTTTCCTCGAAATCTGATGGTAAAGCACACGTCTCTTGGATTTTCAAATTTCAGATATGTCATGTCACGGATTCCGCCGGAGGTTCGAGTCCTCGCTAGGGCATGGATGTGTGTGTTGTTCTTAGAATAAGTTAGTTTAAGTAGTGTATAAGTCTAGGGCAGTTTGGTCTCTTAGGACTTCACACACATTTGATCATTTTTATTTCAAATATGCTGCTTGCTTCTACAACTCTCGCATATTTTAGTTTCTTCAAAGGTTATCACCGACTTGCCCTAACTTGTTTGAGCTCAGATCTTTCAGCGTTTTGTCAAACTCTGACCGCATTACTGGATCAGCTACTTCTTCAACATCATCTTCCTGTATTTCTTTTGTTACACTTTGGAACAGTTCTTCTCCGTGCAGGGCTTCGATGCACTCTTGCGATCTGTCCGTCCTTTCTTTTGTATGTAACGGAGGTTTTCCATCTGTATCTCAATGTTGCATTTAGTATTCATGTGCCCCGTTTCAATTTTTCCTGCAATCATATCATGTTTTTGTCATCTACCTGAATTACTCTGTTTTGCAATTTTTGTTAGTATAATCCCTAAACAATATATATTGCTTCTTTCCTACCTCTTTTTGAGATAATTAAATTTTCTTCTTTCATCCATAAGCTCGAGTATCTCGTGGTTTAGCCGCGCGGGATTAGCCGAGCGGTCTCAGGCGCTGCAGTCATGGACTGTGCGACTGGTCCCGGCGGAGGTTCGAGTCCTCCCTCGGGCATGGGTGTGTGTGTGTGTTTGTCCTTAGGATAATTTAGGTTAAGTAGTGTGTAAGCTTAGGGACTGATGACCGTAGCAGTTAAGTCCCATAAGATTTCACACACATTTGAACAATCTCCTGGTTTACCCATGGTATCTTCGCTTCTGCTTTCGCTGTACCTAATGTCTCCTGTTTAGTTTCTTTTTTTTTATTTGATTAGCGGTAGGCGTCGCACTACAGTTTATACATATTTATCGAAATTCATATTGCCTGATGCTGTGAAAAATGTTTATCATTGCTATCAGTTTCAATTATCACGAAACATCAAAGACACCGGAAGTCCGAAATATTGGAGAGACGTCCTGTAGGAATTAAAGCTGAAAGAAAGTGTGTAGATAAATCAGTCGCTAAGCTCGTTTCGTGCAGAGGCAACATTCCTGGTTCAAGTCCGGATTCGGCACACAGTTTCAATTTGCTGAGAAATGTGATCAATAGCAATATATTGTGACCTATTAAGCGAACAAGTCTGCAAAGAGCACACCCAAAGAAGACCTGAGTGCGAGTGCCAGTCTGCCACACAGTTTTAATCTACCAGGAAGTTCCGCTAACAGCAGTAGATTACTGCCAGCTCATATGTGATCTCCTCGTGATGTTTCGTTATAAATAAGCAAACAAAATAAAATGAAACTCCTTTAAACTGTGCGATGCTGACCTGCCACTGCGCCAGTGGTATTTTTTGTATGTAGTATAGAGGAGCATGTGTTCAGTATACTTCTCTTTCAGCTAATGTCAGATTTCGGAACCTCGAGGCTCCTATTTATTAATTTAATAGCTCCTTCATTGGCCCAACGAGATCGAGTGCGTATCCTTGACACTTCTGGGAACTGAACCTGAGTCCTCTGCATTGTAGTCAGACGCACTGGTTTCTCAGCTATGGAGATACTCAAGAAAGTGTGGTCTACTAATTATCGATTTTTTTTTTCGCAGGTGGTGTCCCTGATGGCGTGGACCGCGAGCGCCCTGCTGATGGTGCCGGTCATCATGTACGCGCGGACGCTCGCTCAGGAGCCCAACAGCTGCAACATCATCTGGCCCGAGAGCGGCAACCTGAGTGGGCAGACCGCCTTCACGCTCTACTCCTTCGTGCTGAGCTTCGCCGTGCCGCTGCTGCTCATCTTCGTCTTCTACTTCCTCGTCATCCGGAAACTGCGAACGGTGGGGCCGAAGAACAAGAGCAAGGAGAAGAAGCGCTCCCATCGCAAGGTCACCAAGCTGGTGCTGACCGTCATCACGGTGTACGTGCTTTGCTGGCTGCCCTATTGGATCACGCAGGTAGCGCTCATCTTCACACCGCCCAACCAGTGCCAGCCGCGCGTCGCCATCACTATCTTCCTCCTGGCGGGCTGCCTCAGCTACTCCAATTCAGCCATGAACCCCATTCTGTACGCATTCCTCAGTGACAACTTCAAGAAGAGCTTCCTGAAGGCTTGCACCTGCGCCGCCGGCAAGGACGTGAACGCGACGTTGCACAACGAGAACAGTGTGTTCCCGCGCCGGCACCATGCCAAGGGGGCCGGATCGGAACGGCCGCGCGGAGGCGGCGGTGGAGGCGGCGGCGGCGGCGGCGGCGGAGGCGGCGGGGGCGGCGGTGGCCTCGGGGGCGGCCGTGGTTGCGGCCCAGCCGGCGGTGCCACCAGTGCCAATGGCAGCGGAGCTGCTGGGTTGCTGGACGAGGAGACTGGCGAACGCGGACCGCTCGTCAGCAGGGTTGACACCTCTACCACTGCCATCACCATGACGTCACGCTCCAACATCACCGTCAGCAGCGAAGCCCGTGAGAGTACCCCTGGGGTCTCCAAGGTGGATGGCCTGCTGCAGCCAACACAGGTGTAATGCGACCATCTCTGCTAGTGTACTGACCGTCAAATGGGCAATCGCCTCTACCTCTTCATCTACGAAAGATTTTCGTTTCAATAGCCCATTCGTCCTATTAGTCTCCTGGATCACTTCCCATCCGTTGCTGACCCTGTCCTTTTACAACCTCTTTGCTCATTTCCGGCGCAGTAGTGTGACATGAGCCACAATACACTGAAGCTGGAGTCACCTTGTCAGGAAATGCCATCTGGTTTTTCGACCAGAACATCTCCAACACATTTATTTGTTCAAGACACCCAGCTGCCTGAAGGAGGAGTATTTGAACATCTGAACCGTCCCACTGTAATCTCTAGACAATTCTTTAGCAGAAATACAAATTATATTGGTCGACAGCCAGCTTTTCGTGTTGACAGCATGCCATTTCATTGTTCAGATTGCGAGCTAGGTTTCAGGTAAATATTTCCAAACAAATCCAACACTTCTCCAATGGTTACTGGAGTGATCCGTGAAATGCTCTTTCCTGGGTCAAGACTTGAATTTCTCTTCTAAAACAAGATCAGAGGATGCCTCCAAAATTAAATTTTCACTACCCCTCTTTCTCATCCTCCCTAAACCCCCAATCCCATCTGACGGCAGCAAGACAGTGTTAATGGGCGGAACCCCCAGCTACTGGGTTTGTACTGTCAGGATGAATCTCTGTGTACACAGGGAACTCTGTTACTACAGTGCTATTCTAGAACCTCGTGACCTGGTTCTGAGACGACTTCGAGCACGTACTTTCAACCAGTGTTTTATGTTTCAGTTTACACTTATATCTGATCTTCGTTTGTGGCGATAATCTGTTTCCTCATTCGTGCGCCAGATTCTGGTTGTTTGCTAATGACTTTCACAGAAATTGAAGGAAGCATTAATCACTGTGGACGATGAGAGAGGTCACTCTTTCCTGCAGAACATATCTCATTATTGTTTGTCAGTTTTTGAAATGAGAAGTCAACCGTGCAGATTGACACAAGGTTGGAGTTTACATAGAACATACAGAGACGCTGTTAATAGTTATTAGCCATAGGAGGAAACATATATATGGACTGTTTTTCATATCAGCCACTTGCGCAATGTGGTTACAATATCCGATACATCTGATAACAGTAGTGTTCTGTGTTTCTGCGTCCATGGCCTTTAACACTGTGGACAACGTTTTTGTGAGAATATGTGTTTCATATCGCGTGTTTAAGGATCTGAATTTCAGATTATTCAATAGCTTTACGTTTCGTTCACCAAGAAAACAATCTGTGAAAGATTCTGTCTATGGTACTTCATAAAATCTAGATAATGCTACATACGTGTTAACTAGTAATTCCAGTCAGTAGTAAAATTTCATTGTCAACTTGTACGCATTTGTAAATATTTTAATCACTCTCATCTCATTCTGGTCGGCCAACAATTTTCCAATATCTCAATTAATTTTGTCTGATGGTGGAATTCGATAATCCTGACACAGTAACCGACCATAACGAGACACTTGCGAACACAGATTTTGCAGCAATTTCCAATGCGTTACGCGAGTTTGAAAGGTGGTACCATATGAATGACCACTTGTTTTCTCGACCTATTGTTGCCACGTTATCTTTATACTTCATAACGGTGGCCTCGAAACTCACTCCACAGCAATTACTTTTATGCTGTAACAATGTGAACGCCTGATTTCCCGTTCTGTTCGCACCCCGTTGTTTAGATTAGAAATACAGTGTTATGTGGTGCAGCGATACGTTCCAAAAAAATTATAATCTAACAGGAGAAACATGTAGAATAAATGTTTTGTAATTCTTATCACTAGCTTTTATTGTACGTTTTTCTTTGGGAAATGTAAAAGAAAAGCTCATAGTATTATAGGGTCTTTGAATTTACTAAAATAACAAATGCATCTCAGACTTCCGAAGAAATGTAAATAGTATCTGATATGTGCGTATATGTTACGTGATATAGCTACGTAAGTTACTGACATCCTCCCAAGTGTCTGACGAGTGATTTTGGGGACTATTTGTAGGATGTTCTTCTTCGACGCCTACATAATAATTATGAGGAATATGTGACAATGAATCATCCATATGGCTAAACTAGTTGCTACAGCCTTCTGGAAACTGCATTTTTCATGTTCCACCACGGACCCATCACTAGATTTCCTAAATTAACAGCCAAGTCACTGTTTCACCGTCTGGATACAAAAACGTATCGATTGAGATTTTATGTGCCATAACTGAAGGTCAATGACGATTTTGTTGACGACCGAGAAGTATGGAGACTGGATGAACACTGGGATATAATATCATTTTGAATTATATCACAGAACATCCCTCAGGTTATGTAGCTCAGTGATAGCCATATGTATCATCGTTGTCCGAATTTTTATGTAACAAGACTGTAGAACTATTTATATTTGTTTTCTAACATTTACATGGTTTGTAAATAACAATTGCTGAAGTTATTGACGTTACCTAAGATTTGTATTTACGCATATTTATGTGATATTGCATATATTGTCATGCCTTTGGTGTTTGCATACATCCTATCGGTAAGGGAATGTAGTGTGATCAGCAAGATTTCTTAATTGAGCCCATGAAATTTTGCTTTCATATTACGTTTCTTTACTGCAGTGTATTATTAGTCTTGTGTGTATGTCAGTCTACAACGGGAACCAATTACAGTGATACACATGTATGGAAGAATTGTTATGTACTGCGATGTGATATTCTTATAAAAGAACGTGAGATTGTAACTACTAATAAACAAGGAATGCAGGGTTTACTTCCATTGTGAAGCGATGGAGTTTAGAGTCGTTATTGTATGTATGTATGTATCTGTCATGTATTTTTGTACAAATACAGAATTCGATATATGTATATGTAAGAAACCAGTCTAAGAAGGTGTTGTCAAGAATGTAAAGTAATGATGTATACTAATGTAATCATAAATATCCTCACACGAAGCTACTTGATGCACATGTTTGCCAGTCCACGATATCATCTGATCTCAGAGCACCTCCCTGCTTCTTCGGACCCAAAGAATCCATCCCTTAAGTATGTAAATGTATTTGATGAATATATTTACTGTTAAAAAATAATACTACTTATTTGTTTCTAATTAACTTCAGCCAATTCCACTACACCTTAAACATTCCCTCAAATGTAGAGACATTTAATTTGACTTACGACACTTCTTCTAAAGTACCTCAAGACACTTGTCTTCAAAGTACTTGCAAAGGTCCAGCTGTAATATATTTCATTTACTATCGATAAAGTATTTCTTGGTGTCCTTTGCACTGTGCTGTAAAACACTGAGAATATTTTACAACGTGATACATCCGAACACCCCTATGAATCTGTCTCACATTGATTCCAACTTAGTAAGTCACAAACGTAAAGGTCAAATTGAACCTTAAAAATTCTCGAATATTAAGAAAGAAGAGAGAGCGAGACCACAGCAGTTGCTTTAGCTTTAGTAAGATTCCTCAAACGAACCTTTGTAAAGGAAATATCAAGATCGTTACTATATTATTTATTACATTTATTATTAGCTATAGAAATTCCTGAACAGTTAATATACTATATTTATTGACAGATATTATACTGTTAACAGTATGAAACTGTGTGCCGTCTTTTCAATGATTAAGGCAAGCCCATTTAAGCAAAGACAGTTTAAAACTTTCACAATAAGTATCAGTCTGTCAGCTGTATTGATGCTACTTCTCTCAGTTTAACAACACCTGTACCATCCGGTAAAAGACTGTGCTTTCCGTTTCCAGCTGTTCCGTAAACAACAAAGTGGTTTAGTGTTTAACAGATTTCTGTTTTGGAGAGGTGTTTAAAATCCCGACGAACACAATGATATTGATTTCTTGCGTTTCTCCTAAATCATTGAAAGAGAACGCTGGGATTATTTCTTACAAGAACTCAGAGAGCTGATTTCCTGCCATGCCATTCTTCTGGTGAATCAGTGCCCCGTCCCTAATGCACACAGCACATAGAACTCTAAACCTTCCTTCCTCCGAACTACATTAGGACTGATAGATTCAAATATTTTGCATAAATTGCAACTGGTGGCATAGTATCACTTAAGAATTCACTATGCAGAGGATGAATAAGTAAATATCTCACTTAGTACTATTACCCTCCTGAGAATACTTCACTGATTGGAAATAAACTTTGAGTATCGTTTTCGAAAACATTGAAAGGAAGGGAACTCGTCGCTGGTTGTGCCACTTAATGAATCACTTGTCATGTCTGATGTAACCTAGACGAAAGATGTGCTACACATGTCTCAGAAAAAATCTTTTAAGTGGGTATTCTAAAAATTTTCAGTACTAAATCAATATTAATTTTGATAGACTCAGTCATGTGCCTTATTTCCGGAACTAAACAGAAAATTTTGTTTCACTAAATTTGTAGTTTTTTGATTCGTCATGTGTTTCTTCTTTATTGTCTTAATTATTGTAACCAGTTTTCTCATTCACATTAAAAGAGACAGTTTTAAGCCTGTGTCACATAGACTGCCATTTATTATTCTCCTTAATAGAAATACTAACTTTTTCTGTGGTTAGTTTCCGTTTCTCCCTTTAGACAATACACAATAGCATTTCATTTTGCTAGCTGAACTGTCGATTTCAGACGACGTGAATGTCCTAAAATTATTCACAACTATTTTCAATACATCACAGTACTTTCCACAATAAAGCTTCCAGAAAAGCGCTTTTTTATGCTGCCTCATACATTTTTTTCACGTAACTATGTAGAGATGCCTCCAGCAATTCAACGATTTCTTCATGGCCCAATTAGTGCATTTTATTTTGATTTAGAGAAAATTAATTACAAAAATTGACAAACAGAAATACATACCTTAGCTTTAGCATTGTTTCTCAAACGCACTTTCTATCTATCCCAGGGCTGAAATTCATTGTCCTATTTCGTTCACCCTTCTGAATCCTAACTGGCCCGTTATAATCGTGCCCTACACATTAACATTGGTCTTTGTCAGGCAACAACCGGGAAATGTTTGAGGTATGTGATGACCAACTCAGAGTGCTGCATTAGTCAAATATCGTCTGATGTTGTTATCTTTGGTACAGTTACGCCAAAGTTCTTCAGATCGTTCAGAAGCACTCCAGCACCACAAAGGTTACACACTAGTTTGGGCACCATATCCTCTACGTTTTCCCATGCTACCTAGATCAATTCCAAAGGTACTAATTGTAAATGAGATCGCCGGCCGGTCTGGCCGAACGGTTCTAGGCGCTTCAGTCTGGAACCGCGCGACCGCTACGGTCGCAGGTTCGAATCCTGCCTCGGGCATGGGTGTGTGTGGTTAGTTAGGTTTAAGTAGTTCTAAGTTCTAGGGGACTGAGGACCTCAAATGTTAAGTCCCATGGTGCTCAGAGCCATTTGAATTTGTAAATGAGATCCCAGTGTATTACGTCACTTTCGTCCCTTTGTAGAATACCTCCCATATCTTCATTATATATTTGTTCTATTTCCCTTATTTATTAATTTGTCTGAACTGATCTGATTAGGGCCATCAGGCCTAGTTCCTTAAAAGAACATCCATCATGAAATTCTATTTCACTTGAAAATATTATAATGATACCAGGGTTCACACATGCTGTATCTTTTACATCATATTTACCTAAGAAGTAACAATTTTAACATGACAAATAGTATTAAAAGTATCTGAGAGAATGACATTCCAATATGGGTAAATTATACTGATTATCAACTATAAAGTTAGTACTGGCAGCACTTGTACTACTGCAACTGCTCCCACTAATAGTGATACTAGCAACAAATATTATTATTATGATATTAATAACATTAATGATAGTGACAGATACAGGAGGAGTTAATTACAAAATAGATGTTTTCTGATATAACGAGTTCCGGGGAAAGGAAATTTAAGGAGATTTCGTCGATTAAGAATACTGCTGCTAAGTTTGGGAAGTAAAATGTCTCGGTAGATGGTGTCAATGGCATTGTTTAACCCTAAGAAGCACTTGATGGTTGCCATTTGTGCCTCCATGGCAAGCATCAGCTTATCTGTTACCTTTATTGAAGTAGATGTTGTGCCGCGATGTTCACGAATTCAGTCATTAAGTTCCTGGTGTCACTGATACACAGCTCATCCAACCAATAGTTCCATCTCAGCCTGTTTTCTCGTTGTTGTATTCCGTCATCCAGCTGCCTTAAAACATTACTCATATTTCAGTGTTCTCCAGAGGGAAATTTTTATCCGTTTTAAGCTGCATCTGTTTTGTAACCTTGTTGTATCTTTACTCCAATAAATTTAGTTTGCTTGTCAGATGGATGTTCAACATTACCTAGTTTCCAATATACAGTCCTCTTTACACTGATTTTTAGTTTACTTCTTTCGTCGATCATTACGTATAGTTCATGCATCATCCATTTCTCCTTGACCTCAGAATTTTCTGTAATCGTGATCCTATTCCTTTAAAAGAACTTTCATTATGAAATTCCATTTCACTTGAAAATGTTATCATGGTACTTGAGTACTATTATATCTTCAGTCTTCCTTGAAAACGCCTCCCAAGATCCACCAGCAGTGTTTTCATTAAATTTTGAGTTGAAATCCTTCAACGAACATTATATGTTCACTATTTATACCATACATGCAGATAGTGTGCCACGTCCCAATTTTACTTTATTTGTTGTTTACTAAAAGTAGTCCGTTTAATCCGCACAACGTCTGTGGTGGTTTCGAGATTTATGCCTACATTTATGTAAATATTCTGCAATTGCACTGCGGACGGTACCCTGTACTGTTACTAATTATCGCGTTTACTGTTCCACTCGCAAAAGGAGTGAAGGAAAAATGACTGTATTCTTCCGCATGACCCGTGATTTCTCGTACCTTGTCTTAGCGACTCTTACGCGAGTTATACGTTAGAGGCAGTATAAATGTTCTCCAGTCTACCGCCAAAGCCGGTTCTTTACACTTTCGCGACAGTATTCTTTCCTCTAGATCCCTAGAGCATTTGAGCTAAGGAGGGTTTCCGCAACATTCGCCTGCTGATCGAAGCTACAAATCTAGCATTACGCCTCTGAACCGCTTCGATATCTTCCTTTAATCCAACCTAGTGGGGATTCCAAAGACTGGAGTAGTACTCAAGAATGGGTCGCACAAGTGTTCTGTACGTGGCCACCTTTATAGATGAAGTATACGCTCCTAGAATTCTCCCAGTATATCCACGTCGCCCACTCGCTTTTCCGTACTACCGCCTTGCGTGGTGGTTCCATTTCATATCGCTGTGCAACGTTACGCCTAGGAAGTTAATGTACGTGATTACGTCAAGCATCACAGAACTGATACTGAATTCGAATATTTTCCTACGCAATTGCATTAACTTACATTTAGAGCAAGCTATCAGTCATCAAACCAATTAGAAATTCTGTTCTAGTCTTCCTGTAACCTCCTACAGTCACTCAACGATGACAATTTTCCATACATCACAGTGTCGTCAGCAAACAGTCGTAGTTTGCTGCTCACCTTATCAATTAAATCGTTTATGGTTCAAATGGCTCTGAACAGTATGGGGCTTAACTTCTGAGGTCATCAGTCCCCTAGAACTCAGAACTACTTAAACCTAACTAACCACACACATCCATGCCCGAGGCAGGATTCGAACCTGCGACCGTAGCGGTCGTGCGGTTCCAGACTGTAGCGCCGAGAACCGCTCGGCCAAACTGGTCGGCAAATTGTTTATGTATAGGGTGTTTCAAAAATACTTTCACATACCTTGCGGACAGTTTCCTTACGACAAAACAAGAAAACAGTTCGTTTTCGAATTAATAGTAAAACTTGACGTTTAACGACATTTGAGGTATAATAATGGCGTTTGACGAGGGTCTCCCGTCGGGTAGACCGCTCGCCTGGTGCAAGTCTTTCGATTTGACGCCACTTCGGCGACTTGCGCGTCAATGGGGATGCAATGATGATAATTAGGACAACACAACACCCAGTCACCCAGTCCCTGAGCGGAGAAAATATCCGACCCAGCCGGGAATCGAACCTTGGGATTGACAGTCCGTCGCCCTGACCACTAAGCTACCGGGGGCGGACGACATTTGAGATACAACCCAACAACTGCACTTATTTGTCCACTCGGTAGACTCATTATATCGTAGATGGCGTTGTGTTGCCAGGGAGGCTTGTTTACGTTCGTCATTTGTCTGTCTTCAGTGGGTCCTTTGTGTACATTTGTCTGCTTCAACAGATCCGTTGTGTACGTGAACTACAGGTAGTGCGTTAACTGAACATCCTCCGTTCAGACATGGCAGGATATTCATTTCGTGAGGAGGCAGATACGATTTTAATGTATGGTCGCGAATGGTAAAGGACATGAGGCTGCATGGCTGTATCAGATGGCGCTTCCATACCGAAGACAGTCGTATCAGCCAACTTTTGATGGTGTGTTGAGTCGCCTTGCCGCGACAGGATCAGTAACAACACAAATTACCATATTGACCTACGAAGACCATGTGTTGCTCGTACGTTCTACGGTCTGTCTAAGAAGAACCAAGTATCAGCGCAAGACAGTGGCTGTGACATTTGGTACCCCTACAAGTTGAGCATGATGGGTACTTCACGAATGACTCATGTATCCGCATCACCTTCAACGTGTACAGGGACTGCCAGTCACCCACCACGGGAGAACTTTTGCCGATGGTTTGTTCCACAAACTGTCAATCTGTTGTTTGTCTATTCACTTTTGTTTACAAATGAGGCAACTCTGGAGGAGATGGAAGAGCAAATTCGCACAATCAACTCAATATGGGTCGATCGCAATACTCAGACCACAGCCCAGCCTAGTAATGTCTACAGGGACTCTATTCAGAACACCCTCCAAGACCTATTAGAAGATGTGATCCTGCAAATAAGAAGGAACCTTTGGTTTATACATGATATGAAACCAGCATATATCAGTCTCAGTGTTCGAGATGCCCTGGCTGCTGTCATCCCTGACAGAAGGACAGGCAGAGGACGACCAGCTCCGTGGTCTGCACATTCTCCCGACCACAGTCCTTTGCACTGTTATCCCTGGGGGCACTTTAAACAATTGGTCTATGCAGCAGACCACCTGAATGCAGAAACTCTTCATCAACTTGTCATGGAAACCTGCCAAACGATTCAGAACCGTCAGGGAGTGTTTGAAACAATGCGATGGTCCATAATTCGACGACTGCATGCACGAGGAGGACATTTGGAGCCTTTATTATGAGTGTATATGATGATCAGCTCCAATCACCTAAATTGTACACTACTGGCCATTAAAATTGCTACACCAAGAAGAAATGCAGATGATAAACGGGTATTCATTGGACAAATATATTATACTAGAACTGACATGTCATTACATTTTCACGCAATTTCGGTGCATAGATCCTGACAAATCAGTACCCAGAACAACCACCTCTGGCCATAATAACGGCCTTGATACGCCTGGGCATTGAGTCAAACAGAACTTGGATGGCGTGTACGCGTACAATTGCCCATGCAGCTTCAACACGATACCACAGTTCATCAAGAGTAGTGACTGGCGTATTTTAACGAGCCAGTTGCTCAGTCACCATTGACCAGACGTTTTCAATTGGTGAGAGATCTGGAGAATGTGCTGGCCAGGGCAGCAGTCGAACATTTTCTGTATCCAGAAAGGCCCGTACAGGACCTGCAACATGCGGTCGTGCATTATCCTGCGCCGGCAGGAGTGGTCGTGCGGTTCTAGGCGCTACAGTCTGGAGCCGAGCGACCGCTACGGTCGCAGGTTCGAATCCTGCCTCGGGCAGGCATGTGTATGATGTCCTTAGGTTAGTTAGGTTTAATTAGTTCTAAGTTCTAGGCGACTGATGACCTCAGAAGTTAAGTCGCATGATGCTCAGAGCCGTTTGAACCATTTGAACCATTATCCTGCTGAAATGTAGGGTTTCGCAGGGATCGGATGAAGAGTAGAGCCACGGGTCGTTAACACATCTGAAATGTAACGTCCATTGATCAAAGTGCCGTCAATGCGAACAAGAGGGGAGCGAGACGTGTAACCAATTGCACCTCATACCATCACGCCAGGTGATACGCCAGTATAGCGATGACGAAGACACGCTTCCAATGTGCGTTCACCGCGATGTCGCCAAACACGGATGCGACCATCATGATGCTGTAAACAGAACCTGGATTCACCCGAAAAAATAACGTTTTGCCATTCGTGCACCCAGGTTCGTTGTTGAGTACACCATCGCAGGCGCTCCTGTCTGTGATGCAGCGTCAAGGGTAACCGCAGCCATGGTCTCCGAGCTGATAGTCCATGCTGCTGCAAACGTCGTCGAAGTGTTCCTGCTGATGGTTGTTGGGGGACTGAGACGTGGCTGCACGATCCGTTACAGACATGCGGATAAGATGCCTGTCATTTCGACTGCTAGTGATACGAAGCCGTTGGGATCCAGCACGGCGTTCCGTATTACCCTACTGAACCCACCGATTCTATATTCTGCTAACAGTCATTGGATCTCGACCAACGCGAGCAGCAATGTCGCGATAGGATAAACCGCAATCGCGATAGGCTACAGTCCGACCTTTATCAAAGTCGGAAACGTGATGGTACGCATTTCTCCTCATTATACGAGGCATCACAACAACGTTTCACCAGGCAACGCCGGTCAACTGCTGTTTGTGCATGAGAAATGTCAGCACGTTGTAGGTGCCGGCAACGGTGCCAACCTTGTGTGAATGCTGTGAAAAGCTAATCATTTGCATATCACAGCATCTTCTTCCTGTTGGTTAAATTTCTCGCCTGTAGCACGTCATCTTCGTGGTGTAGCAATTTTAATGGCCAGTAGTGTAAAATTTAAGTAACATCCCGGAAACGTACGATGGTGTAAAGAACCTGTCCCCAGAGTTTGTAAAAGTACTTTTGAAACGCCCTGTATATAGACAAAAGTGCTCCTATCACACTTGCCTGCAACACTCGCGACGTTTCATTTGTAATTTGTGACGTTATCACTGCGAGAGGCAGTCTGTGGGTACTACATACCACCACACCACTGCTCCCCCAACACGTTTAGGTCGGGAGCGTGGTTCGTTTTGTTCTGGTCACTACAACCAACACGTAAACGATCTTCTTATGGGGAACGAATTGTAGGTAGGCCATCAGTAACATACCCTCACCTCCTAATAGGGCCCTGGAACAGCACAGAGAACTTGTTACCATGTGAAAGGGTTACTTCATATACTTCAAAGTAAGGTTACAGACAACCTCGATGTGGAGTAATGAGTGCCATTTTTCGTTCTGGTATTGTTGCTGTAAGCTGTAGTTTCATTTCTGTACATGAGAGTTCATACAAAGAAGGTTAAGTTCCGCGTTCTGGTCCTAGATGGGTTAATCAAGTCCGACCGACCGCCATGTCATCATGCGTCAAAGGCGTCATTTGAGGCGGTATGGAGTCGCATGTGGTCATTATACCGCTCTGCGATCGTTGTCGGGTTTGTCGACCTAGAAACCGCTACTAATCCTTCGAGTTGCTCCACAGTTGGCTTTATGACGCTGAACAATTCCTGCCAGTAATGTGAATCGAACCCGGCTTCTCCGCATAGCATATTGTTGCGTCGACCACTTAGCTACGGAGTTGTGTGTTCATCAAACTGATTAACACCCATAGGCAGTTAGTGTAAACCAATGATAACAGTCTGATTCTTTATTGGTAGCAGAAGATGGGAGGCTCAGGCAAAGTCCAACGACATGGGGGAAAGTTACTTGGAAGTACCACAGTTGGATATCGAACACGTACATGAACTGCTAACCACGTACTACACAACATCTAAGTGAATTAAATCGCACCTTGTAGGTTCGTTTTGTGCTAGGACAAATGTTTTTATCGTCTGTTACAAACATTTCCTGATAACCTGTGTGGTGAATAGACCGATTTTCAATTACACAGTCGCAGGCGCAAGAAATCTCGGAGACAAAGCGTCGGTGCCAATTTACCTCTTTTTAAGAAACAACTAGAGAATGCATGTGCAATGTAAACCTTGATCAAATGCAACACAGATGCAAGAAACACGCCATCCCAGGAAAAGCCCGCCTCCGTGGGCGAGGTTTCTAATTCATGTTTGTGCGGTGGCTCTTACCTTGGAGGTATACCTTTCTAATCCTGGTGGTAGGAAAAATTTTCACAGCCAGAATTTGGTCAGAATTGGGAGGAGATGAGGTGGCGTAAATTTCCTGATCACCAGACTTTGCTCCAAAATCCAGCTTCGGATACCAAACCTCTCTGCAGTGTCACATGAAGTGAGGGCATGTGACGCTGTTGGTGGTGATCCATCTGTCGGATGGGAACGTTAAGCTTGACGGCGATCTTGACGCTATTAGCGAGGAGCAGGCAATGTGCAAGCACCGTCTTTCACCCTCTGCCTTCACTCATCATCATCATCATCATCATCATCTAACAGAAACAGTACACTATACTCCACATACACACACACGCACAATACATACATGTAGTATTGGCAGTATTGTAATGGAGTATGTTTCAAATAAGTAAAAACAAAACAAAAAACATGAAAATACGAAAGAACTCCAACAAGAATGCTAAAGCCACATGTGGGAATTGGTTAGTCCAGGAAAAGGTGTAAGTTAATGAATTTGAGAAGTAGAAATTTAACAAAAATTCAATCCAACTTACAAATAGATTATGTGTGGAATTTCGCCATGGTGGTGATGAAAGAAAATCGAGTCAAAAAATCTAACAGTCCTTTCGAACCTCATCGTAGAATTAAAAAGAAATAACATTACAAATCACTTGCAAACATCGTCGCGAGTGGGAAAAGCTTGTGAGTCAGCTGAATTTACAGTTGCCTACCGCAGAGATGGATTTAGATCGTCACGTGTTCTGAACCAATTGAAAATGTGAACAAACACTAATCATTCTACACGTGAATCACACATGTAAGAGACCGCAGAAATGATAAGCCTTACCTAACTTCAATATATTCACAGTTCCCAATGCTACTGCAGTGCTCGCTGTTTGCTGCCGTCTCACCATCACACCGAAGACTGCTTGTCGAATCCGCCCATCGTAGCACGAGACAAATGTCTGAAATACTGCTGGATACAACGTGCTGGGATGGGATAAAAAGAGGAGAGAACCTCCTCCTTCAAAACTAGCTGGAAACCAAACTAATCCTGCCGCCTAGCGTTCCTATTGGCCGGCATCAGTCAAAGCTTTTGGCCTCGGAAGATATACTAGTGCTTCCTCGATTCTAACAAAGGTAAGTCCCTCTCGCAGTCAGAGGAATCTCGTGACTGACTGCCTATGTTCAACAAGCGACTTGCGCCATTTGTGGTGCCATTCTACAATGCATGAAACGCATTCATTACCAAACGGCTGATTTCGAAGGTGTGTTGTTTAACGAGCTACCTACAAAGACGTTTCAGTATTCGAATTCTAGCCCTCTGTACAGCTTTATCTTGTCGCATATAATGAACATCAACGTATCCATTAATCTACAAACTCGATTATCCGTTAGAAGTGGTTTGCATACCTGGTACCTACCAGAGTTACCTTTAATGTGATTTTTTTCCCAACTGTGGTACTGTGGTATGGCGTAATGATCGGCTCTACATATGTAACGGTAAATTAATTATGTGTACGTACTACAGCCTAAAAAAAGGTTCTATTATCTTGCTACCAGAGCAAAGAAAAAGAAAAGCCGATGAGCAGCTCCAAAGCCAAGAACTTCAATGCTTATGGATAGCTACAGTTACGCACTGTTCTACAAATTAGTTGTTACTTGTCAGTAAAGAAAATATGTTATTTCCTGAATCCTTGAACAAATAATAGAAATGCAGGTTTTTTCACTATAGCCACAGTGGTTATTCTTGTCAAACATGGGAACTGAAATAAGGGCTACACTTAGTAATAAAATCTATTGTCTTTACAGCATTAGCAAGACGCCAATGTACATTTGGAAGTCACAACTTCGTGATCAGGACTTTGTACTGTTATGTAAGGAAAAGTGAGTTCAGTAACGCTTCTCAAAATACTGCAACGGGATTCTGGCCTTATGACACGGACAGTAAACCTACTGGAAGATGCCATTGCCATCGGACAATACATCAAGCATGAAACAATGCAAATTGGGCCGCAGTAACACCAGGTGGTTCCAATTAAAGTGCAACTACTCACAGGGGTCCAATGTGACTTGTAATTAATTCGATAGATGTGCTAATGCGTTACTGCGGAACCGATTTTCACTGGAAAACATTGGCTCCAATTTTAGCCACTAGGTGCAAATATGGCGCTCTGAATGCAAAGAAGACATATAGAATTTTTTCCATATGTAATGGAATAGGAACGGGACGTGAGCAGAAAAGGTCAGACAATTGAGAAAGGCATAATATTGATGTTATTATTAAACGTCGCTCACACGATTCGTTCAATATGAGCACCGGAGACATGGAAGAAATGCTGCATCCGTAAGAAGATGTGATCAACAGTTGCTCGTATACTTTACACTGTATGCCTGTATACTGACCTTCTGATCAGGTATACACTGAACGTGTCCCTGGTAAACACATTCTTTTATGTATCCCCAGAGTCAAAAGTCACATGGGTTCAGATCAGGTGATGTTGCATGTTTTGCATCAGCAAACCTCTGGAGATAACATGTTCGTGGAAGGTTGCATTAAGTAGATCTTTCACTGGGCGAGCCACACTAGATGTCGTCCCATCTTCCATAAAAAAAAGTGATTCCCACACAGTTGAGCTCTTCCAAAGCAGGAATCGCATGCTGAATAAGGAGTTCTCGATAACGTGCAGACTCCACGATATACATGATAGGTCCCCTGGGTGTATTCTGTTCAAAGAAGAACGGACCGAGAAAAAGGGTGCTTGAGAATCCACACCAGACAGTCACATCTGGCGAGTAAAGTGGCTCTTCGTCCACAACAAGCAGTTTAACAGTACCCCTTATTCAGATGTTCTGCGTATTGACTTCACCCTGTAGTGTAAAGCGTGCGCCGTCACTCCACAGAGAATTGACAGACCACATGCCACCGATTTCGACCTGTGCCAGAAACGGAAGAGTAATTTCAGAACGTTGCTGCGGATCAGTTCCTACACCATGATCTTGTACGGGTACCAAAACTTCCTGCACCGTTGACCATGGGATGGATAATTCTAGTGACATTGCAGGATCACTAGCACTAACTGGGCTACGTGCTGCATGGTCATTTACAGCAACAGCAACCGGGATAGGATGCCACCCTCTTCCAGTTGTCATGCCAAGCTAACCCGTATTTTCGAATTTCATGATCATCTTGTTTAAACCATTTAATGACATCGGGACTCTCCCAGGTCTTTCAGTCCGCGATACTCACTCAATGCGGCACTGCAATTCACATAAAACAGTTTCACTAACAGCGCACCGTCCCTCTGCTCGAAAACCATACTGCTCACTCACGTTATGACATGCCAAATGACAGCATGGATGTCACATCGTCATACAAACAGTGTACAGCACCAGATTTGCACCTGGTGGCCAAAGTTGACACTAATTTTTTTCAGGGAACATCTGTTTCGCATTAAAGCATTAGCTTATTTACCAAGTTTGCCGTACTTTAATTACAGCCTATAGTGGACCTCTGTGAGTAGCTGCACTTTATAACTACCCGCTATTTACGTAATCCTCAGCTGCCTTGATACCCTCGATAACTACGGCAGGTCCCATGGAAGTCCAGATGAATGTCGCCCCACAGCATTATGCTTGCCACTGGCCTGTGCCCACGGAGCGGTGCATGTTACGAGCAGAAGTTCGCCTGGATGACGGTGTATACGGGAACTACGGTCGACCTGGTATAACACCAGAAATGATTCATTCGACGATGCGATACCGTTCCACCTGTCTGTGTTCCAGCCTCGATTCCATTTGTCGATGACGTCAACAAGGAAACACGCGCGGATCATCCGTTGCGGTGCCCCGTTTAACAGTGAGCTGCAAAGTGGGCCCATTCGTCTCTGCTCAGCTTATGTACTTTCCTTGTTGCGACACGTGCGTCTCAGCACCACCAGACGGCGTGCAACATCGCTGTGGGCAGTGGTCATAATGTATCGGCTCAACAGTGTATTTATACACTCCTGGAAATAGAAAAAAGAACACATTGACACCGGTGTGTCAGACCCACCATACTTGCTCCGGACACTGCGAGAGGGCTGTACAAGCAATGATCACACGCACGACACAGCAGACACACCAGGAACCGCGGTGTTGGCCGTCGAATGGCGCTAGCTGCGCAGCATTTGTGCACCGCCGCCGTCAGTGTCAGCCAGTTTGCCGTGGCATACGGAGCTCCATCGCAGTCTTTAACACTGGTAGCATGACGCGACAGCGTGGACGTGAACCGTATGTGCAGTTGACGGACTTTGAGCGAGGGCGTGTAGTGGGCATGCGGGAGGCCGGGTGGACGTACCGCCGAATTGCTCAACACGTGGGGCGTGAGGTCTCCACAGTACATCGATGTTGTCGCCAGTGGTCGGCAGAAGTTGCACGTGCCCGTCGACCTGGGACCGGACCGCAGCGACGCACGGATGCACGCCAAGACCGTAGGATCCTACGCAGTGCTGTAGGGGACCACACCGCCACTTCCCAGCAAATTAGGGACACTGTTGCTCCTGGGGTATCGGCGAGGACCATTCGCAACCGTCTCCATGAAGCTGGGCTACGGTCCCGCACACCGTTAGGCCGTCTTCCGCTCACGCCCCAACATCGTGCAGCCCGCCTCCAGTGGTGTCGCGACAGGCGTGAATGGAGGGACGAATGGAGACGTGTCGTCTTCAGCGATGAGAGTCGCTTCTGCCTTGGTGCCAATGATGGTCGTATGCGTGTTTGGCGCCGTGCAGGTGAGCGCCACAATCAGGACTGCATACGACCGAGGCACACAGGGCCAACACCCGGCATCATGGTGTGGGGAGCGATCTCCTACACTGGCCGTACACCACTGGTGATCGTCGAGGGGACACTGAATATTGCACGGTACATCCAAACCGTCATCGAACCCATCGTTCTACCATTCCTAGACCGGCAAGGGAACTTGCTGTTCCAACAGGACAATGCACGTCCGCATGTATCCCGTGCCACCCAACGTGCTCTAGAAGGTGTAAGTCAACTACCCTGGCCAGCAAGATCTCCGGATCTGTCCCCCATCGAGCATGTTTGGGACTGGATGAAACGTCGTCTCACGCCGTCTGCACGTCCAGCACGAACGCTGGTCCAACTGAGGCGCCAGGTGGAAATGGCATGGCAAGCCGTTCCACAGGACTACATCCAGCATCTCTACGATCGTCTCCATGGGAGAATAGCAGCCTGCATTGCTGCGAAAGGTGGATATACACTGTACTAGTGCCGACATTGTGCATGCTCTGTTGCCTGTGTCTATGTGCCTGTGGTTCTGTCAGTGTGATCATGTGATGTATCTGACCCCAGGAATGTGTCAATAAAGTTTCCCCTTCCTGGGACAATGAATTCACGGTGTTCTTATTTCAATTTCCAGGAGTGTATAATGATTCCGAATACAGCATATAAGTTTCTTTTTGCCTAGGCAAAAAGACACAGCATCCATATTAAGCACGCTGCAAGCCATTAAAGCTGTGTAATCCCAAAGACGACATGCAATAAAGATTGGTATGAATTTTATTACATGCTTCGACATGCAAATCATTAGCTGTTCAGCGTAGCTGCACAAAGTATGTAGGAATAAACCGAAATATTCTTATGCTTGAACTTCATTTGGGAAATGCTTCCTGACTGAAGTGCAACGGTGAAACTTGTGTAGACTTCGCACTTTAGAGTACTTATTCTGATAGTTGCATAGTAGCCTGTTTCTTATAACAGACGTGTAATCTTTAATTTTATGCTTCTCTCTGTGATATGCTTCAGTGTACTTCTCTATTTCCGCAATATTTCCAAAACACAGGAAAATTTTTCTAACCGTACTTCCAGCGTAATCCCTGAACGGGCCGGCCGCGGTGGTCTAGCGGTTCTAGGCGCGCAGTCTGGAACCGCGCGACTGCTACGGTCGCAGGTTCGAATCCTGCCTCGGGCATGGATGTGTGTGATGTCCTTAGGTTAGTTAGGTTTAAGTAGTTCTAAGTTCTAGGGGACTGATGACCACAGATGTTAAGTCCCATAGTGCTCAGAACCATTTTGAACCCTGAACGGTTCCTCAACTGTAGAATAATGTTGTGCTGTTCTACAAGAATACAAAATCTTGGTGTGATATTTAGAATGCAGTAAGAAATATTCTAAATTTGACTGCTGAACAACCAGTGTCCCACGACCTAGACGTTATATAGCTGGTCTACCTTTAAATACGAAAAATTGAGAGAATGAAAAGCTACTGTAATTCCCAAATGTGAAGTACCAACATTTAATCTATCCAGGAGAGGATGAGGGCAGAACGGCAAATATCTTGGGGCGGCAAAATCGTAAATTTTAATATGGTTCCAAAAGTATGAATTAAACAAGAAAATGAAACTTGTTACATAAGTGAAGAAGTGTGGCAACTAGCTGGAAATGCAAATCATTCATAAATTCTAGTGTCTTACCGGAAATTACCTACGGAATTGTGGAACAGGTGGCAAGTGAAGCGCTGTATTTGGTCACCTTGGATGCTGCTATCAAAATATAAAATGTTACCAGTGGCATTGTTGCCAACCGAATTTCTACCATCTGCCTACACAACATTTGAAATGTACCACGTCTCAGCTACGAAGACTCTACAGAAGCGAAAAACTTTATACGAGTGCGTGCTGAAAAGTAATATACCCGAATCTATTATACTATTCTCAGTATCTGCCGTGGCATTACACGTCATACATATTAGTCGGTCGACCTTCTTCTTCGTTGACACAGGTTCCAACCCTCTGCCCCTAGAGGGTTCCGAACTGTGCTGTGTAACACGGCAGTGTGTAATTTAATTATATCGGTGCGTGACAGACAGCGTACTTTAATCGAACTTCTAACCCCAGAAAAACTTCGTCCACATGTGAAGCAATTCTCCTTCAGCATTACAATGCCAGAAGCACGAACGAGCGCTGCGACATCTACACAAATCCGACGCCTTGGGTTGATTGTCGTCGACCATTCACCGTATACTCCCGATTTGGCCCCATCTGATTTTCATCTTTTTCCAAAACTTAAACAACATCTTCGAGGAGTTCATTTTGATAGTGATGAAGCGGTGCAACCAGAGGTGCTGTTGTGGCTCAATAAACGAATACCAACATTCTATAATAACGGTACCTACAAAATGGTCTCTCATTGGGAGAAATGTGTTGGTCGCCGGGGTGACTGTGTTGAGAAGGAAATGTGTAGACATGACAAATAGAGATGTAGAGATGTGGAACGTTAATACGGTTTCTTTCATTAAAAGAAAAGTGTGTTCACACAAAAAGTTCGAAGGCATCACTTCCGTCATAAGTGTGATGTGTGAAAATATCATGGATGGATTAGTTTATGAAAAATGTTGACTATGGTGGTGATGTCGAGGGCGGCGCAAGAAAGTTTGGCGTAGGACGGCAACACTCCTGGATCCGACCCTGAATCTATTACTAGAGAAAAGAAACTAACTTTCGACGACTTCTCCACCAACTACCTAAATTTCAGATGGTTAACTGTCGCTTGTTAAATTTGCATATGGTTATTAATGTAACTTCAGGATTAAATGGAAAAACTACAAATAACCACTGCTCCCAAATTTCAACACGTTATAGTTCGCTTTGGCCCCAAAGTTGATCCTTATCTCAACAACGGAAACGCTGCTGTTCTTGTCAAACACTTCAAATAAATCGCTGAGCTACTTGGACCTACAACAAATCCCTACGCTGCATGTGTGCTTGAAATTATTGTAGCTGCTTGCCAAAAGTCAAATCGTTCGTAAATAATGCAGATAGCTGACGACGCCACAGGGCGATGAGTGTCAGCATTATTACGTTAACTTTACTCACAATCATTGGGATAAAATGTGACAAATGTGGATTAAATAATTTAAAAGACACAGTTTCAAACTAAAATTATATTGGAGCTCAAAACCACGAATAATTCAATTACATTAGCATGAGAACTTCTGGTTTACTTTAGGCATTGTCACAAACAATGAAACAGATAAAAGGTCCGCAGCTCGTGGTCGTGCGGTAGCGTTCTCACTTCCCACGCCCGGGTTCCCGGGTTCGATTCCCGGCGGGGTCAGGGATTTTCGGTCCGCAGCTCGTGGTCGTGCGGTAGCGTTCTCACTTCCCACGCCCGGGTTCCCGGGTTCGATTCCCGGCGGGGTCAGGGATTTTCTCTGACTCGTGATGATTGGGTGTTCTGTGATAGAGAAATCAATACACGATTTTCGTAAGATTTACTCCTTACTTTTTTCGAAATACATTTAAAAGGGAGTCAAGAACAACTTACTAATTGTCTGAACACATGATTGATAATCATGAAATGTATACCAAGGTGCAGATTATCTATCAGAATTTCATTTTTCACATAAAGCAATTCGCGGAATACATAATAATACCAAAGCAGCTTACAAAAGTATTACAGTTAGCGCTCCAGCAAATATTATAGATTATGGTACTTACTACTTCACTCCAAGTGTACAGGCACAGACGAAAGCATTTTAATGATCACTTCTACCAGCCATGACCGCCAACAGGACTGGACAGACCACTTTTGCTCGGCAACGAGACGAAGTCATCTGCTCCTAACATTATCTCTGGTAACCAAAGATATATGTATGATCTATGTGCTGAGGTATAGACACAGCTTAACGTAACAGTCGCGACACTACATCTCGTTTTTGTTACCCACAGTGATAGCAGCTTCCCAACGGCCATCAAGCAACACTTCTGAATATCGGTTGAGTGCAAATACTAACGTTTATATTGAATTGTAACATAGTTTTCATAATTGAGGATATATGTAGGACCATCAAAATCGGCAATGACTAAAAAACTACACAATATTTTCTTAATCTTTAGTTTCCTAAGGGCCCTTAGAGGTACGAAACGGTACATCACAGAATAGTCCATTTACAGTTCTCTTGTAACGCTCAGATATTTACTGAATAGTGTTGTTTTTCTTTAATAAGAAAAAATTGCCAGTAAATATCAGAAGACATGACATTAGCAGAAAGACGTCGCATATCTACCCAATAAAGCGGAGTTTTGTTCTCTATACTTTCAGCCAAATTAGTGACTGGGGAATGTTGGAAACCTATATAGAATGCAATATCTAGAATATTTAACGTACGAAATGAGGCACCACACATATAACTTAAAGGAAAACCACCCAGACTTGCAATAAATCGTCGAAAACTATGAAACTTTTTCCCAACACAAGTTCGACAATTTTTGCTAAATCAAAGCCACAAATGGCAAGAATCTTCAACACATGTGCTTCTTAACCAAAAGTAATTGCATTTACAAAAATATTTGTGTATTAGAAACTGGAATGAAGTGCAAGAATGGGCGAATCCTTAGATTACACAAAAATTTTTAAGTGTCAAGGATAATTGGCTATGATAATAACAACAGCAGAAATATATAGACTGCTCATACATGAAATATGCGCTTATATTATCTTGCTTCCAAAGGAGTAAATTGCAGATATACACAT